>NW_026606567.1:2377500-2977500 GCF_029890125.1 Rhinichthys klamathensis goyatoka
TTAGGGTGAGGATATTTCTGTTTCAGTTTTACATGAAAATACTAGCAACAAATGATGAGGCGATTTCATGACATTTGGTTTAATCTGTTATGTTCTGCTGAAGCAGACTCAACACTATGCTACTGTAAAATACACTGTCAGTATATTTTACATTACTGAAGTGTCACAATATATATATATATATATGAATTTGTGGCCTATAAATTTAATGAATCGGTCAAAATGACTAATTCGAAGCGAACTGAGAACTGGCTCTGTATTATGTGTACTATGTAGTGTTGTTATTGAGTGGTTGCTCATATCATATGACAACATGTAGATACATTTTCCATTTAAAACAAGATTTTCCTACCGTTCAAAAGTTTGGGGTTGGTAAGAGTTATTGTTTTTTTAACTCAAAGCTGAATTTTCAGCATCATTACTCTAGTCTTCAGTGTCACATGATCCTTCAGAAATAATTCTAATAAGTTGATTTGATGCTCTAGAAACATTATTATTATCAATGTTGAAAACATTGTGCTGCTTCATCCTGAAAGAAAAATTCGGGATTCTTAACAGCATAGTATATTTTTTGTAACATTATAAATATCTTTACTTTCACTTTTGATCTATTAAATGTGTCATTTCTGAATAAAACTATTAATCTCTTTAAATAAACATTTTACTGACCCCAAACTGATGTTTAGTAGGACGGCCAGCTGGTCTCCCAGTCTGACAGCTAAAAAAATAAATAAAGAGATCACCTCTTAAACCAGCTTAAGCTTTTTATTCTCAGCAGGGTTGTTGTTTTGTACCAAAAGTACTAAAAGAGCTGCTAATAGAATCATTATGGAACAAGAATCATTAAATGGAATCTCTAAGTAACTTTAATTCCTTTTGATTCCCATTCTTAGTCCCCTTCTCTTCATTTCTCAAATGGTGTGAGTGAGTTAGACAGTGACGACTGGCCGCTGCCTTTTATACAGACAGTGTAACTGTGTCTGTATGTGTGAGATCACTTCAAAGACCTCAACTTCAGAACCTTAAACCCTCACAGGCTCAGAAAAGAGAGTCTCTTCCCATTTCTTTTCTTCACTGATCGCTCCATCCCTCTCTCCCCTGAGACCCCCCCTCTTCAGATACTCCAGTTTGTCTTTTAGGAGACACAATGGGTCTCTGGGGGGGGGAAGACGCTGAGCTTCACACGCTGCTTGCGTGTTGCCGGCTACACGTTAGCGGTTGCCTTAGCGCTTATGTGTGTCAGCCACGGGTACAGGCTAACACTGCTAGCACATCCAGATCAGCGAGACAGACAAGCTGTCACTCACTGTCACACACTGCCTGTCTCTCTGTCATACAAACCAATGCTGTTCGCTTCACACATACGAACACACTCCGCCCAGAAAAACAATGCAATAGCCGAACGTGTAGTAATTCTGTATTCTGTGCAAACACAAGTGAGGAGAAGTACTGCTGGAGATTTCAGCTAAAACCAGCATCAGATGGTTTAATGTGCTTTGTAATTGGTCATTGATGGTCAATATGTGATCTAAACTGGAGTAGATGGTTGATTAGATACAAGCTAACAGGGCTGAGGTTATAGGCTCAAATTGTTTGTCAAAAGTCTGGCTACACGAGTGTAGGATTAATACTGTTGAACTAAATTCGTTCTACGGTCTATTATAGTACTGCCAACTATTTCAGATAAACCCCGCCCTATTTGGAATGTAAAATGGTCACTTTATGTGCCGTTCAAACAATTTCTTCCTGTATAGAGATGCAGTCACATTTACTGTTAACACAGCAAATTTTCGTGAGCGAAACCCAGTCATTTCAATAGGAATCCATGTAATCGGTATAAATATTTCCCCGCACAGACTTCGCAGAGTGTTCAAGTTGATCACACAGATTTGCTTGTAAACTTTCAGTGACTGTACCTTAAGTAGGTCATAATAAGCTGCCAAATGTATCAGCATTTACGCTGATAGTCAAAATTCCTGCTTTGTGAGACTTGGCTAAGCTTAGATGACCTCTTACCAGCAACAAACCATCTACCATTTTCCAAAAACCAGACTGACCACCTCAAACTTGTTTGACCTGTATTTTTGGGTTTTTTTTTTTTTTACCAGCACGCAGTGGAAACAAAATGTTCCTCTGTTCTGCTTCCCTCTGTCTTTCTCCATCTATTTTTTTTTTACGTACTATAATGGCCTCTCTCCTCCTCCCAGCCTGTTTCTGGTTCTCAGAAATGTAGCTCTGCCAAGCCGCATGGTCCCACGGACCGTAATCAGTGATTGGCAGCTGGATCTTGATGGATTCAGTGAGTAGAAGCGATAAGTGGTCAAGCTCTATGAGAGAGAAAGAATAGCTCGCTCACCGGATCCCAGCTGAGCCAGGACTAGCCCCTTTAGGTTCAGAGAGAAATCACCCATTCCTTTTCAACCATTTTCCTTCTCTCTCTTTCTCTCTTCTTCATCACTGCATCAATCTGTCTTTTTTAACTCTTTTTTTCCTCCTTACAGCTGCAGAAGACTCCAGTGAATATGTTCAAAATGGCATACTAGCATATATCTTACTGCACAGTATATACTACATAGGCCTATATACAAATATAGTATGCACACAGCTTGCAGTATGCAATGATGATCATTTCAAACCTTAGCACACTAAATCATTGTCACGATTATGTTATGAGTGGCATACAATGATCAGCTTGAAAATAATTCATTAATACAATAAAATATTATTTGACAGTCTGATAAAAAATTAGAAGATTGTTTTTTTGTTTTGTTTTTTAAATGAAGACTACTACTACACAAGTTTATGCCATTGTTCTCTAACACCAACTTTATGCTTTATGAATTGCAGCCTGACACATTTCGCAATGCATTACAAATTAAATTGATTTTATTTACTAGAAGTGTTTGTGTAACCGATCCTACTTGACCCGCTCCGATTGGGATTCGAAACGGGGTCTCCAGCGTTGGTGGTGGGCGTGCTAACTGCGTAGCCTCTAGCGTGCCTTTTGAGGCCAGGGGAGTGAGGTTTACATGCACAGCTCTTTCTGGCCTGCGTCTATTACACTCACCCCCCTAAGCCTCACTCCCATACGGGTCACGGCACCAAATATTACCAGTCCTACTCGACCCACTCCGAGTGGGATTCAAACCGGGGTCTTCAGCGTTGAAGACGGGCATGCTAACAAGGACGCAGCCTTTAGTGTCAGTCGCTAGCATGCCTCTTGGGGGCCGGGGGTGAGAATTACATGCACAGCTCTTACTGGCCTACGTCCGTTACACTCCCCCCACCTGGGTCACAGCACCAAATATAACCAGTTCTACTCGACCCGCTCCGAGTGGGATTCGAACCAGAGTCTCCAGCGTTGGAGGTGGGCGCGCTAACAAGGATGCTGAAGACCTCATCTACTGACGTCAATTGTCAATCGCTATCGCACCATTTTGGGCCTAAACATATTTCGCTATAACACAACCTTGTAGCAGTGCTAAGAACTTGCGTTGCGTTATGAATTATAGCTTGAGACATTTCGCAATGCGTGGCAAATGAAATAGAACTTGTGTACTAGAAGCATTTGCATTCACATACTAGACCTAAAAATGCTCGTTATAACACAAACTTGTGGCAGTGTTAAGAACCTTTGTTGCATTATAAATTAGGGGCCTGACACATTTTGCTATGTGTGACAAATGAAATAGAATGTGCGTACAGGAAGCAGTTGCATTCACATACTTGTGCATTGTACTTTTTGGGCCTAAAAACGGAAGTCCAGTTCATTGCATTATTGAATACATTATAGCACACAATGTGCTCTGTTGCACACTCTTTGGCAAATGAACCAGGACATCCAGGTACTTCAAGTGTAAATTTGCATACTGCACACAGTGTGCATACTGCATACTGCAAAGCTAGTATGAGTACTATGCCATTTCGAACATACCTAATGTTCTCTCTCACAGCAGCCCAAAGATGCAGAAGTGCGGATAGAGGAAAGACAGACGGATGGAGGGGAGAGGGGGCAATGGAGGGGAAGCGAAGGGGGGCGGGGTCCGTGTGACTGGGGGAAGTGTACGTGTGTCATGTGACAGGAAGAATGTAAGGGGTTTCACGAAACTTTGTGAAAGCAGTTGAGGCCATTCTCCCCTCTCATTACTCACTCGAGTCATCCTCTCTGTAAAGAGCCTACATCACACTGACAGAATGCCATGATTTGAGAAAGGATAGCCTTTTATTTAATCTCAATTTTCTCTTTTTTCCTGCACCTGTTTTTCTTTCATTATCTTCACTCTCTCTCTCTCTCTCTTTCGCTCTTTCTTTTGCTCTCCCTGTCTTCTCTCTCTTTTTTTCCGATGCTTGAATAGAAGTGGACCAAAAAGGTAAAGACCACAATGAACATAAAAACCACAGCTCGCTCCGCCCGCCCTCCTCCTCCTCCCCTTCCTCTTCCGTTTCCTTTCCTTCCCTCATCCCCTTCTCCTAACCCAGCACCTTGTGTAGTGCTCATGTTTGATGTTTATATCCCTCCTTCTCTCTTTCTCTCTCTCTCTATTGTTTTCTCTCTTTCTTTTTTCTGGCTTATAACCGAACCTCCTTCCAGATTTGGTTCTTGTTTCAGATAACACAGACACGCGCCATCATATGTACGGTCCTGCATACACGCACTAATCCCTGTGCACAGAAGACCTCATGCATGCATATCGAACGCGCACGCACGCAACTCTCACTTGAGGAAAAACAGCAGAACTCCACCAGCTGTCCTGCTAAAAGTTCCAATTAAGTCTATTTGAGAAATTAATAACCATCCTTTAATCTGATCACTTCTACCCAAGGGGAAACACGCTCTCCGACTAAATGCGGCACATGTACGCGTGCACGCGCTCTATTAATTCTCGCTCGCGCGCACTCGCACAAGCCACTTTACGTCGAGCGTTTCTCCATTCTACTTTTCTGTTGGACAGGAAGTCATTTCTCCCACTAAACCCATATCCTCAGCCGACACGCACACCCATCTGTGCAATTCCACCCTCTCTCATGCACCATCATTTATTCATTCCTCTATTGTTTGCGATTAATTTTGTATCTGTCCTTCCAGATCCAAAGCGACTCCTCCATACAGTTTGAGACCTTTTTGTTTTTTTTCTTCCAGACCCTTTGTTTTTTTTTTGTCTTCCTTCCTTCCTTCAGGATAACCCCTATGTTTTGTCTGTATGTTATTTTGGATTAGAGTAACGATTTGTAGAGCTGGTAACTGCCCGACCCCCTGCCAAATGCTCTCTCCCATTTCCAGGTGCTTCAATGTCTCTCTTTACAAGCTTTCTCTTTTTCGCCATGTCACATTCTTTCTCTTTTTTTCATCTGGATTATGGTTCCTCTCCTCTCGGTTTATATCCTTCCAAATTATCATGTGTTCATCACAAGCAGCCACAGGTTTTCTGAGCCTACCTCAGACACTCCCTCCTCTCTAATTTGTTGTCTGCCAGTGGCGTCATTCTTCTTTTTAATCCCTTCTGTTTTGTTGTCTGCTCTTGGACGCTGCTCAGTAGCGTCTGTAGCAGTCACAGACTCCCTCCCTGTGGTGTGTCCGCACGTGTCCAAAGGGGAGGGTACGGCGACAGTTGGCGTCTCTGTAAGATGGCTGCTTTGTTAGGCAGAGCCGGTTCCACTCACACGGCCTCTCTCTGTGGTGCCAATCACCTCGCAGCTTGATTCAGTTTAGCCAGCCAATCACGGAGATTCGGGGCTTCTGTACTTGATCCTCTTGCCAATCTCCTGAGGACTCAGTTTCAAACTTTTACAAGACTTGAACCGAGCTTGAACCAGGCATAATTCAGCCCCATATCATCTACAGCTGGCTATACGATTTGAACAATCTGTTCCAAACCCTAGTGAGCTGTATCTGCTAAGGTCTCCACATAGGCAGCAACTGTAGTAGTACATCACAGTCTTGAACATGATTTGCTGCTTGCTATTGTAAGTCAATTGCAGGTGCTATTAGGAGGGTATATACAGTATCAGGGATGGGAAATGTCGGTCCTGGAGTGCTGCTCTCCTGCACAGTTTTTCTGCAACCCTAATCAAAAACACCTAAACAAGCTAATCAATGTCTTTAGGATTATGAAGGCCAAAGCCACATGAAGGCAAGGCTGCAACCTTAGCCGGAAAAAAGTGTAACCCCTGCTAACGCTGCGGGAAGGAAGGAGACAAGAGCCCTTTTTTTTATGAATGTCAATGGAGGAGAGCATTCACTATGCTGAATAAACTGCTTTTGTGGAAAAATGGCTTATCATTTAGAATCGACAGCCCATCAGATAATCTTCAACATGTTTGGTCTTAAATAAATGCTGTTTTATAAGAGAAGTCACGGTCAATTGTGCGACAGGTATGATTCAGTTTACGGCACTTCTCATTCATTTCTATGGTATCCGCAAACAGTGATTGACTGTCGCACAACTCCGAACGAAATTCTCTGACGTCAAGGCTGTAATGTGATTGGTTATCATGGCACATGTGATCCAAGTTAGCCGTTACGCTTTCACCAATGGTAAAGCCAGAGACCCTTGTATCTCCCAATAATAAGACCATCTCTGCTAAGGCTACAGGCAGGTGAATTGGAGCTAAACTCTGCAGGACAGCGGCACTCCAGGACAGATATATCCATTCTAAAGAGAATGTCATAGGTACCTTAAAGGGTTAGTTCACCCAAAAATAAAAAATATCCCATAATTTATTCACCCTCAAGCCATCCTAGGTGTATATGACTTTCTTCTTTCAGCCAAACACAATCTGAGTTATATTAAAAATATCCTGGCTTTAAAATGGGAGTGAATGGTACTATTTTACCATTCATTTTTATTTTTACAGAGAAATGTCAGAGGAGCTTGAGTTTGTTGCCCAGCCCTATTTGTTTGATCCGTGAGAGGCGTCTACTCTCTCCTAAGATTACGCTACTCCTACATCCTATGTCATACGTCAGGTCATAGTTCACTCTTCCTCCGGAACTCGATTCACGTAAGGCCGTCACCTGAAGCCAAGTGATTATAGTTTATACTGTAAAGTTATAAATAGGGATATTTTTCTTACAAAAAGTAGCCGTTTTGCTTCAGTAGGACTTTATTAACCCCCTGGAGCCGTATGGATTACTTTATGGATGCGCTTTTTTGGGCTTCAAAATCCATATTACCATTCACTCCCATTATAAAGCTTGGAAAAGCCAGGATATTTTTAATATAACTCTGATTGTGTTTGGCTGAAAGAAGAAAGTCATACCTAGGATGGCTTGAGGGTGAGTAAATTATGGGATCATTTTTGGATGAACTAACCCTTTAAAATAATCCTACCGACCCCAAACTTTTGAACATTTGAGTCAGCTAACAAAAAGTTTGCATTCTGTGTTTTGAGCCAAGAGGTCAATTTATGACTTTGGAACCTCTGTTGGTTAAATGCGTTTTTGTTATACGAATTAACTTGAACTTTAGTTTGCATTCCCACTCACCACATATGAATGGAAATTAACATGAAGTCCAGTGTGGTTGTACATTAACACTCACTCACACATACTATGCAAATATTACTTGAGACTTTCACAGACCTACAAAGTTTACCATTAGCATGTTTGCTTAGCTAATGACTCAATACTCCAGTGAACAAAAAATACACATAGTCTATTTAATACTTTTCAGTTCTATAACTGTATTTATTATTCAGGTCTCTGAGTTACTCGACTCTGATTTGTGAATTGTGATATACTGTGGTCAACTATTTTTATGCAATTATGCTAATCTGAAATATTGACTTGCACCAGGCAACTGATTTCCTACATAGCTGTGCTAGTTTTGTCTCTCGTAGCACTTTGCAGTCAATACTTAAAGTCCATTTATTGATGTATTTGTAAAGTGTAATATGCTGAATAATACACAGTTAGCCAGTCGTTATCACAAAATAAACCCTCAGGAGGACCCTGACACAATTGACATTTCTTTTGAATTTTCCCAAAGCTCATTGTAATGAATTCTGGTATTTACATGTGCAATTTACACAGCCAAAATGATGCCTACAAATGTAGTCTAGATAGATAGCTCACCTAGGGTTTGGACTGAGCAAATCTGTTACTTGCTGCCCATATTTTTTTCGGCCCTTTACATGTGTATTTTCCTGACTGCACCATTCAGAAACACATGTGTGTGTGTTTGTGCACCCTGTTCTGTCTCTGTTTTTGTGGGAATGAGTACTAAACCTGTTCTGAAAGCTGCACCTCAGTGTGAATCTTCCACTCCGCTGACGCTGACATCAGTTTACACATCTTCGATGTCAGCCCTCCATTTTGTTTCCTCCCCATGGTGCTGTTGGCGAGTGTTGTGAGAGTTCTGCCCTACATTTCAGAGTGTTCTTACCTGCAATCATGCCACAGCGGACAGCCGGCCCCCCCTCCTTTCCCTTCTTCCGCCGCTTTATCTGTACTCTCGCTCTGCTGCTAATTATTTTCTCTGTCCTCTATCTATTTCATTAACAGTTAACAATTATTTTCATTAACAACATTGTCTTGAACACCCACCCGCCCAGTCTTTGTTTATTAACACTCGTTGGTTTAAGGATCGATTAATTGTCTGATTATGGAGTCATGGGAAGTGCCTCGATGCTGTTGTGCTCAGGGTTTGTCTTTGTTTGAGACACATACACACACGCACACACACACTTTTTTCTCTTCTCTTGGCTAGTGTTAAAGGGATAGTTCAGGTAAAAATAAAAAGAAGTTATCTAGCAGAATCTCCAAGCTTCTCTTCTCCATAAGAAACTCAATGGTGACCACGGCTTTCCATTGGACCCCATTCACTTTCATTGTATGGAAAAAGCAGCCTGGACATTTTGCTAAACATCTTCTTTTATGTTCCAGGTTTTGGATTTATTTATTTTAGTGCTGGGCAACGATTAATCGCTTGTGTTTACATTATATATGTGTGTACTGTGGATAATTATTTTGTATATATAAATACACACATATGCATGTATATATTTAAGAAATATTTGCATATACTGTATTATATTTATACATTATTTATATTATATATATAAAAATATATATTTTATATATAAATAACACAATTTTCTTAAATATATTCACGCACGTGTATATTTATATATACAAAATAATTATACACCGTACAGACACATTATGTAAACACAAACTTTTATTTTGGATGCGATTAATCGTTGCCCAGCACTCGTTTATTTATTTCAGTTACTGAAAATTAGTTTTAATAGTTTTACTTTTAGTTTAGGATAACCACTGGTTTCAACACGGTGATTAAATGATCACAGAATTTAGATTTTTGGGTGAACTATCCCTTTCATAACATATCAAGTATGATCCACGCACACACTTTGTCTCACAAACTGGGCAGCCGCTCGTCTGGGCAGTAATGGAGATAGGAGATTGTCTGTGCGCGCTTGTGCTTGTGCATTGTTAAAGCTAAAGAGCCAAAGCGTACGCAGGTGGTCATGAATTTCAATGAGTGTGTAATGTGATGTAATTCAGATACAGATAGACTGTTCTGGACTGACAGCACTGCTGTGAGAACAGACTCAGGGGACAGAACGCAAAACCTGCAGAAAATATAATTATCTTAGTATAAAAAAAAACATTACACCTATGAAAAATCCTTTGTAATGATAGGTTACCAACATTTGTGTCCTGGCATTGTGTTGACGATTGTACACAGGCATTTAAATTTAATTAAAACTGACATAGACGGGCTTTATACAGTAAGCCTATGTGTGTGTGTTTTTGAAGGATGTGGATGTTATTGAGGTGTGTGTATGTTTTAGCGTGTATCTGTGTTTGCGTGTACATGTACGTGGAATAAACGTAGCACATGTTTCTGTCTTGCTGCTAACCTCTTGCTGTCCAGGACACAATCTTGGAGCCCTTCTAGCCCTTTATCAAATTAACTCAATCCTAATTCTCATTTCACAGGAATAACCTTTGACCCTTCGCCTTTTTCCATCCCTCTCTCTCTGCTTCCAAGCACACAGCAACACTTCTTACAACCTTTAACTGTCTTTCTCTCTTTCTCGCTCACATTCAGATGCACAAAACGGCAGTGTTTTACACCTACCTCTCTGTCTACATCTGTCTCTCTCTCTCTTAAAAACACACACTGATGCTCATCCACATTCTTAACGCATCACTGCTGACGTAGAAAATAATTCAGATTTGAAGGGGATGCCCAGTGCCACACAGAGCTCTGCCCCCTGTTGGCAGCACTTTTGTACCTGCCAGTAACAGGTGTAGGATTCAATTAAGCAGCATGTTCTCAGCAGTGAGGCCAGACAGTTAGACGCCACTGCGGGAAGGCCTGGAGGAGCCCTGACTCTCACACACACACGCACACACACCTGACTACACGCAGTAGTGGATGTAGTACTGTACATTTTTTTTCCTCCTTCCTTTGTAGATTGTGCCTTAGCCAAAGCTGATTTTCACTCTCATTTTTTTTTTAGACTCAAATATTATTTATAAACAATTAGGTCTATTCATAATATTTATAAGTTAAATAATTCATGTATCAGAGGCTGGCCATCCTGCCCAGAGTGCTGAGGTGACTTTTAAGTAATGTGTCAATAAAGTATAAACTTTGCCTCAGGTGTTTCTCCTAAATTAAGAAAGAACATTTGAGGCAATTATTGACACACAGTAAGAGTTCAGATCTATTTAGATATAATGTGGAAAGCTTGGCTCAGATATTTTAGTCTTAGAAGAATATTGAGATGTCTTACTGGAGGAAAATTTCACTGCTCAAAGGATGCTCTTTCATGCCTCAGGAGTGTATTAACATGTCTATAGTGGAGGTATTGAAAAATATGTGACGAGTTGATATTGAGTTCATATCTGGTTGCTATATCAGATATTGCTGACATAAGAAAGTTTTATTTCTGAGAGGTCATGTTTCTGAGGGACTTGTTAGGGATAGTTCACCCAAAAATAAAACGCACCCTCATTTCATTCCAAAAACTGTACAACGATATTCTGTGTAACATAAATTGGAAATCAAAAAAACTGTTTGATATTTTTCTAAATATCTTCTGGAACTAAATGATGATAGAATTTTCACTTTTTGATTAAGTTAGTTATGTATTGATTTAATTTCCGAGGTTTCTTCTAGAATAACAGACATAAATGAGACAATTGTTCATAAACAGTATCAGTATAAAGCTAAAAATTAACGTGGATAACTTTCAGATATTGGATCAGAAATGTTTGGATTCATATTTATTTTACTTTGGTGTCTGAGCACAGTTTGAGACATTATTGAGATGTCTGAACTGTATAAGCTATGGACACATGAGATTTCTGAGGTCTTTTGTTCAAGTGAAAAGTCGAATCCCTAAACAGATGTCTCCATTTCATCTAATTACTTTCTAGGACAGTGTTTCTAAACTGGTGGGTCGCAAGATGTTTTGAGTGGGTCGTGGAAAGTGTGCAGTCAAAGAAACAACAACATCAACAAAACGTAATTCTAAATGTTTGTTCTGAATCGAGACTTTTATTTTGAAAGACATGCGTGAAAGCTGTTAACTCTTCTTATTTTATTTTATTTTTATTTATTTTTTTGAGTAACTGAACTGTGCCTTTAATTTTTTTTTCTGTTGACTCTTCTGTCAGATGCATTTTAAGTAAAGAGTGCCTGAGAAAA
Organism: Rhinichthys klamathensis goyatoka; assembly: GCF_029890125.1. NCBI lineage: Eukaryota > Metazoa > Chordata > Actinopteri > Cypriniformes > Leuciscidae > Rhinichthys > Rhinichthys klamathensis. Next base: position 2,389,185 of record NW_026606567.1, read on the forward strand.
ACATGTTGTCCTGATTCAGCATCTGCGCCCAGATTAGATGTTTTCAGGCTATTTGTCAGTGTCATTATTCTAATGTCATTTTCTTAATGTGTTACTAAATAAAAAGTCATTAAAATGTACTTTCCTGTCCAGTCAGATGTTAAACTGTGCTTGTAGTGCACTCTTCAATATACGTATAAAGAGCAAAAGAAAATACAAGCATGCAACAACATAGTTACATTCTCAATTAGTAAGTCATGAAATTACCAAAAAGTACCAATTATTAAAGGTACAATGTGTAAGAATTTTGTATCAAAATATCCAAAAAACACTTGCACAGTGTTATATATTTCTTTCAATTGTGTACTTACATTATCTTAAATGTTTCCAAGAATTTGTAAATTCAGAGAAATTCACAATTTTAAATAGTGCCCGTCCCTTGTCACGTGTCGCCTGTCAATGACAATTGTCAATATCCGCGTTATCCCTTTTTTCTGCTTTTACTGCCATAGTAACCATGGCGACAGACGTGGACAACTGCCTAACGTCTAGCGGCACGCTGTTGTTGTTTCGGTCAAACATTATGGACCATGGCAAGCAGACTTTGGGACAAAAGGGGAAATAAAACGAGGATCAATATCGGCGTGACGTTTTCACGATGCCGAGAGCTCCACGTCCGCGACTAACTTCAACTTGACAGAGTCAAGCCTGTATTCTCTTAGATGTACTCATGTACTCTCGCTCTTGCATGTACTTTAATAGACAGGTGAGCCGTTTGGAGATATTTTAAAGGGGTCATATAATGCCATTTTTGTACAAGCTAATATGAGTCTTTAGGGTCTAAATTAAAAGTTTGTAATATACTTTAATTAAAAATTCTCATTAGTATTGTAAGAAAACACTTATTTTACCTGGTCAAAAACAGCTCTGTTTTCAGCACGCCGTTTCAGTGCATATGACTTTAAATGATAATGAGCTTTGCTCACCCCGCCTCTCTGTTCTGTGTGTACACCGTTTGTAACACAATAACACAAAAACCATAACGCGTTGTTCAGTATAAACGTGGGATTATGAATTATATTGAGAATGTCGTACATAGAAAACATGCCGTAATGTACCCTAAGTGTAAACCTTAGACGCATTTATTGTGAAGCGTGCAGCTAGCGATTTGCAAAGATTAATATAAAGATTAATATAAAGATTAATAAAACGTTACATTCACTTCAGTTCTTCTGGAGGTTCAGCAGGAACACAAATAGTTGGTACCGATCCTTTATTCAGGAGCAGCTTCTTAGCAAAACCCGCTTTATACTGACCCTCGTTTATAAAGCAGTCTGGTGTGTGAAATGATTCGCGCAAACATGAAAGCATTGACGTTGCTCGTGGGGAATATTCCCTTCGAAAACAAAACTCAGCCACTGCGTCTTCAGCGGATCGGATTTAGGAACATTAAAATGACTGCTGTGTTCGTTATTACACCCAAGAACAGAACACCACAATCGCTTAGACGCCATTCTGCTCATAGACAGTGCTCCAGCATATCAACAATGACCGCGCCGGTCCGCGTGGACTATGATTGACAGCTCGCTCACGAGCGAGGGCGGGTCTGTGTTGAAACGCTGCTGTCAATCAACAATCGTGGGAGGGGCTTCCGACCGTGTGACGTCACACGGTCGAACGGCTCGATTTGAGGCAGGGGAAAACATAGAAGGAGATTAAAAAAAAACAATGGATGGATTTTTATCATTTTATGATGGTTGTGTACAGGCACTGCCAACACACATTTCAGTACAATCAACTTGTAAAAGTGCATGTACCATTATATGACCCCTTTAAGATAAGCGATGATGATAAAAGTAGAGCAGACTGCAAACTATGCTCTGCTAAATTGTCAAGAGGAGGGGTGAGAAATAGCTCCTTTAACACAAGCAATTTGATTATACAAGTTTTTATTTACTTTCTTTCAGTCAGAAAATGAAAAACATCTGATGAAAATAAAACATTGTTAGAAGAACTGTATGGTATTAATAAGTACTCATATCGGTACTTGGTATCGGCAAGTAAGTACTTAATATACTTACTAAGTAAGTAAGTAATGTAAGTACTTGTACTTGTACTTGGTCTGAAAAAAAGTGGTATCGGTGCATCCCTAGTGTAGACCAAGTGAAACAGTGCTGCGTTACCTCACAATTTTAATTTGTTACATAAACTGACCCATATGTTCGGTAGAATGAAATGTCCTCATTCCTTTATATCCTTGGGACTCGCATGTGGCGCTGATATCTGTCTCTCATTAGCAATCGCGACTTCCTTCATACCACAGTCATGTTAAAAAACATGAATGTATTCCCTTATCCATAAACATTATTTCCCATAAACATTATTAGATCCATCGGCATGACGACAAGTTCCATAATTCCGCTTATCCACTGCGTCATCAATGACAATCGAGGTTAGCGACCCCTAGCTGCGAAAAAAATTACATATTGTAGCTTCAATGTAACGGGGACTTCGTGTGTTAGCTGGGAAGGATTTGCATGTGGGTATCATGTTCTATTCACTTTTCCAAAATACCTCTTTATTTTCACTTTGTATTATTTTGTATGTTTTTAAATGACTTTAGTGGCTCATACCAATTTACTAACTTTATAGGATTTACAAAGTTTGGGACTGTTTGGCCTACTTAATAGCCTTACCTTATACTGTTTATTCATCAGTGTTAGTCATATTCTTACTGTTTATGTGTATGTTAAGTAAAGTGGGACGCTTTAGGAAGTAGGAATTAGATTTTTTTTTTTTTATTGTGTCACGACTTAATGACCATGGGAAAATGTGAGTCCCATGGCCAAACCAGTTGAGAACCACTGGACTAGGAGACAAAATTTAGATGATAAAGAGATGTCTTTTGTGATATGTCTTTCTGTCCTAAGGGTGGATATACGGAAAAGAAAAGGTGACTATGAAAACAACTATAATTTTAATAATAGTTTTGTCTATAGGTAAAAAATCTCTAGCACTATTGAACGACAGCACACAGAAGCCCAGCCCAGGTTGGGTCTTTTGGTGTTTCATAGAGATGTAGGTGCTAATTCTCTTCTTACTCAGGGTTTAAACAGTAGGGAGTTGGTTTCAGTCCTATACCAGGACATTATTTTTGCAGTGAACACCACAAGATATCGAGGTGAGAGCGGTAAAGTGACCTCAGCCTGGTGTAGATTGACAAGGATAATTGCACACTGTATGTTGGTCATTTTTCCAATAGTTTGGTATAGGATTGTGTTAAAATTCTTGTTTAAGAAAGAGAGCGAACCAGAGCTCAGTATACAGTAGGGAACTGAGCTGCCAGAGAGCACAGGTCGGGTTTAATGAATTCTCTCAGGTCACACTGTGTGTGTGGGAGTGTGTGTTTCTGTGGACTGAAAAGTCCCACACATACACACTCATTCCTATCTCGAGCCTCTGTAATTATCATATTCACCAAATTAAGCCCTTTGTTACATCCATAATAAAAGAAATAAAGAAGCTCTAGTCTAGAAAGACATCTAGAAAGAGAGAGCCAAAGCCTTAATCTTAAATTAGAGCATGCTTAGCTGTTTGTGGATAGCAATCGCTTGAACGTTGACAGCACAGCAGCTGGAGTCGGTGCAGGGCGTGTGTGTGTGTGTGTGTGGGTGAGTTGCTTGTATCACCCTCCATGTAGTTGAGCAGACACTTGGACAGGCCTCCGGGAGCTTTTCTCTGTGTAACCTAGATTACAGCCCATGGCATTAATACTGCATAAAGAAAGCTTTAACCCTGTGACACGGTATGGAGTTTTCAACCCGATGTGCTAGGCTCAAATATTACTTCCTCCATAGACTGACTCACTGTCTATATAGGAACGACCCTTCTTAGCCTGTTCTGTTCAATGACTGTTTGAGGAAAGCGTGTGCTTGTGTGTGTATGATGTTGCATTTGTCCCAATTTCCTTTGAAACTGAGGGTATTCGTTCTTTGTTTTATGGGTCACCCATATAGAACAGGTCAATATAGTGTGTTGCCGCTCCTCTCAGGAAGGCTCTGCCTCCCTGCTCTTAGATGAGTCTATTAATATGCTTTAGTTCAGAGACTCTGATTTGTTTGCCCCTCTTCAAAATTCTTCTTTTAAATTGGCATTTTTCAGTGACAAATGGTATTAGTAGTCTAAATACTGGTGTATGTAATAGGATTGTCTTTGTATTTTGATGAAAAGTTGTCAGACAGAGGTAGGGTGATCAGACGTCCCGAAAATTCGGGACAGTCCTGAAATCTAAGCTGTTGTCCCGAATCCCAAATCCGGCCCTAATTGTCCCGAAAATTATACTAAAGCAAAATCTTGAGTAGTTATTGTCTGATAAAAGATTAAAAACTGTCCGTGGAGGTTGAGTCGTCCTTAAGCCAGCTCCCGCCGGCTGCTCATTGGCTGCAGCATCTTTTTTGTTTCTTTTTTTGAAGTTCAACAAAGATACCGTAGGCGCGAATCTAGATATGCATTGATAAGCTCATTTTCATTCATTTGTTTTGTTGACATGGCTGGTGTACCGGAACCCCAACACGCCGCTAAAAAGCAAAAACGCCAATCTCATCTGGTCACCCTAGACAGAGGTGGTTTAAATTCCACTGTATTGGACCTGTAGAGAAAAAGTGGAATTTAAACCACCTTGCTGCTTAACACAAGCTGCTTTATGCTGGTTAGGTCTGGCATAGTGTTAGGATAAGTATAGGCATATTGTTTAACAGCAAAACTATGTTGATGAAGCTGGATGCTGGATTATAATCTTTCTGGTAAAGTTGATTGACCAAGATTGTGTAAACTAGCCTGTTATGATCACCAGAACATGTGTGAAAGTTGCAATCGTCATTTGTACACGACTTGCATTCTAATATTTGCCCAGTTTGACAGAACTTTGTGTTCAAGTAAATACCATCTTCAGACACTTTAAAGTTGAAGGCTGTTTATCATCTTGACCAAGATGGTCTACCAGTGCAAAAGCAGGTTCTCTGACCATCTAAACCAGTGTTTCCTAACCCTATTCCAAGAGGCACATCAACAGTACATGTTTTCGAACTCTTCCTAATCGACCACACCTGATTCAACTCATCAGCTACTTATAAACTCCAAGACCTGAAATGGATGGGTCAGATTAGACTTAGGCTAATGTGACAAAATGTGTACTGTCGATGTGACTTCAAGAACAGGGTTGAGAAACCCAATCTAAACTACCTTGATTAGCTTGGACCATAGCCATGCAGTTTACCAGTTGGTCAAACTATTCGTACAACATGATCTTTCTGGTTAATTTGACTGAGCGAGACAGTAATTCTGGTCAAGTTAGTTATGAAGCTTGGTGAGATTAGCACCAAAATGGTGAAGCTGTACTCGTTTTCTTAGCAAGGCATTTCTAAGAAGAGTTAGTGCTTATTTCTTCTACATTATGATTATGGGATTTTTTACTGCTCCTTCAGGATGAAGACTGCACTTGATAGGTTAAAAACTAATTTATCTTAACCTGAATGTATTTCTATAGCTATTGACCAAATTATAACAATTATCTGTAATGTGGTGTGCATGGATGTGTTTCCACTGTGTTCATGTGTATAATTTACTAATTTACCTTTCAGTCTGTCTTTCAGTTTCTCATTTTTGGTGTATATGTGTGTGATTGTGTAGCAACAGTAAGTACTGGCTGTCTGGGACACACATAGCCTATGGCAGGAAAACCCCACTAGCATATCCCCCACCCCCACCATCCACACATGCTCACAGCTGTCCCTTGTGACATCACAGTACTGATGATGTCTGCTTTCTTTTTCCATAGACACCCCCAGCTCCCTTTCCCCACACCCCCAAGCAGTAGCTATATTCTCTCAGGTCCAATGCCCTCTCAGTCTGAGAGTGAGAAACTGCGTCAGCCAGCTAATTCACACCAATCCCAGGTGAACGACCTTGTTCAGAGTACAGAGATACATATACAGATTGGTGTGTGTGTGCGTGTGTGTGTCTTGATCAAGTACTCCTAGCACATAAAAGTTGAGCACTGCAGTTGTTTTTGTACATGACTGGCATCCCAACATTCGTCCTTATTCAACATTAAATACACACACACAAAAAAAACAGTTTGACATTACAGCAGTCCTTTTTGTCAGAGCAAATACCAACTTTATACAGAGGCCCAGTCTCAAAGGGCACACTTAATGTGGCTTACATTAGTTTTCTATGGATAATAGAGTAATCCATTGGTCATTTTAGGTTTCAAAAGGGTCACAATGTGTGGTCCCTTTAAGACTGCTAGGTACCCTCAGTGCTTACTTTTGCAGAGCCTCCCTGCACTGGTGTGGACTTCCCAGTGCAATATTACCCAACAGCCCATGTGTTCACATATATATTTAAAGGGAGACTGCGGGTACCAATTGGGCTATTGATGTAAGAAAACACTGCTGGAAATTCAGTGACATACCAGTTGAAGGTGGACAGGCTGATTTGTTGCTGGATAAAGTGATCTACTAGGTCTAACTTCCTTGTTCAAGATGGTTTAAACCAGGTCCATTCGGTGATGGTGCATCTGCTGAATCAATGTTTTCCAACTCTGGTCATTTCCTCTCTAGTCCAAAACACCTGTTTCAACTCAGATCTTGGTAGTGACTCCAAGACCTGAAATAGTGTTAGATAAAGGTGACATCCGAAATGTGTACTGATCTGGATAATCCAGGACTATGGTTGGAAAACACTGCGCTAAACAATCTAGACCAGCTAATGACCATAAATTATGAACTTGGTCCAGCTTGAACAATTTGAAATCAGTTAGCATCAGAACCTGGTTTCCCTCCTGGTGGAACAGGCCAACAGACTTGCTGCAATTCCAATGTGGTTTACCAGCTCTGACCAGCTTGACAAAGATGGTCTAGCAGCTTGAAATAAGGTACACCAGTCAGAAGTCCAGCTATCAAACAGTCTATTCTAATTTAGACCGGTTAATGACCACAAATGATTGGTCGATCTTGAAACAATGTAAAACCAGTTACCATAAGAAGCTGGTGATTTTCCAGCAGGGAAGATGAAGTGGGTCAGGGTTTAAAAAAAAATATTCCCAGCAATATATGAGCACAAGCAGCCAGGATTGTGTCATCTCCCCTCACCAGCCTTTAGTCCAGTGTGCAGATACTTGACTAATGAACATTAACACTCTTTCATTAGAAGAATGGTCATTTATCTCATTTCCTCTCTCCCATTTCTCTCTTCCTCTTTCTTGCTGCCTCATTCTCTTTCATATTATCGTCCCTCATGGCCTCACACATACTCCCCTTCTTCCTTTATCCTCCATTTCTCCATTTGTCTTCCCATCAAATTTCTCCTCTTTTTAATCCTATCACACCATCATTCTGTGAATTCTTGCTGTCCCCTCCTTGTTATTTCATCTCTCCCTCTCTTTCTCTCCCTTTCTCTCTCACTTCTGCTCTCTCTCTCTCTCTCTCTCTCTCTCTCTCTCTCTCTCTCTCTCTCTCTCTCTCTCTCTCTCTCTCTCTCTCTCTCTCTCTCTCTCTCTCTCCACATCTCCAGTCTTTGTATGTCCTGGGACTCTATTAAGGGTGCAGGCAGCAAGTTTGCTGCAGGAGGCGGAGCATCAGTCGGGGGCATGGTGTAAGGATCCCCTGCAGTCTGGTGACCGTCTTTACGTCATGCCCTGGACTCCGTACCGCACAGACATGTTGTACGAGTATGCTTCATGGGAAGACTTCAAGCAGAATCGAGCCACAACCACCTACAAGTGAGTGAGGACAACAGCTTGGGTCTACAACCAATAACCATCCCTGTGTACAGCCTACAAAATAATGTTAAAAAAAAAAAAAAAACGTTCAGCAAAGTGCTTTTGTTGTTTAGAGTTCTTGGGTTCTTAAGAAGGGTTCTTGAGTGTCTTCTTGATTGTACATTATATATTGATTACTTTTCAGTTTAGCATATTGTTTTTCCATATCATTCCTTGACTAGTATAAGAATGTAGACTTCTGATTTCAGATCATGTTTATAAAACATGTCAGAAATTATTGAGTTTTTCATGTATGGCAAGTCATCTCAAATAACGCACTCTTCTCCCACAGGCTGCCAAATCGTGTGGATGGAACAGGTTTTGTCGTGTATGATGGTGCTGTTTTTTACAACAAGGAACGTACACGCAATATTGTGAAATACGACTTGCGCACACGTATCAAGAGTGGAGAAGCCATAGTCAATAATGCCAACTACCATGACACCTCACCATACCGCTGGGGGGGCAAGTCTGATATTGACCTAGCAGTGGATGAAAACGGTCTATGGGTCATCTACGCTACAGAGGCCAACAATGGACGATTGGTGGTCAGTCAGGTCAGTGTCACTGAACAGTCCAATTTAAGATATTGGATTTCAGCTGAGATCAGAATTTCGTTTACATTGTAGCTATCTTCCAATTTCCAGAACTGTGGAGTAATCAAATTGTTTTGTTGTATCCAACGAACACAATTAAAATCTGAATCCTTTCCATTTCACTGTTTTTCAGGTTAACCCTTACACCCTACGCTTCGAAGGAACCTGGGAAACTAGCTTCGATAAGCGACTGGCATCCAACGCCTTCATGGCGTGTGGTGTTTTGTATGCCGTGCGCTCTGTTTATCAGGATGATGACAGTGAAGCGGGTGGAGATCTGGTGCTGTACGCGTACAACACCAATCGAGGCCGGGAAGAGTCCGTCCACATTCCCTTCCCCAACCCCTACCAGTATGTGTCCTCTGTGGACTACAACCCAAGAGACAATCAACTTTACGTCTGGAATAACTACAATGTTGTGCGCTACCCCCTAGAGTTCGGGCCACCGGATCCCACTGCTGGTAAGTGACAGAGAAAGAGCGAGATCAGCGGGAGGCAGAGGCTAACAGACAGTTTGATCTGTTAAGTGTCAACGTTCTGTTAGTGTTCCCCTCTGTGTCTTCAATACATTGTCTTTATGGTTTAATTAGCTGTGGTCATTAGCGTTTTGTCAGATCAGAAAAAGATTTCTAATCAATTATTCATTCACATCTTCTCGCCATGAACATTCTCTGTCTGTCTTTCTTTCTCTATCTCTCTCACTCTATCTCTCGTTCTCCTCCTGTATTTCACGCTATCCAGTTCTCAGGGGAACTGTGTGAACATATAGTCATGCATTAAAGAATAGCAAATGCTCCTGCTGCTTTAGTTATATTCTTACCAACTTTCTCATAATCCTTTTACAAGACACATCAAACGTTTAGGATTTCTTTTCTTCTATTTCGTCTTCTTTTTTCATCTTCATCAAACATCTGCCGACATTCTCGCTGACTCCGTAGGTGTTCGGAATCTTCTTCTCGGCCTTTTACTCTCTTGTTGCCTCAGTTTCAATTTTCTTTGCATTCCCGTCTGTCGTTCTCTCTTGCTCTCAGGTCCTCTTGTCACCACCCAGATGAGCAGCAGCACCACCCCCGCAGCAAGACCCGTCACTTCCAGCTCCATCCCCTCAACCATACGACCACTTCCCCCCACCGCTCACCCGATAGGGGCCATCAACAAGGCGCCAGATTTGCGACCTATCACCGCCACCGTACCGGTGACGCGCAGACCCTTGCGCGTCCCACCCCAGGGCCCTGAGCTCCAAGTGTGCGAAGCCAGAGTATCCCGAGGGGTGCAGTGGCCCACCACCCAGAGGGGGGAGACCGTAGACAGACCGTGCCCTAAAGGATCACTGGGTGAGTAATAGATGATAGTGACTGTTTGTTGAGAGATTATAAGTGTAGGTGCTTTCACAAATGCAGCCCTTTCCATAAAATGAATGGCTTTTTCAGTTAGAGGTCATATGTGAGCAGAACATTTTGGGAAATACAGGTCTAGGAATTTCTTAGGATGTGAAGTATTAACATAAGTGTTGGAGTTCTGTTTCAATGGTGAGTGTGAACAAAGCCATAAAGTAAATAATTTGAGCATGTACAAGGTTATGATGCTCCAATTGTTAAACATCCTGTCTATACCGGACACAAGCAGCACATCAAAATTACATTTCTCTAATTATGTTCTATCCGGGCAAATGACATAAAGTTTAATTGCATTTTTCTGCGAAAATGCTGGATGTAGCCACAAAATCAGGTAACACTATTTCGATGGTCCATGTTACACATTCTACTATCTACAAGTAACTTTGCAACCACATGTCACCTAACTAACCTATTATTAGTTGACTGTCTGCTTAATATCTTCTAACACTTTATTTTGATGCTTCTCAACAGACATTAACTTTACAACTACATGTCAACTTATTCTACTTACCTGAAACCCTAACCCTACCCAAACAGTCTACTACAATCTACTAATACTCTAATGAGAGTTAGTTGACTTGTAGTTGGCAAGTTACTTACCGTTAGTATAATGTCTAAAGTTGACCATCAAATAAAGTGTTACCCAAAATCACAGCCTATCAGAACATATCTAATATACAGCTGTAGATAAACAGCTACTCTATGTGGAGCAGGTTTTTTGACCAAAATACTTGTTGCTGTGGGTGGGACAATCCAATGCGACATCACTTATCTCTTCTATGGCAATATCCTTGTTCTTGCCAGTTGTGACCTCGTCACTTCATTTCAAGTGACGAGGTCACAACTGGTAATAACACAGACTCAAATTGCCATAGAAGAAATGAGATTTATTGCTTGACACAAGGGATGGGTTTCGACCAAAATCCTCAAGGTATGAGTTATTTTACATCATTATAAATGTTTATATAACAATATAGTTATTTTTGCTGGAAATTCTATAAAAATATGGTTTCACCCACTGATAGTTGCATGGATATCTACCACGGTAAAAACATTACAGCAGAATGTCTCAGTGCTGTTTGATGTTTTAGCGTGTTGCACTTGATTACAACATGATGTAATGTCAGAAAGAATCACAGCTTTACAGGAAGGAAGGGCGCATGAGGTTTATGACATAAAGGTCACGCAATGTTTTTGGAGACGGCTTTTCAGAGAAGTGTTTATTTTGTTTGGTCTACTAGTATATTGTATATGTCAAGGTTTATGTACATATCTATGTGTATACGCCCATTTCTTTGTATGGAGAGTCTGCTTCCTTTTCCTCCTCAGCTCAATATTCTCTCCAGCTGGCAGGTCCTCTTGGGAGTCATAGATAAAAGGCAGTCCCTTGCAAATGAAAGAGTGATCTTCAAACTCAGCAAGGGTTATCCTTCCGAAACTGCCGATTTTAAAAAATGAGCCGCTAGACAGAGTACAGACGACAACAACCCCCCTCCTTCTCCATACAACCGCTGCATCAAATGCCTCTTTCTTGTCGTGGGAGAAAAGCGTCTCCTCCCTCTGTTAGCATCTCTCTCTCCTAGCCACCGACAGAATGCTGTCTTTCTTCTGTCACCTTTTTTTTCCATCACTGAAATGACAGACAAGTTAAATTAGCAGCGGCTTTAATTTGTGAATCCTGGCAGATCCTTCAAAGCCAATCTATAGTGGTTGAAGGAGTGGAGAGGAGAGAAAAGCAGACAGCAGCTGAGAGTGAGAGAGAGAGAAAGCGAGGGAAGGAAAACTCCCGGTGTCTCTGATCTTGCTGTAGCTGCTGTAGTGCTGCTTCACTCCTAGCTTTTCCTCTCTCTTTTTTCTCTTCCTCTCTCTCTCTTCTTTTGAGCTTTTTTGTGTTGTGGTTGCTGGAAAGGCCTGCCATTTGTTTGATCCCAGCATGTTGTCCTCTCTGTGAACTCGGCTAACTAAACAGTCCAACTTAACTGAAAATGAGGAGTGGCAGAAGGTGTCTCCCTCAAGGTGTTTTCTCAGCATTCAGAGGTGCTGATGGGATGGCTGTGCCTGGTGTGTGATCTTACACAAGTGTGTGCAAGAGTTTGCGATGGCGTTCATGTGTCAGCAAGCTCATTTCCACAGAAAAAAAAGGCTTTTTCGTGCAAGGTTTCACAGTGAAGCTCTGAGTAGCGCACTCGCTCTTTCTTACTTTCCACGGTAACTCAAGATTTATATTAAATAGTATGGGCCCTATCATACACCCGGCGCAATGCGGTGACAGGCGCGACGCAAGTGTTTTCTAGTTTTAGCCCGATGCAGTTATCTTTTTCACGTCCTGCGCCAAGTTGTTTAAATAGCAAATGCATTTGCGCCCATGGGCGTGCTGGTCTAAAAACGAGGTGTGTTCAGGCGCATTGTTGGCTCGTTGCTATTTTGAGGCAACTGAAATAGACTGCACCATTGACCAACAAAAACTTGGTCTAAAGTCAATGGCACAGTATTTTTCTTTGTTATTTAAAGGGCGCGTTAGTAATATGTGCCTATAGGCGGGTCCACAACACGCGTACACTCAGCTTATTACACACACAGGGACGCGCAGCAGCACACAAACATGCCAAATATTAAAAATAAAAGTATTACAATGTAAAAGATTAATATTGTGTACATAAAGATATGGTGGAATCTGGCTTGTCCAGTAGATGGTCCGCTTGCGTGCTTTAAAGCAACACTATGGAACTTTTCAACCTTCATAATATATTTCCAAGACCCTTGTGATGGTACATTGACTTACAATAGGTTAAATGACACGTCTGCCATAGCCTGACGTGGTCTGTATCGCTTTTTGTCGCACTATGTAACTTCGGGTTTCGGGTAGTAACCCGAGCACAAAAAGAACTACACAACTTGACAGCATTACGGCATACGTCACTTCCCCCACCACTTCCTCAAATTGTCTATGGCTATTGCAGACATCCCAAGTCTATAGCGTCTCCCTGATGCCCGCAAATTAGTTCAAATCTGCCGGAATCTAGCACGCGCATGCGAGACAGAACATACTGCGCGCATAACATACATACATACCCCCCCCCCGTTCATTCTTTCCGCTTGCAAATTTCACCGTGCAAATAGCGAATCCGCCATGGCGCGAGCGCAACTGGCTTTTAAAGGGAATGGGAGATGAGTCTCTGATTGGTTTATTGCACGTTACGCCCAAAACAGAATAGTGACTAACCTTTTAGACCATGCGCCGGGTGGCCGTGCGCTTTAGACCATGCGCTTAGATCGTTAAAATAGGGCCTTATATAATTATATATATAGTCTTATTTTTTTCAAAACCTTTACTAAATAAAAAGACGTTATATCTCTCCTTCCTAACATCTGGTTTTGTATTTTCAGGCATTGCCTCCTTCCAGTGTCTATCCTCTCCTGTGCTGTGGAACCCTCGCGGCCCTGATCTAAGTAACTGCACCTCGCCGTGGGTCAACCAGGTGGCCCAGAAGGTGAGACCACTAAAAAGATAAAGTGGTGACCCCCCCCCCCCCCCCCCCCCCCCCCCCCCCCCATTCCCTGTTCTGCTCTGTCCGCTACCTCAGCTATTATCATTCCGGCCTCAGCTCACATTACCACACACAGGGTCATTCTTTTGACATGATTTGGAACAAAATCTCTCTATTCTATGTAGTTCTAAAAGAGAGTTTAAAAGCATCTCAGGTGAAAGTCACACTGCACTTACACATCAAGGATTGTTTGTTCTGCTTTTCACATTTTACAAAACTTGCAATTTTATTTTAAAGGCATCATATAACATTTTTTTGGCATTTTTTCCCTGTTGTCTATTTTTTATATATTAGTCAAAAATTGCTGCACCCAAAAAATACAATTTTGTTTATTAGTCACTCTTTCTTTGATCTGTCAAATTAAATGGACTTCTGTTACATTAAAAGTGCATATGAAATTAGTCCAGCTATTTAACTGATAGTTTGCTCTTTACTGCAGGTTTGTTCTCAGGTCTAATATAGTTTGCACTACATCCTTCAATAACAGACTCAATAACACTGTGACAGATTCACAACACAGTCCAATAACAGATTTTGTTAACTAAAACTAAAATTTGAAATGTTGCCATTGTAGCTAAATGAAATGAATTGAAGTTAATGCACTAAAATGACTAACTGGAAATAAATAAAAACTAAGAATTAAATTATACAAATTAGTAAAATGTAAGTATTGATATTTTAAAAACTAATTACATCGACAAAAGCACAAAAGTGCCTGAAATTTAAACTAAAATGTAAAATATAATGAAGATATTAAATAAAAACCTTATTAAAAATGTAATAGTATATAGATAATCCTAAAACATTAAAATATATATTTTTTTCCAAATCTAAAGTTTTGTGTGTGTACAGTGATGATTGACATGGAGACAAACACAGCAACATTTTGACATATCAGACTATAAGCATGGATGGCAACAATTTAACCCCTTTTTTTGCGTTATTCTTTTAATTGACCAAAGTAATGTTAGCGGTTTCAGATTTATTATTGTCCTGCACTTATTAGCAAACACATTATACAGATTTTATAATGGTGTTGTCACTATTGTAAATTACTGAACTCTTTGTTTACAGAATATGATTAAAGATTGTCAACTGTAAAAGGCTTTAGTTAATAAATTGCATTCTTCAAAGATACACAATTAATTAAAACATTCATATTAAATTAAGGTGATTTTTTTTTCTGTACACAGTACTAACAGCATGTGTTTTTTTATGGTAATACAGTAGTGTACTTTAATGTACTTTCAAGTACCTTCAAAAACACGATGGTATATGTCCTTTTTCTTTTGCTAAATGTTAAGTGACACATTTGTTTCAGGGCAATTGCAGACATATATGTTTCTGCTTTCAAAACAAGTGAGTAATTTTATCACGTTTCACGCTTTCGTTTTTTCCCTTTTTGTTTTTTTTGTAATAGCTTGATTTAGAGAGTCATTAAAGATTTGCTGTCTTTTGTCTGTGCGTTCAGCAGAATAAACCCAGAAACCCCCAGCTCACACCCCCACAGCGCACAGCAGGGGTTTGAGCTTTAGAGACCAGACTGTGTGTGTGTGTGTGTTCACTGTGTAGATAAAAAGCGGAGAGAATGCTGCAAACATCGCTGCTGAGCTGGTGAACCACACGCAGGGCCGCATTCATGCTGGTGATGTCAGTTCCTCTGTCAGACTCATCGAGCAGCTATTGGATATATTAGACGCACAGCTGCAAGCACTCAGACCCGGGAATAAGGAATCGGCAGCCAGGAACTATAATAAGGTGACAAATGCACGCATGCACGCTCTCACACACACACACACACACACACACACATTTGCCCTTTAAACAAACCCTTCATGTTCTGTTTGCTGCCACATCGGTGTACCCTCCCAACTCATAGCCTTGACATGAATAGAGGCTCGGCATACACCTATATGCCTCACTTCTTTCCCCCTTTTTATTGCTTTAGTAGCTCATTTTCAATAATAAAAAAATAAAAAAAGTAAATTGAAAAAAGTTATTATTAGGGCTGCAACTAACGATTATTTTGATAGTCGATTAATCTGTCGATTATGTTTCCGATTAATCGATTCATTAGATGAACAATCTTAAATCAATGTTATTCAACATCCTGCCCATTGCTCTCCTCCAAACAACTTGTAATATAAGCCTATAAAACATTACATTCTAAACCTAAAAACAATTGATTGCTTATGATGTTAAAGTAGAGTTCAAAATGACTAAATTAAAAATGAAACAAAAACAAAAGCACAGAATGTTAACTTATACGAGGTACGAGAAACACACATTTATTCACTCATCTGAAAATAGTTATTATATTACATGAATGTGCTATACCAACAATAGTGCCTTTACTGTTACTGCTGTCATAAATATGATTACATGTCTTACATATGTATTATTAATCCTACACTTAATTTCTAGCAAAATGTGTATTTTAGTCAGAATTATTGCGCTCTCTGTTTGCATGCGCCCACCGTCGCTCGTTCAGTGAAGTTTAAGAATACTTTTTGTCAGAATATGCTAAATGGAACTACTCGCAGGACTTTCTGACATTTTGAGATAAGGACATAACCATAAAATGTAAGCTATGTGCTGTGTAAAACACGTGTCAGAGGCTTTAAACAGCACACGCAAGAGCAACAGAGCAAGACCATGGTAAACTCTTATGCTTTTGTTTGAAGCGCTTATACATATAAATACATATAAAGCATTCTCTAGTTTCGAACAACTTGGATCATATACCTTTCCCGGAGCAGCTCACTCTGTGTCCTCCACTGTTTTCCATATTTGTTTTGTCCATAGGAATGTGTTATTAACTACTGTTAAAGGGATAGTTCACACAAACCTGAAAATTAGCCCATGATTTACTCACCCTCAAGTCATCCTTGGTGTATATGACATTCTTCTTTCAGAGTTATTTAAAAAAATGTCCTGGCTCTTCCAAGCTTTATAATGGGAGTGAATTGCTGTTTCTCTTTTGAAGTCCATAAAAGTGCATCTATCCATCATAAAAGTGCTCCACACGGCTCCGGGGGGTTAATAAAGGCCTTCGAAAGGCGAAGCGTTGAGTTTGTGCAAGAAAAATATTCAAAAACACCCATTATAAAGCTAGGAAGAGCCAGGACATTATTTTTACTAGGATGACTTGAGGGTGAGTAAATCATGGGCTAATTTTCATTTGTGGGTGAACTATCCCTTTAAGCGACGTGACTGGGTGATGGTTTCCGAGCACATCGCGCAGACGCGACTAATCGAGAATCAAATTCGTTGTTAATTATTATCATTATCATTATCGATAATAATTGATATTGACGATTAGTTGTTGCAGCCCTAGTTATTGTAGGCCTAGTTGTGTGTAGGACTAATTGCTTACGCATCTCATCCCAAGCCTCCGTTACTAATTCCAAAATGTAATTTTAGAGCTAGTTACGGAAGCTCGAGTCATTGATTAATGCATTTATTACAGAGAGAGAAAGATAAAGCGTGTGTGAATTACCTGAGTCTGTGCGTCTCTCGACTCAACAGTGTTCGGGAGCAGCGTCTCTACTAATAGCAAAGCTGTACGTTTAACTGCTTCAAGAGCAGTTTAACTGCTACTACCTCGATACAGATGAATGTGGTGTAGCTTTTCGCGAAACTTTTACTGATAAAGTCTCAGGATATAGCGCTGACAACAACTTTCTGTGCACGTAAATGTGTCTGTTTGTATCTGTACTGTATGTGTGTATGGGAGACAGTATGGGAGAACGAGCAGCTGTGGGAATAAGAGAGTATGTGCTTTCCATAGATGATTAAACGTAATTTCATATGGAAATACTTTGTCGTTTGTATCACATTGTTTGTTATATCTATTTGCTTGCTCGAGGTCTATTGATTCTTTTGCTGTTATTGGCTGTAAGAACCTATAAACTATATATATAGTTTTTTTTTTTTTTATGAACCAAAAGAGCTGGATGATTTCTGCAATGTTTAACACTTTTCTTTTTAACTACAAATTAATAATCATAGATGCAAACTATTTTTAAATTGATATTGTTTGTTTGTTTTGTTATAAATCGACTCAAAATCAGGTGATGGACATAACTCTTCTACATGAATTTGTGTGTGTAACTGAAGGTGTTTTGTTGTGTCTTGCAGTGGCAGAAGCGAGAGAGGACCTGCCGGGCTTATGTTCAGGTATTGTGCAGTGTTATCTGTATGAGACACTTCACCTCTCATATCTCGTCTTATCCTCCGTTACACTGCACACATATATACTGACGCTCGACCTCCTATCCTGCGCCTGACTGTGAGCATTTTATTACAACACTTTCTAGGAAGCCTGTATATAAAATGCTTTTCAAAGATATTAATATACATTCAAAAAGAATTCCTTATGTATCTGGGCTTTCATTACACATTTGGGCTGTTCAGCTGTGGTACTGAAGGGCCACTGTACTAAAATACTCTAAAGAAACAGTTAGTTCCAGGTGGTATTATTTCTCATTCTTGGGAGATTTTGATTGGACAAACGTATGTGTGTACAGCATTTATTTATTTATTTTCGGCTCCGTTTCCTTTAAGAGGATGTACATTTTAAATGCATATACCGGTACATCTCTGTTCAAAAGTTTGGGGTCAGTACGATTTTATTTATGTAATTTTTTCAAGGAATTCGTTTAATTCAGCAAGGATGTATTACATTGATCAAATGTGAAAGTAAAGATTTATAATGTTTAAAAAGATTTCTATTTCGAATAAATGCTGTTCTTTTGAACTTTTATCCATCAAAGAATTCTAAAATGTTTTTTACTCTTTTCACTAAAATGTTGAGCAGCACAATTGTTTTCAACATTAATAATAAGGAGAAAATATATTATAATAGCATCAAATCATCAAATTCCAATGATTTCTGAAGGATCGTGTGACACTTAAGACTGAAGTAATGATGTTAAAAAATCAGCTTTGATCACAGGAATACATTTTAGATATTACATATATTACAAAACATTTTTTTTTTTATATGACGCTTTGGTGAGCATAAGAGACTTTCAAAAACATTTAAAAAAAAATCAATCTCCAACTTTTGAATGGCAGTGCATCTTCTAAAAGTAAATGTGTCAATGTTTAAAAGTGAAGTCGCATATAGAGCAAAATGCTTGTTTTGATTTCATGGGGTCTTTTAACATGGTACCAGGAATTTTTTATAATATATTATATTGGCGGTTACTTTTAATGAAAAGATATAATGCATTACCATGTGGCATTATGACTGCATTCATAATGCATAACATATACAGGCTTCATAGAAAGTGCCATCCATTTTTTTTATTGCATATGCCTACCTCAGATTAATTGTATCTGCACTGTGTGTGTGTGTGTGTGTGCGTGCGTGCGTGCATGCGTGCATGCGTGTGTTTATGTGTGTGTATGTGCGAGAGAGAGAAAGAGAGAGAGAGAGAGAGAGAGAGAGAGAGAGAGAGAGAGAGAGAGAGAGAGAGAGAGAGAGAGAGAGAGAGACTTCTAGCAATGATAATACTGTATGTCTTGCCCAAGGCTTTCTTTTAGCACTCATGTCATTTATAATGGCCTATAAGATGTTGCTCCTTAGTAGAAATAAATTTCAGCCGTTACATAAGATTCCCAGAGAGTCATATTTTGTGATCTTTCATGTCAAATGTAATCATAATGAAGTGTAACTGTATGTTTGTTTGTGTATGTGTGCGCAGGCGGTTGTGCAGACTGTGGATAATCTCCTGCGTGCCGAGGCTTTAGAGTCATGGCAGGACATGAACAATACGGAGCAGGCGCACACCGCCACCATGCTACTGGACGTCATGGAGAAAGGCGCCTTCCTGTTGGCCAATAACATGTACAATAATCACTTCTCAGACCATGCGTCCAATGTCGGTGAGTTTCTGTTGCGGCGTAACTAAATTAAAGTATTGATGGCTCTTTCAAAAACATGACAAATTTGTGTTTCAAGATTGTGTTTTTTCCGGTAACAAGCGATCGTTCCCGAGTGACTTCGTAGCAGTGTAGCGCGACTTAATGTTACATCTCTGTTTGCAGCTGTTCAGTCAAGCAAACACTGTCCTAGAATGTTGTCTCGCCCTCAGGTAGCATTGAGAAGTCTGATTCGTTATAGGGAATTATTCATTATAATAGTTTATTTAATTGATATGTTTAAAATGTTAATTCAGCAGTCATTACTGTATCCCTGCACACATTGTTTTTTTGTTAAATACTGCTATTAATTAACTTTTTCACTGCTGTTTAGTTTTGATTTTGTATTTAGTATGTATTTAGTATTTTTTGTTATAAATATACACCACTGTTAAAAAGTTTGGGGTTGGTACGATTTTTTATGTTTTTGAAAGAAGTCTCTTATGCTCACCAAGGCACTTTAAAACAGTCATATTGTGAAATATTATTATAAGTTAAATAAATATATTCTCTGTTTATATATTTTAAGATATAATTGATCAAAGCTGAATTTTCAGCATCGTTACTCCAGTCTTCAGTGTCACATGACCCTTTAGAAAACATTCTAATATGATGATATGATGCTCAAGCAAGAAACTTTTCTCATTATTATCAATGTTGAAAACAGCTGCTCAATATTGTTTGTGGTAACCGAGATCCGTTTCTTTCGTTCAGGATTCTTTGGACCTGTTTACACTTGGTCACTTCATGTATTTACTCTGATCAGATATCTATCCGATCGAGAAAAGGTGTAAGAAACGCATTCGAGTAATCGCTTAAACCACTTCAGGAGGTGGTTTGAGACGTATTCCAGACGAAACTGGACAAGTGTAAATGCGTATGGTTGTTGAAACCACATATGTGCATTTTATTCCTCACAAAGTTATAAAAAATAAATGTGTGCCACAGATGAGCAGCTGAGTATCTCTTCAGCCAATGCGCAAACTGCCACCAATGAAACTGAGTGTAAATCGCAGACTCTCAAAACACAATCATCTTCATTAAAAGTAGTGAGGCTAAATTATCTTACCAGTGCTGATGCCGCTCTCTCTCCTATTGCGGTCTTTGATCTTAAAATTAGCTGATGATAAAAAAAAAAATGCAGGTCATATCTGTTACTTCCGTTGACTTGAACTCTGTTGGATTTGCATATAGTGCAGGAATTGACACATTTATGCAGCCAAGTGTAAATGGAACCATTTTAACAAATTATATAGCTATCCGATCAGTAGGACTATCTGCTTATCTCTTGGAGGACCATCAAAATAAAGTGTTAGCAGATATTAAGCAGACAGTCTACTAATACTCTAAAGAATGTAGTTGACGTGTAAGGGTCTTTGTTAGCATGCCCGCCTCCCACGCCGGAGTGGATTGAGAAGGACTGGTTACAGATGTAGGCCTAGTTGCAAACATACTTGTATTTACTTATTTCGTACTATCGAAACATTGTTACCAACAAACGTATTAATTTCTTTAAAAAAACAAAAACCTCACTGACCCCAAACGTTTGAACAGTAGTGTATATAATATAAAAATAGCTTCAGTGTAGTTAGCTACTCTTTTAACATGATTTAACTTTTCCAAATGAGAATCTCTATTGTAACCTTTAAAGGTTTTTTTTTTAGCTGTTTCGTTACAGTTGAAACAAGTGTGTGTTTTTGTGTGTCTTTAGATCTAGAGGTGCGTGTGTTGAACACCGAGACGGATTCTCAGGATTTGTCGTTCCCTCAGAACGGTCCCAGTGACAGCAGCATCCAGCTCTCGGCTTCCACCTTCAAACAGTACAGCCGAAACGGTCAGTCACAGCTGCATCTCTCTCCTTCCGCCCCCCTTCCATCACTCTTCCCCGTGCAGTTTCACTGAAGCTTAGCCAAATTTCCACTTTGGTTTACGCCGTTATTAGTTGATTATAATAAACCTAATCAGATTAACAAAAGCGCTGAGACTATTTCTTCCCTGATGGTTTCTTAACGGCACTCTTAATCGAACAGCCCGAGAGGCGACTAGATTACTATCATTTTCAGGCTGACGGAGCAATCTCAGCTCTCTTTTCTCCTGCTTCTCTCCTTCCTGTCCCCTCCATCTCTTAACCATCTTATCCCGCCATCATCTCTCCTACTTTTCGCTTTTTCCGCCACTCCTGCGTTTTGCCTCTTTTTGAAGGTACGCCTTCGTTCGCTGCTTCTCTGCGGAGGCAGGTCGGGCGGGGGAAGCGAGATTAGTATGATTGAAACAAACGCACATGAAATATTCATACGGAAGAAACGGAGTGAGTGAGCGCTGAAGAGATGAATGTTACGTTGCCCTCCATATTAAAATTCCTTTATCCCCTGATCACTCACTCACCCCCTCCCAGTCAAAATCATTTTAACCTTCACTCATCTCGCTCCACCGCTCCCTTTTTCCTCTTAGTTGTTATTCATATCCTCCTGCCACTCTCTTTCTTGTGCTGTGTTTCTCCATACAGGCCAGGTAAAAGTGGTTTTCGTGCTGTATAAGAACCTGGGCCCGTTCCTGTCCACTGAAAACGCCACCGTGAAGATGGAAATGGAGTCGGGGCCTGGTGGGCGGGGCCTGGCGGTGAATTCACACGTCATCGCAGCGTCAATCAATAAGGAGTCCAGTCGAGTGTTTCTGACCGAGCCTGTGGTGTTCACACTTAGACATTTACAGGTACATTAAAACCTGTTAACTGTCACCCCCCTTTTTTTGAATAGACATGAAAATGCACATTTCGAACATAAATGGTTGTAATTCAAGAATGCTTTGGAATATAGACGTAAGATTGGTCTTGTTTTAAAGAAGACATTTGGCAGATTTATGTAGAAGGGAAATAAATTAAGAAAGTGAAACAGAAAAAAAGTTTTAGAAGTTTGAGTTTATGGAAATGTACAAAAATTAATTTATATAAAAATATAAATATAAAATATTATATTATATAAAAAATACTGTATATATTTTCAAAAACCTGGGCTACTCTAAAACTGCAGAAAAATCAAAGCCAAAAATCTGAACAAGTTGTGTTTCAAATTTTAGGTTGATATCTCAAAAAATGAGCTTTCAGTAAGATTTTGTTTGGGCGCAGTACCAAACTTTTTCACTAGGTCACAACCAGACTCCATTACTGCCCATATAAGGGCGCCTCCATTTCCATATGTGTTTTGAGTGATATGAACCATTATTTCCACAATTTTCATACAATTTATGAAGTAGAGATCCTATTCAGAAGTAGTATGGGAAGTTTGGCAGATTTTGATATGAATTCAACCTCTAATAAACACATACAAAGAACACGCATGTGCGTCATAGCTCGCTGCCACATCACAAATGGTGAATTTATTTTTTTTTTCTTTATATTTAAAACATTTTCAGACCTTTTTTTCTAAAATAATTGAATGGGTGCTATCTTTTGAACTCTTGGCATGAAAACAAACTAGGTTTCTAAAAAAATTTTCATGATTATTCATGTTCATTGCTATTTCAAAATAAAGGTCTGAACACGCCTTAGGAGTATGAAAATATTCTTGTTGCAAATTGATAAATTATGGCTCCTCTGTAATTTATTTTGAAAATCAATCACCAAATATGGAAACTAGAGATTGTAAGCTTTCAAATGATATATAGTTTGTCAATATTACTTAAGGTTTTTACTAAGATATTATTGTTTTAAAAATATAATGGCAAACGTCCCACCTGTGGGACGGTGACAGTTAAACTCTCATAGACACACACAAGCAATAAACTATCAAGCCATCTTGCATTGGCTACTCTCACACATGGGGTCTCTTACATTAAACATCAGCAGAACGAGTTTCTGTGTAAATCATTTTGTAAAAAAAACAAAACAATTTGCATTCAACACAACTATTATTTGATTATCACTACCCCTAAAACCACCTGCCCTCCAACCATAACATAGTACTTCATGTACACTACCATTCAGAAGTTTGGCGTCAGTTTTTGTACAGTATTTCTTATGAAATATTTGCAGCCTTGGTGAGCATAAGAGAATTAGAAAGAAAAAAAAACTTGATATGTGAACTACTGTTCTCAAATTGTAAAGAAACTGTTATTTTAAGTAAGTAACTAACAACACAACAAAACAGCTCCTTCATTTAACACGTGTGATTTGCATAAAAATGTACGGGCATTTTGTATAACACTTGTAAGCTGAAACCACCATCATGTAGCCTCAATTCATTCAACATTGTGTCTGGTACATGTGTCTATAATGAACATTTGCTGTGACAGAACAACACACATTTGTAAGAAAATGAACGCAGCAGTAAATTGTTCGTGCCCCTTAAACATGAATTCTTCTGAACATGTTGAACAGATGAATACAAACATAATTCCTTTGGTCAGTTCTGTAACATGTTTCACTACTCGAGAATCAATGAGAGATTTATTGTTTATAATTCAGTCTAACTGTGCTGCCTTTGCAGTGCAGAAACTGCTATTTCAGACAATACAGTGAAAATACGTTTTTAAGAGTTAGAAATATGGTTCCGGACCATGATGGGTTTGCACTTTGCACACGACTCTTATCCCAGCCAACATTGCATGGCCCCCAATGTAGCCACGATATGGGCTTGAGGTATGTCCTCTAAATGAGTTTGTTCATGGGTTCCACGTCGGCCCTATCTGAATAGTCCCCAGTAAGGGACCTAAATTGATTTGTACATAGGTTCCATGTTGGCCCTATCTGAATTAACCCCAAAGGGATTTGTCCATGGGTTTTATGTCGGTCCTATCTGAATTAGCCCCCAGTATAGGCTCCAAATGGGTTTGTTCATGGGTTTCATGTCGGCCCTATCTGAATTAGCCCCCAGTATAGGCTCCAAATGGGTTTGTCCATGGGTTTCATGTCGGCCCTATCTGAATTAGCCCCCAGTATAGGCTCCAAATGGGTTTGTCCATGGGTTTCATGTCGGCCCTATCTGAATTAGCCCCCAGTATAGGCTCCAAATGGGTTTGTCCATGGGTTTCATGTCGGCTCTTTTGAATTAGTCCCTGTAAGGGCCTTAAATGGATTTGTCCATGGGTTTCATGTCGGTCCTATCTGAATTAGCCCCCAGTATAGGCTCCAAATGGGTTTGTCCATGGGTTTCATGTCGGCTCTTTTGAATTAGTCCCTGTAAGGGCCTTAAATGGGTTTGTCCATGGGTTTCATGTCGGTACCTATCTGAATTAATCCCCAGTATGAGCCCTAAATGGGTTTGTCCATGGGTGTCAGAATGACTCTTTTGAATTAGCCTCAGTGAGGGCCTTAAATGGGTTTTTCCATGGGTTTCATGACGAAGTAGCCCAGTATGGGCCCTAAATAGGATTGTCCCTGGCCCTATCTGAATTAGCCCCAGTAAGGGCCTTAAATGGGTTTGTTCATGGTTTCCATGTCGGCCCGATCTGAATTAACCCCATTAAGGGCCCTAAATCGGTTTGTCCATAGGTTCCATGTCGAATTAGCCCAGTATGGGCCGTAAATAGGATTGTCCATGCATTCCATGTCGGCCATACTTTAGCTTATTCAGAAAGGTCTGACATGGAACCTCATGGACAAACCCATGTAGGGCCCATTCCCCAAGCCAATATCATGCCAAGAAAACATTATTTGTGAAAGCCACTGATCGTCTCTCTGTTGTTTTCTCATGTCCCCACATCTTTGCAGCTGGAGAATCATTTAACCCCAAACTGTTCGTTCTGGAACTACTCGGAGCGTTCGATGACGGGCCAGTGGTCATCTCAGGGCTGCAGGCTGATGGACAGCAACAGCACACACACAACCTGCTCTTGTAGTCATCTAACCAACTTCGCTGTGCTGATGGTACACCACGAACCTGACGTAAGCGCACGCACACACATATTCCCTTACATTTATCACTGGCTGATAAACAAATCTGAACAAAGCTCTCATACACATAAACAACTTTTTCGCTTCCATGCAGTCTGTAAGACACACACACACACACACATCTATACACACAAAAGCAAATTACACAAATACACACACTCCAGTTTCAGCTTGACATTTACTGGATTTTCATAAGTCACTCTCCCTCAGGCAGCCTATCCGTTTATACCGTTTCCCTTATCCATCTCTCGCTCTCTCAGTATCCAGGAAGGATGCACGAGTTGATCCTCTTTGTGATCACATGGGTGGGTATCGTCATTTCGCTGGTGTGTCTCGCCATCTGCATCTCCACCTTCTGCTTCCTGCGAGGCCTGCAGACCGACCGCAACACCATCCACAAGAACCTCTGCATCAACCTCTTCATTGCTGAGCTCCTCTTCCTCATCGGCATCGACAAGACGCAGTATCACGTGAGCAGTCTAATGATCTGTATAAAGGGAAGAGTGCACTGAGAATGAATTTCACATGTTGATTGTGACATTTATGTGCACCCACTGATAGTACGTGCTGTCAGCATTGTTTTAGCATTTGATTAACTAAAGCCCTTAAATGCGAACTGCATTAAGTGCAGGTAATTTGCATTCATTTGCATGCCACAATTCCCCATCTTGCAGATGAGTGCTTGCTCTGAGTGCTCGGTTGTTAAGGATGTACCAGACTATCACAATCTGATGTACTTTACTGGGACTGGTTTTCCATTCCTCATGTTCTTGCTCACTCCCGTATATACCAATACACTACTGTTGAAAACTTGCAGCATCACCTCTTTTCTCACAGTGTCTGAAACCCTGAAATCCTTCTATAAATACAACTTCTCTCTAAACCCCTCCTTCCGAGAGCCTACTCTGCTCTAATTGGTCAGACAGCCTAGTCTGTTGTGATTGGTCTACACTGCTCTGATTGGTTAGACGGCTCAGTCAGGGGCACGTTCAAGTTCAAAACGGTGTGCAACGTTTTGCTACGGTTTCTGGGTTGAACGTCATGTTTCCTGGAAACGGCGTGCACCGGTGTGCAACGGAGTTTGAGATGCGTTTTCTCTTGTTTGGTGGGTGTGTCAGAACTGCAGTCCAATCAGCAGCAACATGTATATAACGCACGCTGTATTAAAGTAAACTCGCACAATGGGTTCAAGGAAAGTTATTTACAAATGTGTTCGATGCAGCTCGGTATCCGCAACAACTGAGGATATTATAAGACATGTTTGTCGTAAGTTTTATTGTAAAAATATAGGATATCAACATAATGATGTAGTTGTTCATATTTTTAGCTTCATTGCAAGTGTATGACATTTGGTATAGAAATAAACAATGGTAAATAAGTGCTTTTCCTAAAAATGAGAAAGGAAATACAGGGTATTAAAACAGTATGAAGTTGAACTACAAATAAAGTCAGTATGTGAAGCTAAATAGATGTGTTTTAGTCTGAATTAGGTATGTGTGCTTCCATTTCAGTTTCCACAAATCCCTTCACTCGATTGGGATGTTCTCTTGTGTTCTGGCCGGCAAGTGCAGTAACTGTAACATCGGGCATATTTTGTAGTATTAAACATATTTATACCGACTTCATCAGGATCTGAAAATTCTTCACAAAGAACACAAAGAATGGCCTTCTCAGCTGCCATAGTTGTAACTCTTGTGTCATCAGAACAGTGTGTTCAACGCATCACCGTTTCTGTTTAAACGCATGAACGCATGGGGCTGAACGCAGTGATTGGTCTACTCTGCTCTGATTGGTCAGGTGGCTCAGTCTGTTGTGATTGATCTACTCTGCTCTGATTGGTCAGATAGCCCAGTCTGTTGTGATTGGTCTACTCTGCTCTGATTGGTCAGATAGCCCAGTCTGTTGTGATTGGTCTACTCTGCTCGGATTGGTCAGATAGCCCAGTCTGTTGTGATTGGTCTACTCTGCTCTGATTGGTCAGATAGCCCAGTCTGTTGTGATTGGTCTACTCTGCTATGATTGGTCAGGTGGCTCAGTCTGTTGTGATTGGTCTACTCTGCTCGGATTGGTCAGATAGCCCAGTCTGTTGTGATTGGTCTACTCTGCTATGATTGGTCAGGTGGCTCAGTCTGTTGTGATTGGTCTACTCTGCTATGATTGGTCAGATAGCCCAGTCTGTTGTGATTGGTTACAGTGGGTGTCAGAAACGAAACACCCATCACCATATATGAATTTCAGCTCCGGAGGCTTCCTCAGCACATGATACACAGTGATATGAACAGTAACAATGGCATAGATCCTTTGGAAGGGCATGCAATGTGGATTTGCTTTCGCAAAGCAGAAAACAGCGTCTTCTCGAACCAAACTCTTCCAGGCCTCAGCTACATCTACAGTGTTTGACGGCGGGTCAAAATAGACATCGTTTGCAGGCAGCCAATGAAGACCATACTGGGCATTAAGCAAATTTGTTACAGACCTATGTAGGTTTGAGCAGGAAGTAAGACTAGAGTTACTGCCGATTTGTTTCAGGCAGTTCAGAATCAATTCTTTGTATTGGGAGACAATAATTAATTGTATCGTACATTACGATCTTGGAAACTTTGCAGACCTTTTACATTCACTTACAGCTATATTAAACACTACATGAAAGGTAATATCGGAAAAAAAGCATAATAGGGCCACTTTAAAATAAATTAAGATTGAAAATATTGTTGTTTTTACTGTATTTTCGATCAATGAAATGTAGCCTTGATGAGCTGCATTCTAGAGACTCCTTTCAAAGACACAAAAAAATGTACTGACCCAAACTTTTGAACTGTTGTGTAAATTTAACAATACATTTTAGAAACTCAAATATTAGCCTGTTAGCTTGTGTTGTGCACATGATGGAGCAGTCTTGGAGCTAGATAATACACTTTCACTCTGACTTTCAAAAAAAACAAATGCCTCCAGGCAATATTATGCACCTCTGCTTCCACTGCTTACATGCTCCAGATTTTTGGAAGAAAGCTGTATTATATGTTGATTATGCATTTTCTGTGCCTTTATCCAGCTGCCCCTGTATTTGATTCTTTGGGGCCAATTAGGTTGGTTTTAAGGTTACTGTTTTCTGCTGTATTCTGTACTCCTGCTCTATCGAAGTGTCATGTCTTCTTTTTTTGGTTGGCCAGTTAAAACAGTACCCATTGTGATTCTTTGAGCATGGAACAGAGTTTAGCATTGACCACTGTAAGTATATCTGATGATAGTGTATGTTGATGAGGCTTATGTTTTAGTCAGCCAACCAAAAATCAAAACCCTAGTGAAAAAACACTTCAGCAGAGCAGAACAACCGATTAAAACATTAACCACTGTGAACAAATTAATGTTGCTGAGTTCAGATCGAAAAGTATACGTGCTTGCAAGTATCAGCTCTTAAGTATCAGCCCTTCCGCTGATTAATTGCATAATCAATATAGCTCTCTTCAGAAATGAAAATTAGCATGGACACATTTTAGCCTGCAAAATAATTAGGATATTGTGACATTAAGTTTCATGATCACACAAATTGAGATGCCCTTGACATCAGTGTATTGACACCAAAAGTTTCCTGTTGAAAGCAGTGGTGGTTTAATACGTCTTCCAGAGTCCAGGTTGCATCAGTATGATGGGAATCAAAATCATTGACAAGATACCAAGGTTGCATCAATGAGCTGTTCAGAAGAAGAACTGGATAATGTTTGCAGGCTTTAATGCATTGATTTTTTTTTTCTTTTTATGGAAGATAAGAGTCTTGTTTGAAACATTTAAGTAAATAATAAATCCATGAGCAAATCGGTATCTTCTGCTTTGCAGGGGTGTACGGACAATACATAAAGTGTGTGGGGTGCATTATGAATCTCATCAGCCTCTCTTTGCAAGTATGGTTGTTTAAATACCTAGTTTCCATGGATACACTTACACTTATTGGAAAGTTTAATAACCAAACTTTCCAGATACATCAGTCACTCTACAATACATACAAGTCATACAAGTTTAAATATCGGGGCTAAAACATTGTTGCGACAATTATACACACATATATATATATATATATTTTGGTGGAAGATTATTTATCTTCTGTTGTTCACGTCTTCTCTCCTCAGCCAAGCACAATTTGAGTCATGATTATTAATATAGTTATGAGACGTTTGCACTAAGTGATTTGCTGAAAGGTGGATGTTTTCAGGTGAGTGCGCTTGCAATAGTGGGATCACTGTTTACCGTCTATCGATTGGCAGATGCTTCTGCTTGGAGTCCTTTTAATGCGACGGCTACATTTTCTTTTCCTTCCCTCTGCAGCCCACCACAATACAACATTTACAAATGTGATCATCCAGAAAAGGAGAGGGATGAATTTATGTTTTTGAAGTTTTAGGGGATAAAAAGTAAACCGTAATTTCCATGTCAGTCAGAGGGTCTCCTCCTGACATCGTTTTCAACTAAAAACAAAAAAAAACTTCTTATGCATTTTGGCTGTTCATTTACACGTCAATGGCATCTTGGAGGCCAGGGAATGCAAACTTTTAAAAACGAGTGCAATTCTTTGACAACTATACAGTTATCGTCTCAGTGTAAACTACAAAAACGCAAATTTGTCATGCGCATGTTTATCGCATGTTCAGTCTATAGGCGCATAGTGTTTCTTTACAATGTGACATCGCCACCTACTGGCCTGGCAGCATAATACAGTGTTTTTAATTGTTTTCACTGATCTGTGTGAACAGGGATAGTTTTGACAACGTAAAGGAACAATTTTTCCATTTTTAGTACCGTACATGGTTGTCTGGTAAATGTACTGTAGGTGGTTTCTGGACCAAAACAAAGTGCAATGTGGGGTAATACTTTATTTCGATGGTCCACTTTAGACATTTTACTTATTAAAAAAAGTAACTTGCCTAATATCTGCTAACACTTTATTTTGATGGTCCACCAACAGACATTCTACTGACTATAAGTAACTTTGCAACTACATGTCAACTTATTCCACTAACCCGAACCCTAACAGTCTACTAATACTCTAATGAGAGTTAGTTGACATGTAGTTGGACCATCAAAATGAAGGGTAACCCAATGTGCACCAGATTTCAAAAGATAGTTCACCCAGAAATGAACATTCTGTCTTCATTTACACATCCTTACTGTTATTCCAAACCTGTATGACTTTCTTTCTTCTGTGAAACACAAAGGATGATTTTGAAGAATGTTGTGGTTTCGGTTGCCGCTTCTATTGTGTTTTCCCCCATACAGTGAAAGTCAATAGGAACCGCAAACTGTTTGGTTATCATTCTTCAAAATTTTGTATTCCTGAAATAAAAGAAAGTCACACATGTTTGGAACAACATTTCTGGGTGAACTGTTCCTTTCATAGTCACTAAGTGAGTATCATCAAATGTACTTCTGATATGTTTCTCGCTAACCCCCTCTTCCTTCTCTTTGTCCGAACGCAGATTGCATGCCCCATTTTTGCGGGCCTGCTGCATTTCTTCTTCCTGGCTGCGTTCTCCTGGATGTGTCTGGAGGGAATCCAGCTGTATCTGATGCTGGTGGAGGTCTTCGAGAGCGAGTACTCTCGGAAGAAATACTACTACCTGTGTGGCTATTGCTTTCCCGCCCTGGTGGTGGGCATCTCGGCAGCCATTGACTATCGCAGCTACGGGACTAAAAAAGCGTAAGTGTGAAGCAGTCTATTTGCACTCGGCCATACAAGGGCCGTTGGGTTTTTAAGCAGGGGGCACAACCCCTCTTTAAACCATTTGTTTCATTTAAATGGATTCCAGCAAAATGGCTCTCTGGGAGTTTAAATTCCAATTGCAGAATCGTCTTTCACAAGGAAACGTATACTGGTATTATGTAGTTTGGAGTTCAGTAGATTGGTTGCTGTCATGTGATCCTGGCTTAACCAAGGTCATCATGTGAATTATAAATGAAGCCAGTTAAAGGTGTTGCAAGCACTTTTTTTGTTTTGAAATAGCACACATAAATCTGACAGATCTTGTTCTGATAAATTACTTTAAAAGAACATTTCTTAAGAGAGCACACTACTATTCTTTTTTAGCAATCTGAAAACTAGCCAATTTGAAAACAGTCTGGAAAACCTGGAAATATTAGGGGGTTTTAAAATGGTAATTGCCAGGCCTGGACAACTTTTGAAATAATTAAAAAGTTAAATTTCTTAAGTGTTTTTTTTTTTTAGCTTAAATTGTTTGTTTTTGTTTTGTTTGTGTGTGTGTGTGGGGGGGGGGGGCTTTTGCTTTTGCTTTTGCTTATGCTATATGCTTACCGTAAAACTTCAAATAATAGCCTGGGCTTTTATTTTCCCAAATCGCCAAACTGCACCGGCTTGTGTTTGAGACAGGCGTCTATATGAGACAGGCCTTTAATTTAGTGTTGAGATCTTGTTCACTGAGTGTAGGCCTAGAGATAACGATCCAAATAGCATAGGCTGATAGACGGAATTATTTTAATATAATTATATTACACATTATATTACGTTACATTTATAATTGGAATGTGTTTAACAAATCAGTTAATGTGAGAATCAGCCTATTATATTACCGTATGTCTAAAGGGGGTCGCACACTGCGCCGCGTCGCGTCTCGGACAACTCGAGGTATCGCACACCGGACGTGCACTTTCTCAGTTTATGGCCAGCAATATTGTTATGTTTAAGGACATTATGGAATTAAAATAATGTCTGTACGATGTTATGATTGAACAGTACAATTAAATACAATCGTTGCTTAGTCTGCAGTCTGAATTCACTTTATCTCAGAGCGTCCATTAACTGAATGAATTAAGAATACCATAATATCTCGAGTTGCTTCTCGTCCGGTGTGCGACCCCCTTTAGATTATTGGCAACATACAAAAACGAAACGCTGTGACAGCCATGGGCTGAACAATACAAGTTACAAGTAAAGAATGAAGGCTACCCTGTAACACAACTGCAATTATGTGATACAAAATGACCACTATCATCATCACAGCGATCCTCAACTACAAGTTCATTGGCGAATTCCTCCTCCTCGTCGCTCTCCTCCACTTCTCCCTCTCTGGCCTCCGCTAACTCTGCCTGCCTTTCTTGCGCTAGCTCTGCCCAGATGCGCAGGGCTCTCTTGCGTGCGCAATCTGCACCATAGAACTGGCTTAAATACAACCCGAAACTAAAAAACAGAACAGGCCTCTATTTGAGACCGGCCTTTATTTATCCAAACCTGTAGCCACACCAGGCGTGTATTTGGGACTCGGCTATTATTTGAAGTTTTACGGTATGTATATGTGTGTGTGACCAGTCCTACACGATCCGCTCCGAGTGGGATTCGAACCGGCATCTCCGTCAGGGGAGGTGGGCACGCTAACAAGGATACTAAAGATCTCTAGTATGCCTCTTGAGGCCAGGGGAGTGAGGTTTACACACACAGCTCTTACTAGTTTGCCTCCATTACACTCACCCCCCTTAACCCAACCGGGTCACGGCACCAAATGCAACTAGTCACACTCAACCCGTTCAGAGCGGGATTCGAACCGGCGTCTCCGGCATGGAGACTGGCTTACAGCACCTTTAACTGAGATGATGTGCGAGTGTGTCGCTTTGCGTGTTTGTGTGCATGCGAGTGTGTGTTGGTCTGTGTTTGTGTATGCGAGTGAGGAAAAATAGCACAGCTGCAGACTTTTGAATGTTGACTACAGTGCAGAAAATGAGACGCTGACTCAGTGTGCTAATGATTAAAAACTGAGCTTAACCTTCAACTAGACTTTTATTGCTCTTTTATTAGCTTGTTTTATGCCAAACATGTATCATGATGTTTATAGTAATACTATTTTAAGATTGTTTGCCATTGTTTCAGTGGGTTCAATGATCAATAATTAGCTAAATTATAAAAGTGCATGCGATTTTTCCCTGTAATGAAGTGATCGTTCTTTGAACAGTGAAATGTTACCACTAAAGTTATTGTGTGTGTTTTGTGTGTAGGTGCTGGTTGAGGGTGGATAACTACTTCATCTGGAGTTTTATCGGCCCTGTGTCCTTCATTATCATGGTATTGTTCTCTCCAAACATTCAGTGCACTCTCTGCTTTGCTCACAGAGTTTGTTCTTTTTTCCCTCTGAAAAGTGCTGCGCTAGTCATATCAAACAAAGCACTTTTGTTCACCTATGGATCTGTTGCTGCTGACGACTATGTTTTGGCTGTAATATGCTTTATATGAGTGTGGAGTTTAGATTAGGTTTAGATACGGGAACTTGCTGACATTTTCGTAATTACAATATATTTTACTAATGCGCCAGCGCTGTTTTTGTTGTTATTAGTTTGTGGGTAAAAAAAAAAAAAGTTTTTTCTTTCTTGCATTGGGTCTCTAATCTAACACGAACAGAGAGCGAATTTCTGTGTAAATGTTCGTATCACCATTCTCATGTAAATCTTGCATTTAATTGCAGCAATTTAAGCTAGAATGGTTTCACAAGCAGTTTCCACAGAACTATTACTTGTGTTTTATGAATGAGCTCTATTGTTAGGAAGGAACCAGGGGTTTAAACTGTCTTTCCTGTTTAGACATTTTCTAAAGGATTTGTCGTTTTTATTTTAATAACCAATAGGTTAATTTGTCACAAAAACTTGGACATTTTTGTCTTTATGAAATCATTAAGTTACATTCCTAACACCTTTTCCTTTGTCTCATCTTTGGCCTTTAGGTAAACCTGGTGTTCCTCATGATAACACTTCACAAGATGATCCGTAACTCGTCCGCTCTCAAACCCGACTCCAGCCGCCTGGACAACATCAAGTGAGTGTCTTCCACTGCAAAAATACATATTATAATCGCCTTTTTTTGCTGTATGTTTATGTATTTGTGTATGTGTGCATGTTCTCACTCAGGTCATGGGCTGTGGGGGCTATCGCACTGCTCTTCCTCTTGGGCCTGACCTGGGCCTTTGGCCTCCTCTTCATCAATGAGAACACTGTTATCATGGCGTACCTTTTCACCACCTTCAATGCCTTCCAGGGCATGTTCATCTTTATATTCCACTGTGCTCTACAGAAAAAGGTCAGTATTTCATACCTAGATAGTATTTTGGGGACACATTTGCTGCTAAAATTCCTCAAAAGTTAGCTAAATATGAAAAAAATAAAATAAAATTGGAATAGGAGAAAGCTTTGGATTAGAATTCATCTGTATCATGATAATTATCGTTATTATAAAGATAATGATCATAATTAGCTTAATTTAAAGGTAATTTTTTGATAGATTATTGTTTTTAAACAGGTTTTCAAGCACTCCATCCGCCATTGTTCAGCCAAATGTAGCCCAAACTTGCATTATTTGTTGAGCCCTGGGGAGGAGTATTTTTGAAACTCTTGTTTCCCAATAGCCTGGTTAAAACCAGACCCTTCTCAGTTATAACTGAGTTATGGTCTGGCAAAGCGTCATAGACAAATCATTTCCAGAGGGGCGTCACCAACGGACGTCGCGGATAGACCTAAAACCAATCAGAGCGATGAAGGAGATGACGTATGCAGAGCGGCGGAGAAAAATCTCCGAGTGTTGTTCTTTGCTCGGTTTTTAACAAAAAGGAAACGTTCAAATCGCTTAAAACAGACGCGATAGCTGATTCGAACGAGTGATGTTCGACGGCGGCATCCATCTTTGTAATGTAGGCTACAAAATCTGCTTCAAAATCCCAGCGCTGTCGTCATCGTGTAAAGCCCGCCCCAACATTTCTGATTGGTGCCTCGATTTCGGCGGATTGGAAATGAGCTTGAATGAGCTCTTTGCCAGACTAACTTTCAGAGCAAATCTAAATTTGCCGGAAGTTGTCTGGGTTTTCCCAGGCTAGTTTCCCAAGCTACTTACTGTATAATTTAAAGTAGTTAAACATCAATCACGCTACCCATTTGACTATCTGAGCTATTAACAAAAACTAGCGAACTACACTGGAAATGTATAAAAAGGTAATGTTATTAAATATATAACTATCTAATGATATCATTATTTTTTACAGTTAGAGCTATTTTTATATGACACAGTAAAGACATTGTTTAGGCTGACGGCATTAAACAAATAAATGTATATAATATACAATTAATAATACTGGAAATGTCTTAATTTCAAATTAAAATAGTAAAAAAAATAGTGATGTCTAGCAGTGATGACGGTGAATTCAGGTTTCAGTTGAATCATTGAATCATCTTTTTAAGTCGGCATGAACCAGAAATTGCAACCAACTTTTCTTCCCTTCCCGTTTGACGTATATCCAAGTAAAACAGCTTATCGGATGAGGAAAAAAATGTCATGAATATGAAGGAGGTTTCATGCATGTTTATGACAATTTGTCATTAAGTGTCATTCGCTCAATTATGACTTTTTTAATGCAATTATGACATTGTTTGAGTTGTCTTGTTTATGACATAAACCAATACATCATAACCTGTCAGTGTCTTTGTCATGACAACTGGGCATTACCAAGACAACATAAATTGTCATAAATATGTCATTACCATATATTTTAAATGTAATAAATCGAAACTTCATCATTACAAATGTGGAATTACAAATATAGTTAAATGCATCATGACATCCTAGGTTTCAATAGAAATGACATTAACGTTTATTTTAGTTCACCATAAATGTTGGTCAGTATTGGGCAGTAGTACATTTTAATCATATTTCAAAGACAACAGAAGTAATTATGAAATGAATTAAGATTTCCTACTTAAGTGGGTCAGAAAAGAACTCCACATGAATTTCACATCTGCGAAAACACATGTGCAACACGTGCAAGACATACTTTGCACATGGTAAATATGTGCTAGAACACCTCCCATGAGATGTGACATGTGGTGACATGTGAAAAAACATGGGAAATTCATGTTTTTGTTCTGTTTTTCAGTTCAACTAATCGCATTTATTCTAAATTTAAACTATAATAATTGTTATTTTAATTTATGTTAACATGCAATTAAGTGCCTAAAAAACATTACTTTCAGTCCGCACCTTAAGAGACAATACATGTCTATACTATAATTTAGATGCATTACTGCATCAGTCATCGTGTGTAGTGTGTGTAAGTGCCAATGCTCTGTGTTTCAGGTTCATAAGGAGTACAGCAAGTGCCTGCGTCATTCGTACTGCTGCAGTCGCACCTCTACTACGAGCTCTCACGGGTCGCTGAAGAATTCTGCCCTGCGTGCCAACAACCGCTACTACACCGGCAGCCAGGCACGTCATGCAGCCATACACCGACAGGTGACACACATGCACACTGACAGCATTACTATTTATAGACTGCTGTTCTCTTCCATTTAACAATTCCATCACCTCATTCACCGGTTTCAGAGCCGAATTCGGCGTATGTGGAACGACACGGTGCGAAAGCAAACAGAGTCATCCTTCATGGCCGGAGACATCAACAGCACTCCTACCCTCAATCGTGGTGAGACACTCTTTCAGCCTCAAAATGTCCCAGCATGCACCAGAGTCTCTCTCTACATATGTGTCTGTGCTTAAAGGGGTCATATTTCTTCTGAGAAAAGTCAGTTCAATCAGCAGCCATATTTGCAATGCCTCTATTTAAGACATGCAAGACCAAATTTTGTCTACCTGAATGGTGAAATACTGAAATATAAAGAAAGTACTGGCCAAACTCACATTTAAATAAGCAACAAACTTTGACATGAACTGTCCTTTAAATGTTTTTTCTATACTCAAATGGTGTTAAAAAGCATATATTTAACGTTGGTGAGATACACAATGTGCATGAGCAGTTCTAAACTGCACGTGTCTGTATGTGTCTATGGGAGGTGGAGCTTTTATGACTTCATCAGTTGGTGATTGGCTCTTTTATTTAGCAGGCGGGGCTCATTCCGCCATATTGCCTGTTGGACTTGTTCCCATTCATAGTAATACGAGTGAACCGTCTTGGTATACATACAGTCTTTAGATGCACATATAATATTAGTAAAGTTTTAAATTCCGCAAAACTCCCAGAATTTAGTTTTTTTCATGACCATTTTCATCCCTTTATTTGGCTTTTAGAATGAAATGGGCATTTTTTTTTGCATATGAAATGAGAAACTGCGCTTTTTCATTGCTCAAACACAGGCTGTGGGTTTTGTTGTCGTGGTCACTCAGTTAACGTTGTTGCTGCCATTTTTTCCATTAACAGCTTTGCAATTACATTGAGACGTACTGTATTTACCAATAATCTATGCTGAAACATGTTACACAAAACATTAAAGACTGGAATGTTTAGTTCCTTCAGCTGCTCTTTTCTAATGTTGGGATCCAATATTTGGATGATTTTCCTATATTTTAATTAGTTATGTTGTTTATTAATAATGGTATCTTTACTTTCTCATTACCTGAATGTGCTTATAGACCAGCGTTATTGTAGAATTATTTATATACTATTATAGTATTTATTAATTATTTGAAATAGCTTGCATTTTCATATTTTCAGTATTTCACTTCCAAAATATTCAAACTGTTTAAAAATACAACCTATAATATTCAACAGGCAATTTTCGGTCCATTTTATTTCGCTTTGCAAATTCGCTTCCACAAATTCAGTGGTTCAAATTCGACAGTAAATTCTTCGGGGTCGGGGCCTTAAACGATAGTGAACAGAGAGAAGGAGAGAGAATGTTAAAGGGGAACTTGGCAACTCTAGCCATTTCTTCACTGATTTTCACTTTTGTTGTCGCATGTTGTCTCATCGAGCTCCCCCTACAGCTGTGCGGCGTATATTTTCACAACACTGTCATAAAAAAACTCACTTCCTCCCGCCTTCTACCGCTTCTTATGTGCATTTGTTATTATCGGAGCCGGACAACTTTATCGTGTGGAGGTATGTCTACCGAGGTGGGTAATACATCATACACAGTATCATAGAATTATGTCGAATTTCCATAAAGCAGTTTGTGTTTCTCGCTCATTCTCGCTCGTTCTCGCTTCTCACAAGACTTCCTATGTCCAACTTACCGGGACATTAGTCCCAATGTTGCAAGGTTGGTTTTCCGCCTGGGAATGCTGGGGGGAGTAGGGAAAGTCGCCATTCTCTCCAGAACAGGTTATTGAACCATTCAAATGATTTCTAAACGGTTTTATTAAGTTGAAATATTTCCCAAGTGTCCCTTTAAAAGCAGACTATTCCCAGGACCGGATCTGGATTGTGGCGTCACCACCATTCTGATCATCCCAGGGATCAGTGTTTGTGGGAGGAGAGGGGGGTGAAGACAGAGAAGCTGCAGCTAAATCAACCGCCACTCTTTATGCTAATTCTATCCATTTTGTTTTTAATGAAGTGATTAGCCGCCGAATGAACGGGGGGTAATTACTCTAATTGAGGAGAATGACAGTGGCGTCCTCACTGCAGTGTGCCGATTGTTGCTTTCCGGGGACTTTAATCAAGCCGAGAGAGAGAGAGAGAATTTACGAGACAGAAAGGCAGATCTAAACCATATAGCGGCAACAACAAAAAAAGA
The DNA here is from genome assembly GCF_029890125.1 of Rhinichthys klamathensis goyatoka. Lineage (NCBI taxonomy): Eukaryota > Metazoa > Chordata > Actinopteri > Cypriniformes > Leuciscidae > Rhinichthys > Rhinichthys klamathensis. Next base: position 2,427,845 of record NW_026606567.1, read on the forward strand.
AGAGAAGAATGGATTCTGGGGAGAGGAAACGGCAGGGTTTTGTGCCGCGGGAGAAAAGTTTTTAGATGTTACAAGAGTGAATGGCAGTCAGAAGTAGAGATGGAGGGTAATGAAAGGGCGCGTGCATGTGTACGCCGCTGTTTTTATCAGATTCATCTCCTATCGCTCATTTCCCACTTCACCGCTGTGTGAAGTCTATTCTGTGCTTCCAAGAGCCGCCGCCGTACCTCCACCTCCCTCCCGCTGGCCTAGATTCCCTCCTCACGTTTTACACAAGACACTCCTGTGAGATGTTTACAGGAATTAAAAGGAATGTTCCGGGTTTAATTCACGTGAAGCTTATTGACAGGATTTGTGGCATAATGTAGACTAAATCCTTGAGAACCTGTTGGTACCACCAGTAACAAGGTTTTAACAGCAGGGAAATCAAACTCTTTCAGGTGATGCTATACTTTGTAGGTGGATGAACATCTGGTTATGCGTTACCAACATCATTTTGGTGGGTGGAGTGAAGTTTGTGCCATGTAAACAATGCTTGACTGATAGTCTCCTTCTGGTATCGCCTACTATACGAAGTTTTCGAATCAAATCCTGTTTAGTGAATCATTTGCACAGCTTAAATGGGTTTGTGAGCTTTAGCGGCATTACATTGTTATGACAGATTGAATAGGTCACACTAGTCTCATGTTAAAGTCTTGTGGCTATGATTTAACAGTGTGTTTACTACATGTACGTTTCTGTCTGTTTTTTGTTGTTGTTTTATTCTGAGGAGTAAGTCTAAATTAATCAATTTTATGCCACAAATGCTGGTGGCACAGCTTTACTTTTATTAAACTTGGAACATCCCTGCAAGAGGTAAGAAATGCGCGTAGTACTGTATGTGTGTGAGAAAGGCGAGCGTGAGCGAGCGCACGTCTAAAATTAATTCTTGAGGCGGTCCTCTCTGATAGATGATAGCGCGAGAGTGCAGGGTTGCACTTTGCCTCAGTCCACTCGATGTCATACTGGCCTCTTTTTAATTTCATGGCATTTCTGTCTGAAAGCCCCGGGCTGGAGCTCTGCGCCTGCATTATGGGCCGTACTGAATGTTCCATTTCTCTGAGTCACATTTGTCTACTGCAAGCGTTCACATTTCACTGGGAAATGAACCCACATTTCAGTGACTGCTCTGTGAAACTACATAATGGCAAATATTACCATTTCCCTCCCGATGACTCCATCTGACAGTGAGGCATAGAATTACGCTCCACTACTACTCTTCAAATACATTTCGACTTGACTACAAATAAACACTTCATCAAATCAGCCGTTACAACATCACACACCGACATTAAGGAGTTTTTTGTTTTGTTTTTTTTGATGAAATGTCAAACACAATAATCATACTGTAGAGTGGCTTCTGCTTAACCTTATTGTGAAGTGCAAACAGCTATTCCATAATGTTCATATTGCGTATTACCCCTCTTAAAATTGATAGTTCTTGCCTCCTGGATGCTCACGAATACAGCTTTTCAGCACAATATAACAGGTTTAATGCGATTATATCACTACAAAGCAAAGGCTAACTGTTATTCTTAACTTATGTGTCCGCGACTGTATATTCTTAAGCAGAAGTATACCACTTAATGAGCAAAAATAGCATGTTAGCAAACATTTTGTGTTAAAAAATGTTATAGCAGTAAGAGCAATAAGACACTGCCCTAACTAGGTCCAACACAACCCGAACTCATTAACGTAATAAACAACGAAATGAAGCCACCACACAACGAAATCAAGCAACACAATGAAATTAAGCCACAACACAACGAAATCAAGCCACAACACAACGGAAATGCTCCCGATCACTAGGGGGCTCTTAGAGCGTGTTAAAGTTAGTTTTCCTTGCCATTGTTCTGTAGAGTCGGCAGTCTTACAAAGATATCAATACCACGATTAGTTTTAACAGTATGAAACCATTGTACACTCACCGGCCACTTTATTAGGTACCCCATGCTAGTAACGGGTTGGACCCCCTTTTGCCTTCAGAACTGCCTCAATTCTTCGTGGCATAGATTCAACAAGGTGCTGGAAGCATTCCTCAGGGAGTTTGGTCCATATTGACATGATGGCATCACACAGTTGCCGCAGATTTGTCGGCTGCACATCCATGATGCGAATCTCCCGTTCCACCACATCCCAAAGATGCTCTATTGGGTTGAGATCTGGTGACTGTGGAGGCCATTTTAGTACAGTGAACTCATTGTCATGTTCAAGAAACCAATTTGAAATGATTAGAGCTTTGTGACATGGTGGAAGTAGCCATCAGAGGATGGGTACATGGTGGCCATAAAGGGATGGACATGGTCAGAAACAATGCTCAGGTAGGCCGTGGCATTTAAACGATGCCCAATTGGCACTAAGGGGCCTAAAGTGTGCCAGGAAAACATCCCCCACACCATTACACCACCACCACCAGCCTGCACAGTGGTAACAAGGCATGATGGTTCCATGTTCTCATTCTGTTTACGCCAAATTCTGACTCTAACATCTGAATGTCTCAACAGAAATCGAGACTCATCCGACCAGGCAACATTTTTCCAGTCTTCAACTGTTCAATTTTGGTGAGCTCTTGCAAATTGTAGCCTCTTTTTCCTATTTGTAGTGGAGATGAGTGGTACCCGGTGGAGTCTTCTGCTGTTGTAGCCCATCCGCCTCAAGGTTGTGCGTGTTGTGGCTTCACAAATGCTTTGCTGCATACCTCGGTTGTAACGAGTGGTTATTTCAGTCACTGTTGCCCTTCTATCAGCTCGAACCAGTCTGGCCATTCTCCTCTGACCTCTGGCATCAACAAGGCATTTCCGCCCACAGAACTGCCGCTCACTGGATGTTTTTTCTTTTTCGGACCATTCTCTGTAAACCCTAGAGATGGTTGTGCGTGAAAATCCCAGTAGATTAGCAGTTTCTGAAATACTCAGACCAGCCCTTCTGGCACCAACAATCATGCCACGTTCAAAGTCACTCAAATCAACTTTCTTCCCCATACTGATGCTCGGTTTGAACTGCAGGAGATTGTCTTGACCATGTCTACATGCCTAAATGCACTGAGTTGCCGCCATGTGATTGGCTGCTTAGAAATTAAGTGTTAACGAGCAGTTGGACAGGTGTACATAATGAAGTGGCCGGTGAGTGTATATCAACAAGAAAAATCGCCTACTTGCATTATAGCTGCATATTTATACCTGAGAATGCTTTTATGCGCTAACACAGCACATGATGCCTAAATGAACGTCTCCCAATTCCATCAAGTGGTTAAAACGTGTAATTTGTATTAATTAAAATGACTTTTTAACATTTAAAAACAGACATTTTCAAATTCCAAAGCTTGTAGTAGGTTCCTATTGGTAAGACTGAGTTACTACAGGTGAATTTTGTCCATGGGGAATTGATTGAGTGATTGGATAAATCAATTATAATAAATACTGCAATATTACATAAAAACAATTTTTTGTCAATTTTGATATTATGGTGTCTTTAAATAATGGCTATAAAGTGTGATTGTTTTTTTTAAGGCACAATGGGGAACCATCTTCTAACCAACCCTGTGCTGCAAACCCGAACAGGAAGCTCTCCCTACAACACACTGCTGGCTGAGACGTTTACCCCGCCCTCGCCTGGAGTCTTCAACTCTACCGGTCAGTATGTGCCTGCTGCTTGAAAGAAAAGATCCCTTTAATATCTAAGTTGTTTCAGAAGAGTTGTCTCAAACTGTGCCAAAATGCCACCCAGATTGTATTCATGAAGGTTGCTATTTTATAACTTAAATGACTTAATGGTGTTTCCTTTGTTGCGCATACTGTGCTGTGAGAATCAACTTGTCTTGGATGTTTCTTCTAAAACCTCTTAGGAAAAACAAATATATATAGTGAAATATTATTACAATTTAAAATAAAATAAAAATGATTTTAATAAATTCTAAAATTGAATTTGTTCCTGTCTTGCAAAGCTGGATTTTCAGCATTATTTCTCCAGTCTTCAGTGTCACATGATCCTTCAAAAATCAGTCTAATATCCAAAGAAATATTTCTTATTATTATCAATGCTCAAAACAGTTGTGCTGCTTAATATTTTTGTGGAATCCATACTACATTATATCCATTATATTTTTTTTTCCCAGGTATTTTTGATGAATAGAAAGATCAAAAGAACCGCATTTGTTTGAAATAGGAATCTTTTGTAACATAAATGTATTTATTGTTGTCACTTGATCAATGTAATGCATAATTTCTTAATCAAAGTATTCATTTCTTTTCTTTTTTTAAGCTTACTGACCCTAAACGTTTGAACGGTCTGCATATTTGAATGGGAAATATTTTAGTGCAGCTCTTTTAGAAAGCTTAATCACAAAGAGATCTCTTTAAAATCACAATTGTTCCTCCAAGACAGCAATGAGACTTAATAGAGAGTATTTTGTGTATTTTTTTTATTTCTGTTAGAAAATATCAAGAGAGACATCAGTTGATTACGCAAAAGAAACTTAACTTAGTTTCTTTAGCTTAGAACGACTGTCCTCTGAACAATAAAAAAAAAATCCTCTGGGATGTTTTATTATTATTAGTGTATATGCAGTTTCTACCGCAGTGTGTGTGAGTGTCACTGATGGTATTCATGTGCACATATGCTGTGTGTGTATGCGTCTGTGCGTCTCCCTCTGCGTGTGAGTTTACACCCTGTCGGTCTGTCAGTGTGATTCAGAGGGGTGGACAGGGGCTGACCATCTGGCCAGCGTTTCATTCCCTCCTGCTGGAAAGACAGACCAGAGCATCGATTAAAGCTAGGGCTGAAGTTGAGTGACTGACAACGGAGCGAGAGAGGAAAGCGATCCCTGGAGATTCGCCACAGAGTATCGGCATGCCTCCGCCCGTGTGCCGCACACACATATGCCCGGGCTTCGCTCACTTGCCATACCGTTCGCCTCCATGTGCCGATTGAGAGTCAGCGAGAGAGAAAGATAGCTGCGGTTCCCATGTCAGTGGGATGAAATTTAAGACGCCGTCTCTGTTGAATATTTTAAACGTTCCCTCTCTGTGTAATGTGTCAGGCTGACGGTGCGGCGCTCAGCTCGGCTTGGCTGAGAGGACATTTTTAGAATGCTTATGGAGAGGAAGTAGGAGGAGGGCCTCATTAGAATGTCTAATTACTCTCTCTCTGCACAGAGGAGCGTTGATTAAAATCATACCGGGCATTAATATTTAAACCCCCGCACGCCTTGGTCTGTGCCGCCACACGCATCTCCTGCGTTCAATACACGCCGACGAGTCAAAAGAATATCACAACATCTCTGGAGTGTGAAAGGGTGCGTGAAATAAACACCGTCTTGACTTTATGAGGTTGAAGTGTGAATAACGTCTCGCTGAATAATCATCATGCCAAAACCAAACAATAAGCCTTCGTTTTCTACGAATTTTAAGTCAATTTTTGCTTATAACTTTCACTGTATTGACAAAAAAAAACATTATTCAAAAAATATTTGTTGTCGTTCCGCTAAAAAATAAAGAAGAAGTAACAGGTTTGAAACATTATATAATGATAAAATTGTAATTTTGTGTACTACCCCTTTAAATAATTTCATTATAGTTATTGTTGCTAACCACATTTTGAAAACAGTCATTTTATTTGATATATTTCCAATTATGATTAGCAGTGTAGCATGTAGCAGTAGCATGGCAATCTGCAGTTTCAAAGTAGCTTCCCCAACACTGTAAATGAGGCACTGCTGTGTGGGATTTGTTTTTCTATAGATGTCCATTGTTGTCTCGTGGCTGTTACAGTAATTCAGCAATAGAGTTCTGGTGTGTGACATTAATTTTGTGGGGATTTCAAGAAAAATAATGCAGTTCCATGTAAAACATAATGTAGAAATATATATTATTGATCACTTTTGTTGTCTTTCTTTTGTCTAACTTTGCCCTCACATGGCCTCACCATGGATCCACAGGAACTTTCCGTGACCCAAGTAAGACTCTTTTCACTTTCACGCTTATGGCTATTTTCAGTGTTTTATAGGCTAATTTTGCAGAATGATAACCTCTTCACGTGTGCAGTGAAGCCTGTGCTTCTATGTACACAATTTACGTCCCTGGTAATAACTTGCCTCTGTCCATAAGCCTATTAATCTTGTGATGGAAGTTGCTTTCCCCATTATTGATTTAATCCCGGATTCTGTTGCTTTGAATCCCCGTCTTGATTAAAATAGGTAATGAAGTGCTCACTTCTCGCTCTTCTTTTTCATTTGCTTACCTCCTCTCATTTGCTCCCTCAACAGAGAGCACACTGTCTAAGAACCGAGATCATGGAGGCATGGAGACTCTACCTCTGAACGGGAACTTCAACAACAGCTATTCTTTGCGGAGCGTCGGGGGTCCGGGTGCTCCCGGGGGAAGCTGTGACTTCCTGGGAGGCGGAGGTGGAGATAGCCCCCCTCCCCTTCTCAACCCCCGCGGTTCAGAAACTCTCGGTGGCATACGGAGAAACCTCTCGGATGCTGCGGCATTCGAGAAGATGATCATATCTGAACTCGTGCATAATAATCTACGAGGCGGTGGAGGGGTTGGGGGAGGTGACAGAACATGTGGCAGCCTGGTCAGAGGACATGGGCACATGGGCATTGGACGGGGTGGAGGCGGGCCCGACCCGGTGATAGGCATAGAGGACGACGAAGACTTTTGTTCGAGAGAAGCACGTCAGCGCACACCGCAGGACGTGGAACTTCTGTACAAGGCTCTGGAGGAGCCCTTGCTGCTTCAGCGCGCCCAGTCCGTGCTCTACCAGAGTGACCCCGAAGAGTCCGAAAGCTACACGGCCGACCTGACAGAGAGTTTGGGCCACAGCGGTCAGAGCGGCCAAAGTGCAGCACACCACGGCCACAATGGAGCTCCCGATTCGCCTGCGCGGGACTCCCTCTACACCAGCATCACCAACCTACGAGATTCACCCTACCCTGACAGCAGCCCAGAGCCACTAGAAGTGGTTCCACGCTCAGCCCAGCCTCCGGAGGAGCTCTACTACAGCTCGGGTCGGCCTGCCATAGGCTCCCGCGGAGCCCCCATGCAGACCTTCTACCAGGCTCCACCTAGGAGACCGAGCACTGAAGCCCACCCCGCCCCTGAGCCCCCCCACAGCGAGGGAGATGGACAGATGCAGCTGGTCACAAGCCTGTGACTACAAGGAAGAGGTGGAGGAGTAAGAGCACCACAGGGTCTGATGCAAAGTGCAGATGCCGATGATGGACTCCTCTCCTGTCTCTGACTCCCTCCTTATGTCTGGTTGCCTTTTAGCTCTTTCATTTGTTTTGAAGTAAGAGGTAAGGAAAGCCTAAACAGGGAGAGCGACAGAGAGGTTTGTCTCCATGGCAGCAGGCTCTCTGAAGTGCTGTGTAACCACTCTGCTCTCTCATCAGCGTCATTTTCTCCTCCCTCCTCACACACACATACAGAAACAGCAAGTCCTACTATCTGCCTTCTCTCAACGTACGTCACCGCTTTCAGCTCTCTCTGTTCCAAGAATACTGTCAAGAATCACACCGGCCTTCAATTTCTGTCTTTTATTTCCCGTCACATCTTTAAAATGTTACTTTTGCGTAACTCCGTACCTTCACTTTCCTTTCTCTGTCTTTCTCCATCATTATTTGATGAGAGCTGTTACATGAGGAAATGGGGGTATGCCATTATACTGCAAGTGACAAAAATCTCTCTGAAAGCTCTTTGGTGTTGCCAAAAATAACTGTTTTTGAGCCAGGACACAAACTGGAATCTACACACACACACACACACACACTCACAGAAGTGCTTGTTACTGAACATAAAGAGTGTGAACATATGCTCATGAAAAAGGAAAACAAGGACTATTGTTCAGACACAGGTAGCAGGAAGCTGCCTCAGTGGAGTTGCCTTTATTTCTTTCTCTGAACTGACTCTTCTGTACAGAACAACCACAGAGACTGGGAACTTGGGGGTGGGGGGTCTTAGGACACAACCCATCTTCAGCTGGGTCGTTTGAAGCCTCTCGACCATGGGATCTCTCATGAATGAAACTCTGTAAGGTTTCGTCTCAGATCCACAGGTGGGGGCGGATTAAGGACTGAAGCTGCTCTCCTAATCACAGATGGATGTTGTAGGTGGACGTGCTGTATCACCTGTGTTATTGTGGCTAGAAGAATTTTTTTGCTACTGCTCCAGCCATTCTTCAAGTCCGACCTCTGTACATATGAATCACACGAAAGCGACAGCAAGTCTTATTCTACTCGTCTCCTGTATATAGATGAACAAAAGCAACAAAAAATGATCAAATACTATGAAAAACAGTTATTGTACTGCAACAGAAATTGAAAAGAGTCGAAAATAAAGATGTTTTGAAGTTTGTGACCTGGAGACTACACCTATCTCTCCCTCTCTCTCTCTCTTTCTTTCGCTCTCTTTCTCTCCGGCCCTCGTTCGGTCTTGCCCTGGAGCACCGTGGTGCCAGGAAATCTAATTGTCTGCCAAGAGACAGCGAGAGAGAGACAGAGAGACAGAAAGTGAAGGATTTTACATACAAACGAGATAAATCCTGGCACAAATTTTTGTGTAATATAACCCATTACATTGTTGGTAATGTTTGACCTTCAACATTCCCAGACAGGAAGTGCTTGACATGAATGAAAGGGGAATACACTGTGCCTCAGGGGTGCACTGGTGCATTGCTGGTTGATTGACAGCTGCCATAATGTATTGCTGGTTATATTTTATCAGGAGGATGTGATAGATATCAGATGACTAGATGAATAGAATATAAGATATTTAGCTCAAGAAAAACAAATTGGGGAGCATATTCGGAAAGGTTTCAGTCGCAAACCCTAGATTGTATTTGACTGTTTTTACATACCAATATCAGCAGTTGTTTCTGAACCTGGTGTGACAGTTGATTTACAGTTTGTATGTGTATGTCTGAACGTGAACATTTGGATGCCTGTGAACCAGAGTGTGTGCGTGTGTCTCAGAGGCTATTTTTACTGGGTAACATGTACCCGCATTAGAAGGACAGGAAGCAGAGTAAATCTATATCTATATAAAAGCTCAGTATAAGCTTCCATCTAAAAGACTTTGTTAAAAGGTATTTTAAATGTTATTTTGCCAGTCAGGTACACTGAGATTTAAAACAAAACATAATGGCATTCATTGGGCAAACGGAACATCTGACCAATGAGATGGCCTCTGTGGTTTAGAATCCCCATATGCAAATGAGCTGCATAGCCTATTGAACAAAAGAGAGGTATTCATGAGTGCTCCACCCTTCTGAAGTCTGCTCAATCTTCAACTCTTTCATGTCTGATGTTTTATTTATTAATATTTATTTGTCTGTTTTGGTTATTTATGCACATATTCATTTATTCAGTGTGGTTTTCATTCTGTGTACAGAGCATATGTGAAGGTAACAAGAGTGTGCTATATTTTGAAGAGCATACTAATATACTACTCTTACTACTGTCGCAGTATATACTGTGTATCCTGCGCAAAAGATGCAGATTTACTTGACCTTTCATTTCCTATGTGATGGATGAGCTGAAAATGTCTGCAAATTTGTATAATTATTTGATTGGACTGCCAAAACTAAAGACATTTTATTTGCCAAATCCCTTTATTTTATTCCCAATGCTATTTAGACATCACTCACTGAATTCAACATGCAACATGGTGAGGTCCCGTGACAACAGTGTGCATGTTTGCAATGTATATTGTGGAACATTCGTCTTCTGTTTCACTTGCTATTGTTTTGAAACACAGTGTATACTATGCAGTATGTAGTAAGCTAGTATGCCATTACAAACATAGCCATGGAGAGAAAGAGAGAGAGCAGGGGTGAGTATCCATGTTTAATGAAAGAGGTGATGTCAAACCTACATAAGTGTTGCAGCTGGTTTAAAGAAGGTCTGCTACACTCGCTGTCAGAGGTGGAGAACATTGTGCATCCTGAATGTATGTCCTATCTGCACTCTCTCTTTCTCTATCTCTTACTACTGTAAGTCTTCTAAGGGGACGTGTGTGCAATCCATTGCATGGTAACTTGTACTGATTGACACAGGGTCAGTATGTTCACCGGTGTGCTGGCCAGAAGGTGGTTAGTACACCCGGTCCTATATTTAGCCCAAGGCATGTATGATCAGCTTTTATTTAAAGCAATGACCTGAACAGTTTTTTTTTGTTTTTTCATGCTTTTCTTGCAAAAATGTTCCATGTTGATAAGTAGGACCAGCTTCAACTGGTCAGCAGGTTTGACCGTTTGAATGTATTGTCATACACCTTTGTGAACTGGCTCTCTTAGAGCTTAGGATGCTCTCTAAGGAGATCTGCTCCTGACTCATGGCCCTCTTCCCACCTGGCGCCACACCGCTGCTGTTTTACCCTCTTACCCTGCTGCACCGGCCCGTGGGAGAGGCTGTTTACCTCTCCCCCTCAATCCCTGGAGACATCCGATGTGCGTCACGTTTTCTGCATCTCTCCGATTTCTGCCCTTGCTTGCTTTAATTTCCCATCGACCCTTTTTCCGCATTCCCCCTGCCTACACCGTTTTCTCCCTTCCCGCTTAGCTCACCAACTAATTTTTACATGGCTTTCCTAGCTGAGCATTAATGTGGGAAGATTTGTTATGTTAGTCAAAGGCTTTGTTTACATGGGACTGAGGGGATAATATAGTACAGTGTTGAATATGTTGATAATGACAGTGATTATGCGCTGTAGTAAACTGCTAGACTAAAGCCTGCTCCGGGGGACTGCTGCCACCTCCAAAATCCCCATACAACCCCTGATTATCATAATAATACTAAGAGCTATAATCTAGAGAAGTCAACCCACCATGTTCCCGCGCTTTGGGTTTCTCCCTTTGTCTTTCCTCCCTCTCGCTCTTTGAGAGCACTTGTGTTCGCTGTTCTTTAGTTATGAAAGGAATCGCCCTGATCTACTCTCCATATCAGCCTCGTTTTCATGTCTTCACATTCACACGGAAAGGCAAAGAGTAGATACTGGATGAGTAGGCCAAGACGGAATCTGCTGCTTTTCCCATCATTTTTTATGCGGAATGAGTTTAAAAACGATACAATTATTGGCTGAAACCATGCCAAATAGGAAAAGAACTCCTGAAATGGCTTGTCAAATATGGTTTTCTTAACTATTTTGATTAATTTGAAACAGGCAGTTTGGGCTGGACATATCAAAGGGTGGGTCCCTTTTTTATATAACCAGTAGCCTTTAGTGTACATCCCTCATGATCCATGATTTGCTGACAGGTGGAATCACGGGAAGGAATATTCTTATTCTAGATCAGTTGATTGGAAAATAAATGTACACGCCCATGAGTGCAAGATGAGTCATCAATATATTTTGGCCTGTTTTTTACAGTAGAGAAAGTACATTTTACTAGCGTATATCTACTAAAAAGTGGATTTGGTCAGTGTTTAGGAGTAGAAAAACTACTTTTAATAATGAATTTAAGTATGTGTCCAACTTTGCATTTTCTGCTGAAAAACCTTGTGCGCAGATTTCACGTGGGCCTGTGAGACAGAGAGGAAATATAAAGGTCCTCTTTCCAGTCCCCGTCTCTTGTCGCTCGCCTGCACTCCTGTGATCTGACAGTCTCTCACCCTGCTGTCATCCCAATCCTCAGCTGAGGCCTGGCACCAGAGAGCCAGAGTCATGATCTCTGATCACGAGCCGACCCCTTCGCTTTTAGAGACACGTGTTGACTTGATGTCCAGATAGTAGGATAGATATAATAAAAGAGAGAGAGAGTGATGATCAAGTCATTCCCTGCTGTCAAAACAACATGAGGCATCAGCCCTGGGCAAAGCACCCCACCTGCTCGGCCGCACCACGCCTGACAGGCAAAGAGAACCCCTGGAGTTATCTGACATGTTTTATTGGGATCCCTCAGTTATTGAGCGATCAACACTTTCTGTATTGTGGCCGCATTTTAACCAATGGAGAGACCATTCTAACAGATCTCACCCACTCCCTTTTTTCCAACCAAATGGTGATTGTGTTAGAGGAATGCATGAGCCTTTCTCACAACTGGCCCACATTTCCAATGACTTGAGAACTGGAAGATGACGTAATTGACTACGTTGCTACATAGCCTGTCTACGAACAAACAATGCTTTTCTGTCTTTTAAGGTGCAGTCACAATTACCTTTGCGAAATCCAGTCATTTCAATAGGAATCGCAAGGGTGAAACATTTCCCCTTGCAAATTTCACACAGAGTCGCCATTGCTTTGATTTGACGCTATTGACTAACTTTTTTGCACACGGCCCCATAGCTAACAAAAATATGTTCTAATAATGTTTCGCTAACGTTCCCATTTTAAAAACGTTATTTCCGAATCTTACCTAATTTTTTTTTCTTCTTGGTTATACGAACCTGAAGGGAAAATTCTATTTTATCATTCAGCAAACATTATGGGAACGTTACTTTTGAATATTTTCTGAACATATTCTGAAACGGTACAGTAGCAACATAAAAAAAAAAAAAAAAAACGTTAGACGAACATCCAACTAAACGTTTCAGGTAAAAACATTCCTTGAACAATGTATAAATGTTTTTTGCGTTAACTTTTTGAGAGCATTATTAAAGACCATATAACTTTGAATGAATGTTTGATGTAAAGGAAGTTCTTTTAAATATTTAAAATCTTTTAAACAGTGATTAGTAATATTAAATTAATAGAAAATAAGATTCATTCATCATTTTACATGTACAATATTTTTAATAGCGCAATAAGCCACAAGAAACCGTGCATCACATGAGGCAGAGTGCCTAAAACTCCATTAACCGTGGTAAAATCAGTGTAACGCACAGGTTTGAGTGCTTATTGTTGAAAATGATGGTGACAGCAATAAGTTTAAAGAAACAAATATTAAAACAATCAGAATAAATATTTCATCTGCTAAAATAATTCAAACTACTGCTCTAATGTAGAATATATTTTGCGGGAGTATCAGCATTTTACAACAAAGTTGAAACTATCCGTTATTGAAAATCATTTTACTTCAGATTGACAGGGAAATTACAATTATTATATACTGTTAGGTGCGACAAAAATGACATTGTCGGTATTTGGTTTGCAATTTAAGGGGCCGTTGCAGAGACCAGAACCACCTTTTTATGTGTGGATCGGGCAAGACTGGGCTTTGGCACCAGCACTGTGTCGATGGAAAATAGGTAACTGTCACAAACAAAGAGAACAGGCAAGCACTAGTTTTAAACCGACGTCCACACACTAATAATGTAGTATTATTCTGTCATTGATCTCTTGAAGTGTGTCTGTGCTAGAAACAGCACCTGTACTGTTGAGACTGTGACAAGAGCTCACTGGGGAGGTTCGTGCCGTTAACTGTTAACCAGCTGTCTGTCAGCCTTTAACAATGGCTCGGTCAAGCAGGGTGACACCAGAACACAAAGCTCTAGGTAATACTGACTCCCAAAACAGTTCACAAAACACTAACACATGAGCTGTGTGGGTTTTTGTACTCTAAGAGGATATAGAAATCTTAAAGCAAGGGCATTTTTACATATTTAAGTTTGGTCGATCTGAAGCTTTTTATGGCTTCTTTTAGGCATGCATTTGACTGTGTGTTTGCATATTAACTATGTTTAGGCCAGCACTCAGTAGATGGGTGGGTGCAAAATGGTCTTCTAGGAGAATCACCGCCTTATCATACAGCAAGTTTCTTTAAGAAACACCCAGTCTTTTTTGTTCAGCGTTGTGTTCATTTCCTGTCAGGGTTGGGTGGTTTTGAAAAAGAGGGCAGGGGACAGAATCACCCTAGAATGTATTAGGCCTTCTTGAGTTGGACTATCATATTATTAGTACACTGTTGTGTGACCGGGCAGTATTAGACATTGTACAAAACAAGCATGGGAGGGAACGAGTCATCAAAGTCCAGGGTAATGATCCTGTCATTTGATTCTTCTTCTTTTTTTTTCTGCTCTGAACTCATTGTTTTATTTGAACAACTCTTTGATTAAATTATGATGCTTGGGTCCCATGTAACAGGAGGGTTAATGTGATTTACTGTTTTTACTGAAGAATGATATGTGTTTTATTTCTCACCGTCATTGCTTTGACAGCTGTTTGGGCCAAAGGGGATGGTTTAATGTAAGCGTTTGCGTCATTGCAGGTCAGTACGACCCTGTATCAGCACATATTAATAAAAAATTACTAAAACCGAACATTGGTCATTTCATATCTGTGGTGAATCAAAAAAGCACAAAATCACTGGACAAATTAACATTCCGGTGTGTTATCTTTCTCAACCGACCTAAATGATTGTGCAAATTAAAGGGACCATATTCTAAACCTTTTTTTTTTCTTTTCATTTCTTTTTGGTTTGCCCTGAGATCCACTTGTCAGGCAAGGTTTTCTTGCATAAAAAATAAATGTAATTACATTTTACATGACTCTTTTCCAACTTCTGTGACCTTTAGAATTACACAGGTAGTTTTGACGCTTGGTCACGTATAGGGACTTCTGGAAATCTGCTTTTTGCTGTTTTTCACCATTTATGTGCAGAAAACATCAATTTGACAGTATTTTACAGTAAAATATAATGTAATGTTAAACCATTTACAATTTTTCACCATATATGGTACAGTACAGTAATGTTTTACAGGTTTTTACTGTAGCATTTTTACTGTTTTTTTTTTTTTTACAGTGTAAAGTTGAGATCCTTCAGAAAGCTATGCAGAGACAAAGTGCCTTCCCATAATAAGGAACAGCACATTCACATTCACTGGATTTCTCGATCTTAATATGAATAGTAGTATATTCTTCATCTGGTGCTAAATTATTGAAGCCTCATATCTCAAGTTAAGATCTGACAGGTTTCTAACTGAAATCAGCATGGTGTGTCAGGATGTTTCTGTAATATGGCCCCTGGTGTTTAGGAATAATAATAGTGTCTTACTTCCTCATTACTTCACCACTACTAGCGAATAGGTGTGAATATGTGGTCGTACGTTAGTGTGCTTGTGGCTCATTAGCTGTGATACACCCGTTAAGAGATGTCTAAATTTAGAGGATGCCTATACTGGATCCTTTCATTGTAAAATAAAATGGAAATTGTGTTTTCCATAATGCG
Organism: Rhinichthys klamathensis goyatoka; assembly: GCF_029890125.1. Classification (NCBI taxonomy): domain Eukaryota; kingdom Metazoa; phylum Chordata; class Actinopteri; order Cypriniformes; family Leuciscidae; genus Rhinichthys; species Rhinichthys klamathensis. The sequence goes on from NW_026606567.1 coordinate 2,442,989, forward strand.
ACCCCTCGGTTAAAGATGATGTAAGTAGCCATGCAGGTTGTTTGAGTCAAGTACTTGAAGAACCGCATAATTACATTACGACAAAACTGATTGACTGATGGCTCCACAAAAATACGCACAGTATTAAACATTTCACTGGATATTATCCTGAGCTGTGAGGTCAAAAATAGCAGAAATGAAAATAACCCTGTTGAATGTAAGTCCTGTTAAAAAAAAGAAGATTTTTTGTACAAAAATTGGAGTATGTTTACAAGGAATTACAGTAATGCTTTATTTTGCAGGGTTCTTGTTACACGTTACATGTAGTTACTAGAGTAATGTAGCAAATTAGCTATAAAGAAATATTAATAATCAATCATAACTTGTTGATTATGAATATTTGGATCAGTTAATAGAATTAACTTAATGTAGTAAAATATTACAATCAATCCACCTGTTCGTCCCGTGGACACTCAGTGTTATTTGTTTATTAATTCTAAGAAATGTTCATTTCCAGGGGAGGGAAATGTCTTTCTCACTGTACAGCACCACTAAGAGCCTGTAGTCAAAATCTAAAGCGTAAAATAAACTTTGTTGCAAGCAGAGAATCAGAACTAAATACATATTATGCACAAGTTTTATTAACTAAATCACAAACATAACTAAACTGAACACACATACATACATACTGTACATAGGTAAAATGGTGTGTGACTGAATGAAAACCGGAAGCAGGAAATGGAACTATGTAAAAGATCCATAAGAACCATCAGCTTATCATTTTCAGAGAACCTCATTAAATGTATACTTGCATGGCCTTTGCGGTGAAACATTTCGTGAAGTTCCTGAAGAAGGATTTTGATGGTCCCATGAGTCATAATCGATTTCTTCGGTGTTGACTGAAGAATTGGTGATGAACTTGCGTGGTTGGTTTGACTCTGTTCCCATGGCTGGAGTGCAGATTGTGGCCTGCCGGCCCTGGTCCGGAGAGGACACGCAGAGCACACAGGAGAAGGTAGCAAGTCAGAAGAGTTGATGGTTGGAGTTGCGATGGACTTCTTCTGCATTGAATGAAGATGTTGTGCCACACTCCTGATGTTGTCCTTTGATTCTGTTCTGGTTGAGAGAGTCCTCACTCCTGAATGAGCACATGGCTGGTTGTGGGCCAAGCCCTGCTGCCCTGGGGCCAAGTGTGGCCACGCAGGACAGCTATCCGAACGTACCGAGAAGGCCAAGAGAGGGAAGAGCTTGTGTAGAGGCCATTTAAAGTCTGAGAAAGGTCCCACCTCTCAGGGTTGGCTCGACCAATTTCCAAGCGGGAAATTCCTCTGTAGGGAGGATTTATGGCTCTTTCAAGTGTGGTTAGACATAGGCCTTGTTGTTTGTGTTCATTTATACTCAGATAGATATAACAAACACACTGCATTCAATGAGAAGGTGATGTACACTAAAGTGTGAGTCATTAAATGAGGATTAATTAGATAGGAGACACGATACAGGTGGGGTTACATTGACCGTTGGTTCTGTCATAAAATACATTGTATCAAAGACATAATAGTATAAAAAGACACTACACAAGACAGTAAATCATTCACACAGTGTCCTGGGGTGCATGTTCATTTACAGATCAGTCTGTCCATAAATTAATGCCGGAAAGTCTGTTTTAAGGGCTGTGGGTCTTTCCTATGGCCTCTTCTTTTTCCATGTGACCACATTTTCAACAGCAATAAAACCAACTTATCTGATCGTAGTCAGCCAAGACCCTTCTTGCCCTTGTTGGGGGATGGGACCATAGATCCCAGAGTGAGTTTTAAAGATTATTTGTTAAATATAACACATAATTGTGTCTGATTTGTCTCAGTCGTTACAGTAATTACTACATTGTGCTTAATTACATGCAGTGAACCCTAAATCCTTACCCTAGGTAATTATCCTAATCCTAGCTAATTATTATTACTCCGCACTTAAATGTATATAATTACACTGTAAAACCTTAACAAAAAGTGAATACTGTTTCAGTTTATTGTTTAGGTCTGTCAATCAAAACTAATTCATATCTAAATTTGTAGTCATGCATATATTTTCATGTTGAATCTTCAAATTACTGTAGAAACAACAAAAAATATGTGTTTTAAATAAGTGATTTAATAAAAATGACAGAATATTAAAAATATTGTAACTTTTAACTTAAGTGAACCAGTATTCACTATAATTTAGGTGCCGTTTAAATGACACTATTTTCAACTAAAAGCGGAAAACTTTTTATGCGTTTTGCAGTTTGGCCGTTCATTTACAGGTCAACGGCGTTTTGGGGCCAAAATTTTCAAAACGTGTTTCAAAGTGCAAGTTTTTGAAAATGCCATCGTTATAGTCTCCATTTAAACTACAAAAACACTAATCTGTGAAAATGGTGATGTCATGAACATGTTATGTGTTTATATATAAAGGTGCGTAGTGTTTCTTTACAAAGTGACATCGCCAACTAGTGGCCCGGCAAGAAAAACACCTAGATTTTAATCGTTTTCACAGATCCGTATGAACTGGGATTTTGACAACATTGTTGTCTGTATGCAAAAAAATGCAATGGATAAATGTGATACATTTTTATAACATCATTGTCGTGTAAACATACCCTTAGCCGTGCCTTTTATATAGTGTTTTTAAATGTTTGAATGACAGCTTACAGTTTCTATAAGTGTACTGTTTTATATTTAAATTAATAATGTGAAATTGTAAATGATTTTTTTTTCTGTATAAAATATATTTTGCGCTGGATTGACTTGATAATCCAAACTAACAGGCTTGATACAGAAGAATAATGAACACACATTTAATAAACATCAAGAACGAAGAAACACTAGCACGAAACGTTACCATGTGACAAAGAACAGAAGACAACTGAGGTTTTAAGCTCATAAGATACTGAGCTCATAAGATAATGAGCAACAGGTGAGACACTAATCAATGAAACAATGAATAACTATGGCAACTTACAAAACAGCATTGAAAAGTGAAAACAGAGGAAGCAAGAACTAAAACACAAGCAAACCAAGACAAAAGAATATCAAAATAAGAGTCCTTGAAAACAGAGACATAGGGGATCATTAAATATTATTTATATTTTGTAAGAATGCACTTTTTAAATTCTCGTCAATGGACAAATACAGTTTTTACTACCAGTTATGGGATCTGCCAGCAGGGTCTAAAAGGGACATGTTTGTTGATGCAACTGGTGCAGAAATTCTCCTGTAAGCATAACTGATAATCCGTTTTATTTGAGGTCATTACAGCTCGGCAGCAGCAGAACAACAATTGTTTGCTATATCAGGTTTTCTCTTTCATCAGCGGTAAGTTGTGGAAGGGAATTTGAGTTGTGTCCTGAAGAGGACATCCTCTCCACTTTATTACATCAGAATAAACACCTCAGCGAAAGACCTCATGTTATTGCTATCATCCATTTCTTTAACTTTTTCCTCTATGTATAACATTTTAAACTAACAAACAACTTTTATTGTCTGACACAGCGGGAAGGTGTTTACTTTGCATCCAAATATACTCCTCGTTGTAACTCTGGGAATGAATATAACTCTTGAAGCGCTAAAGCCTGTAGTTGATTTGTTCATACGGATGCCAGCAGGGCATCCTATTTCACAGAATCGCTACATTTAACCTCCTTGGCGTACCTACAGAAGACGAGAATGAACCAGCCAAGCAGCCTCTATTCACTCTTACATGCTCCTCTGAACTGTGGAGATGAGGCATCGCAATTCTTTTGTGCTTTTCCTGAAAACAGCCCCTTTCTGCCCTAGAATCATGCAAACAGCAAAAGAAAGTGCTTTTGTATGCATCCAGCGCCCACTCGGGGTACATTATAAGCGGCCACCACACCTACCCACCTTGGAAACGCACCAAATCGGTCAGTTTCATGTAGATCGGCTTGTCTGGACGAAGGATCCAACATTTGTGAGGGTTTAAAGGTGTCGTGCATGAAAGCTTTGACGTGTTTCGTGGATTGATGGAGAATAAATAAGAGATCTTTTTAAAACCAGTAAATGGAGGACGTTCCTCTTCGCTGTGCAATTGCAGATCCTGTTATATAGCACGATATGAAGAGGCATGAGGTGAGTAGAGCGCAGTAAATTAATGAAACTAATGGGTTTCACTTTGGCACTGATGTCTTTTGTCTGCGAGGCTCGATTTGCAGATAAAAAGCAGCACACAAGGATGTCCATTTAAGAGGCCTGTGAAGACGCTGTCAGCGGATGAAGTGATTTTAGAGTTTTTCCACATTGTGTATGTCTAAGTTTATCTGAGGATGTGTTTTGGGGTATTTTGGGTTGTGTCATTATATTTGCATGGTTCTCCCCTGAGGCCAGTCTCTGCTGAGTCTGGTCATTGTGTCGTCTCCGTTTCATTGAGCAGAAAGTGACTTAAAAGCTTTTTCATTCTGTGTTACAAACGAAGGCTTGGCGTACTAAAGGTTTGGATCTATTAATGTAATTAGATGTGCAAAATAGTGCATATTGGCAGTTTTTTTTGGGAGCTAATGAACATGTAATTTAGGCCGTACCTCTATACACGTGCAAGATACAGGGCAGTGTCAATGCAAATGGATTAAATTGTGCCCACAAAGTGATTTTGCAGGCATGAAAGTAATTTCAGAAGCGGTAGCTGCGTGTGCAAATTAATGCGACTGAATGGCAGGTATTAATCTGATTCTCGTGGTGCACCGTACTGCTATTTTAGCAAAATAGAGATTTGGAGAGCAGATAATAGTTCTGCTGTGCCACTGACACACACATTCATTTAATACGAGATTATTTTTGGTTTGTGCATTAATTTTGAACCACAATGGTGGGTGGAAATTATTTTTGGTACATGCCCATGGTGCAATGGCTTTAACATTTCAAAATTATTTAAATACAGGCTTTTATGCATTATAGAAGGCATAAATCGGGGTCAGATAACAGCATAGACAATATTTACCACACACCGTGCCTTTTTTTAAATAAGGTTGTGTTCAATGTTTTTGCACTTGTAGCACTGTTATTCCCCTTGTAAAAAAAAATTAAATGATCAATAAATTATGACAACATACGTTCTTACACTCTAAACAATGCTGGGTTGTTTTAACCCAAATTTGGGTCAAATATGGACAAACCCAAATGTTGGGTTAAAAATTTAATTTAAAACTTCAACTTTCACTTTCAACTGTACATTTTTTAATTACATTTTTAACCCAACATTTGGGTTTGTTCATATTTGACCCAAATTTGGGTTGAAACAACCCAGCATTTTTTTTTGAGTGTACATTGCTTTAACTCATCAAAATAGGTTAAGCAACTTGTTTTATGTTATACAAGATTCAACTCATTTTTACTCAGTATAATGTAATTTAAGATGAAATGAAACATCCAAGTTGATTGTATTTTTTTTTTTTTTAAAGAGTAGGCCTAATTGTTATGGAAATTATATACTTTAGTACAAACTGAATGTGATGTTTTCATTTAATTGCATATATTAACTTAAGAGAGCTTTTGACCCACTTAAGTAGGACTTAAGTAAATCATGTACTTATCTATTCTATATCTGCACTACCCGAATGTACTGACAAGAATTTATGATAAAAAAACTAAAATATTGAAATAGTAATGAATAACACATGCAGTTAAAATTTTAATCAAGAACTTTACATGTTATTTAGTATGTTAGTCAACACACCAATTAAAGTGCACTTTATTCAATTATGCAAAAAGATTATTAAAAAATAATGATTTAAAATGTGCTTTAAATTCGACATTACAAAGTACACTTAATTGTGTTAAGAAACATTGTCAAGAAAGTGTTTTCTCTTTAAGTACACTCAAAGAAGTTTTTAATGTTGTTTATATGTCTATGTGTTGTTTTTAATATGCTTTATGACAAACCACGTGTAATTTCAATTCATAAGTGAACACCATTGCTGAGTATTTTCTCTTTAAAACTGCAGTGAACCAAAGACAGTCTCAAAAACACGGTTTGAAATCGCTGGTGTTTCTGACGTCACAAACTACCTTGTAACCAATCAGGTCGACGTGCGATTCACTGGTTACGAGTCATCGTTTTCCCAGAAGTCCCTGATTAGCATTATAATATAGATATAGATATCACACCCTTAAATAGCTTCAAAGTAATTGACTTTGGTAGTATCTTGTAGTAGAGAGTTGATTGATTGTAGCTTATAGCTTGACAAACTGCAGTTTCAAAGTATCTTCCCCAACACTATACATTTACATACAATTATCTCTAGCCCTGACTATTCCTGCAAAAGTGTCAAGAGGTTACTTTCAGACCCGCTGTAACAGTTTGCAGGCACAGAATCTCACAAATCCACTATAAGAAAAGCATGCAAGATGAAAAGTAAAAGAGGACACAGGAGAAAATCACTGCTTTCAGCCGTTCACTGTTGAAAAGGAAGATCATCTGCACAAGAACGCCTCGCAACCACTGAGGGAACAGTGAAATCCGGATTACACCTGAGAGCATCACAGGAGAATATATATGCCCAATGTGAGTCATTCAAAATAACATCACATTTACGCATTTGGTAGACACTTTTATCCAAAGCGACTTACATTGCATTTCAAGGTACACATTTACATTTTTATCAATTCTTGCTTTCCCTGGGAATCAAACCCATTACCTTGGTGTTGCAAGCACCAACGCTCTACTGTTTGAGCTACAGGAAAGCATAACACACCCCATACACAGCGGTAAATATCCAGCCAACTGGTCTAAGCATTTGAAGAACACCCACCCTTGACCTGACTGAAATGTTGTGGCATGACTCAAACTCAGCAGTTCAGTCAAGACAACCTCCAAAATTGATTTGAGCAGTTTTGCTGAGAGAAATGGTCCAAAATACCACCGGGTGGAGGAACCAACTCTTTACTGATTGGATAATATGAATTAAAATACTCTTTTGTGGGGTACACCAGACCAAAAATACGGCTCGAAAACACACTGTAAAAAAATGATATGATCAATATGTTATGACAACATCTGTTTTTACTTTGCTTTAATTCATCAAAGTTAAGCAACACGGTAACACTTTACTTGAAGGGGTGTGCATAAGACTGACATGACACCTTCATAACCATGACATGACATAGGTCATGAATATGAAGTAGGGTTTATGCATGTTTATGACAACTGTCATTAAGTGTCTTTCGCTCAATAATGAGATTTTGAATGCAAATATGACATTGTTTGAGATGTCTTTGTTATGACACCTTGACATAAACCATAACATCATAACCTGTCAGTGTCTTTGTCGTGACAACTTGACATTAAATTAAGTTAAACTGTCATGTGGTTGGTTTTGACATTGGCTGTCATAAGGCCATTATAACTGTGTCATGAATATTTTTCATGACCTCAACTACAGTGGTACACATTAAATTTGTCATTAAACAGTTATAATGGCTTCATGACAGCCAATGTCAAAACCAACCACCTGACAGTTTAATGTAATGTTAACCAATAAAGCTAAGTGGTTTCTTAAGTTTGATAATTAATCTGCTATGTCATGTTTATGACAGGTTGTGTTGTCTTAGTAATGTCAAGTTGTCATGACAAGATACTGACAGGTTATGATGTATTGGTTTATATCAAGGTGTCATAACAAAGACATCTCAAACAATGTCATATTTGCATTAAAAATGTCATAACTGAGTGAATGACACTTAATGACAGTTGTCACAAACATGCATAAAACTTCCTTCATATTCATAACATGTGTCATGTCATGATTATGAAGGTGTCATGTTAGTCTTATGCACACCCCTTCAAGTAAAGTGTTACCAGCAATTCTCACCTTTTTTTTACAACGTACACAAGATGCAACTCATATTTAAGTCTGTTTAATGTAATTAAAGTAGAAATGACTTAAACATCCAAGGTGATTGTACTTAGAAATTAAGTCAGCAACGGTTTCTTTTTCTTTTTTTTCTTTTTTACAGTGCTCTGATATAGGTTAATTAGTTGGTTGACAAATGTAAGATTCATGAAAAGTCAAAAATGGAAAAGCTATCAAACCATTGTTTTGGCCAATAGATAATAAATCATGTAAAATTACATCACATAAACATGGAAAAATGTGGCAAAAACATGCTTTTCTGACTTGCTCAGTAACTCCACTGGTACTGAATTGCACTTGCAATCGGTCAGGTATGAGTCCCATCTAACGATGACTTTTGTTAACACTATCATTTAGGTTTAGGGTAAACTTTATTTATACGTTATTAGGATAGAGCTTTAAGCTTTTAGCGCCAATCACCGAATTTTATTTTCAAACTGCCACGATACATACACCAACCAAAAATTCAACCCATGTTTGGGTCAAATATGTACAAACCCAACTGTTGGGTTTAAACAATAGATTTTTTAAACACTTTGGTTTAGGGTCCAATTCTCACTAGTTTCTTATTAGCATGCATATTACTATGATATTGGCTGTTTATTAGTACTTATAAAGCACATATTAATGCCTTATTCTGCATGACCATATTCTACATCCCTTAATCCTACCCAATACATAAACTTAACTACCTTTCTAATATTAATAAGCAGTAATTAGGGGGTTATTGAGGCAAAAGTCATAGTTAATAATTAGTTAATGGTGAGAATTGGACCCTAAAAAGGGGAAAAAATCAATATGACCCAAATATGGGTTGAAACAACACAGGTTTTTTTCTTTTTTCTTTTTCTTTTTTTTGAGTGAAGCATCTATGAAATGTGACTTTTGAGCCTTGCAGTTATTGAGGGAACTAATCCTGGTCTCCTCAATGTCATTTTTTTTTTTTTCTGTCGAGTTACAGATAGCTCTAAAGGGCTTTTACTTGTACAGAACATGTGTCTGTGTTCAGTCTTGTTTCTCCTCCTCACTGTCCTGATCATGGTACTCCCGCTGAGAGATGAGTGTTCAGCTCTGGCCAGCCGTTCACCCCACACTTCTCTCCTGTTACTGCAACACACAAACACATTATCTGATATCCTTGTGGGAACTTCACATTTGGGATTCTGTCTATATTTTTAGACATGTTTTTGCCACACAAAGAAAACTAAAAAAACACTTAATAGCCTTCATTTCTAAGCAAACGTTCTGTTTTCTTTCAATATGACCTGGACATGTTCTTCATCCATTAACTAGTACCACCACTACTTCTGTCAACACAAACATAAATACATATACTTCCCCAGCGAATAACTGTTACTATTTGTACTAAACTCACACTCATTACTCATTCATCCCAGCACACATGCACGCTTGCTGTCCGTTTGATCTGAGCATCAGTGTTGACGCAGTGCTTACAGGCAGACAATGTCTCATCCAGCAGACTTCGGTGAATGAATGCTGTACGGACAAGCCTTTGTCCTGGACATGATGGAGCATCAAGAGCCCTGCGTCTGCACCACACTGCCCACATGTGTTCACATCTGTCACTGCAACACACCACAACTCAACAGAACAAATGCAGGCCTCAAAATCAAAGACCATATGAAATCAAAATCAGTCGTGTGGCTTTTAGGCCGTGAGTTTTAGCGTTAATGCTATTTATGCTACGACTCCTAAACACGGACACATTTAATATACAGTTTTTCTCTTCTAAAAAAAAAAACAAAGGAAAGAAAATGATGACTCATCCTGCACTCAGGGGTGTGTGCAAATCTTTGTCCAATCAAATGGCATCTAGACTGAGAATGTCCCACCCCCTTATTCCGCTTGACCCGCTAGTGGATTTTAGCACTATATAGTGCAAAAATCCTGGAATGTTTTCCTCAAAAATCGTAATTTCTTCTCGACTGAAGAAAGAAAGACATGAACATCTTGGATGACATGGGGGTGAGTAAATTATTAATTCTGAATTCTAAATGAACCAATCCTTTAAATAGGAAATATGTCAACACATGAAAGAAAACTCAATAAAGCACCAAATGTGAGTACAAGCTGACTTTGAGTGTTAAAACAAAGTTATATTTTTTCATGTTGAAGGAACATGTTTCAATTAAGCTGTTCAATCAAATATTTATATTTCAAACACATATTTTGGGGGGAGTTATTCTAACTAACTTGGAAAGAGCAACATTTTAAGTACTGAATAAGTGATGTTTTAAGTACAAGCTCATGCTCAATTCGAATGGCAGGTTTTCCTTTTTTTCCACAAGCCAAAATGCTGTGCATGTAAAACTAAGACAAGATGTATGAAATGATGAGAAAATATTAACGCATGGCTCCGTTTCTTGATATCTGTTAGCGTTAATCCATGTCCATGCCGAGCTGTTGGTGGTCCAGCTTTAGACTGAGAAAGACTAATGGGATAGAGAAATATGTAAAACTGATCTGTGCCAGAGCTGGAGCGAGGAGGTTAACTGCATTTTCACAATATGTGGGCCTGTTATATAAACCTATTTCACTGATATTAGTCACTCAATTAGGAGGGAGGAGAAAGCTTATTTATATAATGTTTATATAATTTGATCATGCTTTTTTAGGTGCAGGACGAGTTTCTTTTGCAAATATGATAGTGTCCTTTAATGTTTTCTGCATGTTCACATTGACACCAGTCCTGTTCATAGACTTTCTACAAGGGACATTAAAATCCCAGCGTGTTGCTTCTAATGTTGTGTGATATTGAGTGAGTCTTTGTCCTTGGGAAGCTTCGTGTGCTAATGTTGCGCTCGCACCTTCACCACGTCTGTTCATTCTGAATGAGCGTTTCTGCATTTTTCATCCTGACATGTTGTGCGCCATTTACTTCAAGAATAATACTATATATTACACAAATAATACTCAAGAGTGGCGAAACAAATCTTGAGTCTCAGTGGCAAACAAATCAAAGAGACACAGTGAGTAATGACCGTGGAGAGCCTGAAGCGTTCTGATCCACTGACTCCCTTCATAGTGTTCACTGCCCCTTACACACTATAGCTGCGACCGAAATCATCCCCTATACCCCCTATAGGTTAAATTGTGCACTATTTGAGGCGGCAGCCATTTGTAGTGGTGTCCGAAACCATCGGGTGCACCCATTCAATCCCATAATGCACCCCAATAACGAGTGTACAACCGATGCACACTCAACGGCTAGAGAATACCCATAATGCACTGTGACGGTCGTGCCGAATTCCTGCATGTGACCTGAAGATGGCGCCCTAAGCTGAATCATCCATTCATCCATTTTCCAAAACGATGGTCCAATGTGGGTACAGCGTAACATCATACAGGTATAAATTCATATTTAATTGATTATTGAATTGCTTAATTAAGGTTTGCTAGTGCTAGTTTCCATCACAGAGTTCAGGATACATCTTTTCATTACTACTGGAGCTGCTAGTTTGCTGCCCAGACAGCATAACACAGTCTCATCCCAAGACGTCATTAGACTGACGCTTTTGACCATACGTCAACATCCGACGTTTTAGGGTACCCTTTAACGTCAGTTAGATGACGATCCTAGAGCGTCATCTAACTGACGCTTTACCTTTAGCGTCAGTTAGATGACGCGGGTAGGTTTAGGTCTGGGGTAGGGTTAGGATTAGATAGCGTCATCTAACTGACGTTAAAGGGTACCCTAAAACGTCGGATGTTGACGTATGGTCAAAAGCGTCAGTCATATGACGTCTTGGGATGAGACTGGGCTGGACAGCAACATAGTGTCGGGATACAGAGAGCATCAGCTTTCATTTCTGCTCTGACAGCAGCAAGACCACGCCGAACGCAGTGAGATTGTGTTAGAAATCAGGAATGGTGCGAGAACATTGTGCTTGGTACATTTTTTGCTTTCAACCCAAACTTGGGTCTTCAGCCGACAAAGTATAAATTCCATCTGGCTAAAGCGCTTCCCGTAATGTTTACGCATTAGGTCAGTAGGTTTAGGTCAGTAACGCATTCGAACACCAACGTCTACACTACAAAAGCAATCCGGTCAAATGCGTTTTCCATGAACTTTGGAAGAGGTTGAAAGTGGACAAGCTCAAAACGTTTTAGACCTTTAGACACCTGTATTTAGCGTCAGCCACTTGTGATCCGATCGACTAAAACGCATCTTAATACCAGGCCTCAGTGTCTGAATTCACTCACTCGTTTTCAACCACTCCTTCAAGTGGACTATATTAATGGATTAATGTAGGGAGTAGTGAATGAGGGTATAGGAGGCGATTTTGAACACAGCTTTAGAAGTTGTTGACAATATTAGTTGTATGAAAAATTATGTCAATGGTTGTGCTTTCTCTTGCAAATGTGTTGTGTTTCCCCGAGAAACTTTGCGTTTCGTTCGAGGAACGCAATAGTTTTGTGAGGGAACACAAAAAGTTTACGAGAGAACGCGAGAGCATTGAAATATATTTTTCCTCCCATCTCAGATTTTTTTTCCATCAGTTAGTTCCTTTAAGGGCTCAGTACACTTGCAACGCTCTTCAATGTACCAAACATATTTTATAATTTACAGTATGCATTTGTCTTGACTAGTAACACATGTATCTGGCATTGCCAACCGACTATTCGCAAACCGCATGAATCTGAATTCAGTTGCGTTTCGTTCAGCTATACTTTGTGACTGAGGTGCTGTGCAATGACTAACGGGTAATCCCTATCTTCCTCCTGTGAAGTAATATATTTATGTACACTATTGATGTTTCCTATGCTGTGTCCTTCAAACCGAGCATGTTCTTTCCCTACAATATGGACTCTCACAGTCGCTCAAGGTGGTCAAAAACCCTGTAAAGTCCACTTCGAAGGGCACAGGTTCTTAGAACTTACAAGTGAGTGAATGATTATGACAGGATGTGCAGTTGATATGAGGGCCACTAGAGGGCCACAGGGGACCATCTGGAAACCTACAAAGGTGAGATTGAGGGTATGAAGGGAGGAGGTGAAAACAACCTCTAATGTAAACGGAGATCATGACTATGTTCAGAATGGAATAGGCCTACTAGTGTACTGCATAGTGCACACTTATGTATACTGCCTATTGTTTTAAAGTATGTGAAACAATATTAGGCCTATGCAACATTGTTGTCATTTGACCTCATTCCATGTGTAATAGGTGAGTCATGTCCAGTCATCATATGATTTTGAAACAAGTTTTTTTTTTTTTTTTTTACGAAGCCAGTCGAAAACGGAGACTGACCCCTTCAAGTCCGAAGCAAGACACAAGCAAGTTGAAATGACACAACCCATAGCAACGCCTTGGCAACAACGCCTCAGACTGGCAGATATGTAAAAATAAACGTGAATTTAGGCTACTTTAGTTTTGTAGCCTACACATTGTCACGTTAATTATAATCAAATGCATTTTGTTTTATTGACCACAATATTATCATTGAAATTTATTTGAGAGGGGCACTTTTGATTAATTTTGTAAAAGGGCAGGGGCTCGAGCCAATGAACTATGTTGTTTTGGCAGAAGAATTGTTTATTTCAGTTATTTATATAAATAATTGTAACTATTATTATGTTACTAAATTATGCAGTCCTAAAGGAACTGTAAGTAACCCTTTGCTTTCATTATATGGAAAAGTGCTGCCAGGACCTTTTAAAAAATCCTGTTGTGTTCCACAGAAGAAAGTCATTCAGGTTTGGCATGACATGAGGGAAAGTAAACCATTCGAAGGCTTTGTGGCTGGTAAGATTTCTTAGTGTTTATGAAAGAAGTCTCTTCTGCTCACCAAGGCTGCATTTATTTGATATAAAATACAGTGATAACAGTAATATTGTGAAATATTATTACAATGTAAAATAGCTGTTTTCTATGTGAATATATTGTAAAGTGTAATTTATTCCTGTGATCAAAGCTGCATTTTCAGCATCATTACTCCAGTCTTCAGTGTCACATGATCCTTCAGAAATCATTCTAATAGGATGATTTGATGCTCAAGAAACATTTCTGAATATTATCAGTTGAAAAAGAAATTGTTTAACTATATATATATATATATATATATATATATATATATATATATATATATATACCGCCGTACCTACCCGCGTCATCTAACTGACGCTAAAGGTAAAGCGTCAGACATATGACGTCCTAGGATCGTCATCTAACTGACGTTAAAGGCAAGGGCGAAATTGTCAATCACACATTGGGGGGGACAGCTGTGGAACTTTTTGTGTTGGCGCATGCACACATTTTTTTAATCAAAATAAAATAAAAGTCAGAGTCCGAATGTTTGTAATTGTATAACACAACAAGGAATTTTATTACATCTGATCGTCAAACCAACGTATAGCCTACTCACAATGATTACAGCATCGGCATCAATTACAGGCCTGAATTGACAACAAAGCGGTCAGTGATCTCTCTCTTTTATAGTCTTCTATAAACATATAGTGACTATAAACATTTTGATTAAATTACTGTTACAGGATAACAGGATATTTACCATTCATAGATAGCCTATGTGCCAAATGTCTGTCAATTTCCGCGCTCCTCCTAACTCTTCTTCTGTTTGGTTTTTCCTAACTCACTGACGATGCACAAGCTACTAAAGGGATAGGAAAACATGACATGGATTTCAGGAGAAATACGTTTTGCTAAAAGTATAGTGTAAGGCAAGTCGAATGGATTTGGGAAATGGACCGGCCGGGATTTTATATTTTCGGAGCTGAGAAGAATTTTCGGCCCTGCCCGCACAATCATACAAGCCGCGTTTCCATTACCCTTCAAATTGCGCAAATTGAAATTGCGTAATGAAAATGCGCACAATGGAAACACTCCATTTCGCAAAAACTCCCGTTTATCCCAATAAAGTTTTTACGCTCGCATGAGGAGGTTTTTCAGGCAATTTGAAAAAGGAATATTTCGCAAAACTGCAATGGAAACGGGTTTTGCGCATTTACAGTCACCTGACTTAGAATACGCGGTGTGTTTTGGGTCCGTGTCCGCAAATAATAATAATAATTATCATCATTATTATAACATTTATTATATGTAGAAGACGCTTTTATCCAAAAAAGGAACAAAGCAATTCGTCACATTTCATTCATAATACAGTTTGGACAATAATAGGGCTAAGATTATCACAAATAAACACAAGATTTTGACGCATATCCAAGTGTGTGTGCGCACTGGGTGTGGAGCGCGCACTGGATGGCACGGTGGCGCGGGCGCGAACACTTGCATTTTCCTATCAACAGTCGAAACAACTTAAAATACTCTATCATTTCTGGTCATACAGAATATAATAATACATTATTCGCAACTACTTTTATTTGCGTAATCTCACAATAACAAGAAAACGATGTGCTTTTGTAAAATAAAATAAAACAATCAGGCGCGCTTTCATGATCTCCGTGAACTGAAGCGCGAGAACTGATAGGCTATATAGCCTTTGTAGACTGAAGCTTTAAATGTCCACTTTAAAAGGAACAAATTTGAATCGAAAGCTAATACCTTCTGATTATGTAATCCGTATGAAAGGTGCATTTCTCTCTAAAGGTGCATCCGGAGATGGAGATATGTTTTTAGCTGACACTGATTTAGGAAAACAATAGTTTAATAATAAACAATTAAAATGCCTCGTTATTTTTTCAGACACATTTATTATAGCCTAACTCACCTATACATCCCCTTTCTGTAGGCTGTGGTTATGGCTCTTCTCATTCAGCACTGCGGGAAAAATATAATTTCCAGGTTCTAATTTGGCCTTAGAAAACCAGTAAAATCTACATTTTTTTTTCTCCATATTAATTTGTGAATATTTTAAATGTTTAATAAAGGGGCAAAAAGTCATAAACAAATATCTGAAAATTCGTCTCTCTCTCTCTCTCTCTCTCTCTCTCTCTCTCTCTCTCTCTCTCTCTCTCTCTCTCTCTCTCTCTCTCTCTCTCTCTCTCATATATATATATATATATATATATATATAATTTATTTTTTTGTGCAGCATTTGGTGTAGGCCTACAGGTCAAACTAAAATGTTGGTGTTCACCTTTGCGTTTTAAAAATACAACAACCGTTCATTTTTCGTTTTGCAATTACGGGTTAAATAAGAAACATGAATGCAAGTACACTGACCGTTTGGACATAATACGAGACAGAGTTCTTTATTGAATTCATAAAAGAAACAATAATTACAGGAATAGTCTACTGGACTCTAAGCCCACTGATCTATATGACATTAATAAAGTCATTCTATATTGATCAGTGTCTAAACCTCAAAGAAATGCCAAAATCAAGACATCGGAGCAGAAATTAGGGAGAAACACCCAGGAACTCCGTGTCTTTCCCTGCCATTAACGCTTGGATAACACGCCACGTCTCCTTCCAATAATAATAATAATGTCGATGCGGTGGCTGTGATATTGGCTATAAACCTACCAACGTCCGTTGCCATGATTTTTGGAATGACTTATCGCGAGAGGAAAAAAAGACGTTTTAGTCGCATAACATCGGTTAATGGAACGCCGTCATTTCGCAATAGTTTTTTATCGACATTTAGAAAATATCGCAAAAGTTTTGCGCAAATCTGTAATGGAAACGCGCCCCAAATATGATCAAATATTGGGGGGGACAAATTGCCCTTCGTTGAATATTGGGGGGGACGTGTCCCCCTGTCCCCCCATAGAATTACGCCTATGGTTAAAGGGTACCCTAAAACGTCGGATGTTGACGTATGGGCAAAAGCGTCAGTCATATGACGTCTTGGGATGAGACTGTAGGCTTGTTTGAGATGCGCCTTGCCTCGCCTGAAATGTAGTCGAGAGTAGGCGGCTGCAGTGAGAGGAGGAGTGAAAAAAGCGCAGGCAAGCCGGACAGATCGCTCTTCTCGCAGTGGATCTGACACCTGTGAGATCAAAGGCGGATATCGCGGGATTCACGGGATTCACACTCGTGCACGGTGTTGCTAATAAACTGGATGTATTTTAAGTTTTGTTGCTTGAATATGAAAATAAATATAATGAACAAGACACTCAAAGTACTTATTTAATTCCATTTTAAATAGGCCTATATGTTTATGAATCATTTTTTTTCTTTACAGATGTGTTTTTATTTTTAATTAAAAAAGAAAAATTACATCAAATAGATCGCACTGTCTGAGAGTTTGGGGATATCCACACATAATCTATACACATAAAACATGATATCAGAGTTTTAAAATCAAACATTTTAAAAGAGAACAATACATCACGGTTGTTTAAACCAATGAGCATTAAGCTGTGTCGTCAGCAAGTCGTTTCCCATCATGCTTTTGATCAGCGCAGTCGGTGGAGAGCAACTGCGCGCGACTGCAGAATCCGACACGTGCGCCTTGCGGTCGCGAGACTTTTTTGACTCACGTCAGCATGACATCAGAGCAAGGCGGACCGCACTCGGACACATTTCTAACCGGCATGCATCTCGCGCTGATCACCGGTGATCGGTTCTGCGCAGATTTTGCTCATCTCAAACAAGCCTTGTGTTAGAATAGGTGAATGTGAGGCAATATGCAAAGCGCTTTGGTGGCCTTGGGTCTGTGAAAGCGCTATATAAATGCAGTCCATTTACCATATATATATATATATATATATATATAGCCTATATATATATATATATATATATATATTCAGTATTATTTAATCAAAAGAATTAAATGTATTTGAAATAAAAATCTTTAGCCTACATATGAATTTTCACTTTCAATCTATTTAATGCATCTTTGCTGAAAGAAAAAATCTTACTGACCCCAATCCTTTGAATGGGAGAGTAAATGGCCAAATTTACATTAGTGAGTGACCTATTCCTTAAGTTAAGGAAACATTCCATTTTATCACTTTGCAAACATTATGGGAACGTTACTTTTGAATGTTCTCTGAAAATTCTGAAACAAGTTGAATAGTTTAAAAAATGTTAGATGAACGTCCAACTAAAAACCTTTTGTGAATGATGTTTAAACAATGTTTTTGTGCTAGTTTTGAGAACATTATTAAGGACCTGATCAATTTAAACGAACATTCTAGTAATGTTTCTAGTAAGTAACTTTGACAGAACCTTTGTCAGAAGTTCTGAGAACGTTCTCTGTTAGCTGGGATGCCATTCTGAACATTAATAACATCACTTAAAGCACCTTAAATGAACCATGAAGCATGATCACAGAGTAAGTTGTGAATGAAAGAACGTCTGATGCTTTTAACTGCAGTACAGCAGCCGAGGCCTCGGGGAAAGATGTGACCGGTGCCACGCGCCAATCAAACACTTCACGCCAGCTGCACTTATCTATTAGCACTTGCGCTAACAGATCTCGCTGTGTAATCAGAACGTCACACCGCAGCGTTTGGATGGATATTGTGTGTGAGTAATTGATGAATGTTGGCGTCAAAACACACATTGCTAGACACAGTGCCCACATGCTGAACGACAGTGATAAGGAGGGTTGTGAAATCACACAGAGCTATTTCTGCTTGTCTATGGCTTCTATCAAATGAGCTGAGCTGAGTGTTTGTGTATGGCACATATGGCTACTGTGTGTGTGTTGGTGTGTTTATGTTGGAGTGTATATGAGGGCTGATAGCACATTGTTGTTTTTGGGAGCTGATGCGTGGAGTGAGCGTCTCTGTCAGCCCATCAGATGAAGTTCCTCTGATCGGTAGCAGGAACGGAGGCCTCTGCTGAAAGGAGCCTGTGTCTTTCTCTCTCTCACTGACTCACACACACACACACAGACACACACACGCATGCGCATGCTCAAAGAGCAGGGGGCGCCAAGAGCAACATGCTTCATTTACAGATTCACTGCATCTTCTCTGGTCCAGCGAGAAAACACAGACACAAGTTTGTGTCACTATCTGGGCTACTCCATGCCCTCTCACTCTCATTCTCTCACACACTCTCTGTTGCTGCGTCCCAATTCGCATGTATCCATCCAAAATATTATCCGAAATTAGAATTAGTTTGTCTCAAATCACAGTATGTTCTTCTTCTTTTTCTTTTTTCTTGTATTATGATAGGATAGTATATGTGGACAGGAAGTGAGGTGGGAGAGAGAGAGGGGGGACAGGATCGGGAAAGGTCTGTGAGCCGGGACTCGAACTTGGGTCGCCCGAATCGCAACGGCACTATGTCGGCGCGCTGCCCGCAAGGCTATTGGCACAGACAAATCACAGTATGTTGAAATAAACACTTTTTGTTATTCTGGTTGAAACTCTCACTATCTTGATACTGTAGCAATCAATAATAGAAGGTGTCTACATATTAAAACATGTACCTACATCTTCTGTGGAAGTCTCAGGGCCAAAAAAATATTTCGTCCAATCATTGCATTCGGTCCAAATAAAATGATAGGATGTCCTACCTGCCTGTTAACATATGATGTTTTATTAAAGGGGTCATCGGATGCAAAATTCACTTTTATATGGTGTTTGCATATAAATGTGTCTTTGCAGTGTGTGGACACAACCGCCATACAATGAAAAAAATCCATTCACTCCTTTTTTTTAAATCCTCAAAAAGCCTAAACACTCTCAATAATCAAGCCGTTTGGATTTCTGAGCAATATGACGTCATATTGCTCATGCTCCGCCCACGACCACTGACAGACTGTCCCGTATTAGCATGTCTCTGCCCTCAGCCATTTGTATATAGTCCACCAAGGCAGCACTTTACTTGTCTTGTGTCGACATGCCTCACGGAAGAGAGGGGTGGGGTGAGCAGTTGCTCATTATCATTTAAAGAGACATGCACCTAAACTGTGAACATTGTTTTTGAGGAGGCAAAAATGGTGTTGTTTTACACAACCATTGAGGAATTTTAACCAAAGTATGTTACAAACTTTACATTAAGTCTCCAAAGAATCATACCAACTTGTGGAAAATGGGCATCCGATGACCCCTTTAACAAAGTTCGGGAGGACCAAAATCCGGAGCTTGGAATTCATGTGTTTTGAAGGAGGTGTGGCTTTGGAGACGTTCTGAAGGGAGGGTGGGATTTTATGCTTTCAAAGCTAGCTTGCTATTGCTAGCCTCTCCGAAATTTCCTACCAACCTTTAAGCATAGGATAATGTACATCCAGTCCGTTCTTATTGCAGAATAAACCCGACAGGGTGATTAGGACCCCGAGGTGAAGTCCTCCAGTTTTATTTTACAGTAAATACAGTATTTTTTTATTCGACAGTAAATACAGTCGATAATTCCGACAAGCAGCATTTAAATGAAACTAGAGAGAGTGTGTCTGCGGTGACACAAAATATGCTTTTGTTACAGTGTTCTTTTTTATTTGTGAAGCAACGGAATGAATAATGTCCTCATGTGCCCCATAGAGAAAGACTGTATCCCATGGGAAAGCAACAGCCCAATGGTAAAAAGCCCTGAAGGCTCCGGATGTTGAGGGATGTACATTGCATTACAACATCTGTCACACAGGATACAGGTGTCTGCAAGCAATTTAAAGGTGTTGAAAGAGTAACAATGCTTTCGGTATTATTAGAGAGTGAATATTCAGATGGAAGTGAGATGGAGTGAACAGGAAGTGTGAGTTGCATGTAAGATATATTTTCCATAGATATTGAATGACTGGACAGTGGTATGCACTTCCTGTCCTTGAGCCAGACAGAGAAAAATGAGAGACACTATGAGAGAGACGCCATAAACACAACAGTACTGCAGTGACGCAGGCTGTAATGTAAACACACACCCCATCCTGATGCTCATCAGAACACAGGTTAGTAAACACATCTACCCGTGTTCAGGCCCGCCCACAGAAATGACTGGGCCCCTGAAAAGGTCCAGTGAATGGGCCCTCCCCAAATCTGCAATAGGCTACTCATATCATGCGTGTGCTCTCTCTCTCTCCAACATTAAAGGACAACTCCGGTGCAAAATGAACCTCGGGTGTAATAACACATTGGTACAGACTAAATCGTTCCCTGAGATTTGTTTTCACTCCCGCCACATATTGTATTTCTCAGGCGGAAAAACGATTTATAATAGAATTTGCCGCAGCGCACAAAATGTCTCTGGCCGCGACGCTCTCACTTTGGCTCTCACCCGGCAGGAATCAAGCGCGTCTCCTCTGTGTTGTTAGTCGAGCTACACAAAAGCCAATCAGAAAATAGCACTATTGTATCTGGGTACGATTTAACGCAACAACCAATGAAAAAAAAGAAAATTGTCATGAAACAACCCCATTCCCGCGACCTGTCCAATATCTAATGGTGTGTTCACACCGAACGCGTATTTAATTATTTGCGCTAGTAGATTACATACAAAGTCAATGCAAAGACGCGAATAGACGCATCATTCGCGCCGGGCGTTGCGAATGACGCGAATTGGGCGACGCGTTTGCCGTGAACGTCTTCCGCGCAAGTTGAAAAATTTTGAACTCGAGCGAATGTTCAAGCGTCTAACTAGACGCGATAGACGCGTATTTGACGCTCTATTCGCGTTCGGTGTGAACACACCATAAGGCTGCCACTCTGTAGAAGCAAATTCCATCCTATCTTCGATATGTTGTAGTAGTTTTAGCTGGACAGTGCACATGACATGACAACTGCTGTAAATGACATGAAATATTCTCTCAGTCCTCGCGCATCTGATAAGGCCTCATTAGATAATTTACAGGACGATTTTAGGTAATCGATTGCTTCAATCACACTGGGGAGATGGTGAGCAATAGGTCTTACTTTTTCTTTTACTGTCTATGGTCTTACCGTGTCAATTCGCGCACTCCATCGTGTCACTCACTTGTGCTGCTGACCGCGAACTGGCGCGAACTCGCGAAGCACTGGCGTTTTGACTTACGTACAACAAAATAGCCTACTCAGACCATTTTCAGGAGAGGGGTGTTTCATTATGACACAGGCTACATTTTACTCAAGCAACATTAAATAAAATGGATTTTTTTTTCTCACTTTCAACAATAAATGGTGCTATTTTGGTTAAAAATAAAATATGGTAACCTTTGCTTATATTTAGGATGAACATAATTATTGCTGGACTGCATGGGCCCCCCCTAGCGGCTGGGCCCCAGAAAACGTTCCCCTTTATCCCCCCTTATGGACGGCCCTGCCCGTGTTTGTGGTCTGTGTAAACCAGCCTCCACTGCACCTGCATCAGTATTTTTATCCTTTCCAGTAAACATCCTTATACATACATTTACATGAGATGTACATAATATGCAAAATGATGTACATAATAACCCTCAAAACAATATATCTTGAGTTAATGGCTCTCTGGAATGCTTGATTCTGATTGGTCAGTTGCAGCATTGTGCTGTATTTAATTTTTTTGCAATGATAACTTTATAGTTTACTGTTGTCCATGGCAGCATACCAGTCCTAGGTTCAGGTCTCTCGTACAGTCTCTCTTTTCATTAAAGCAGGGCCGTGAAGTGCCCTAAGTGGTCTAACAGATCGTCAATGTCAAAATGATGGCCAATCAGATCGAAGAAGGCGGGGCTTACAATTCACTGAAGACGAATTCCAATGCAGCGCTATAGATTTTACATTGGAATATTTAGGACTGCATAATAAGATGTAAGTTGCTGAACATTTAATATTTGATAACTGTTTTCGATAGATTCAAACTACTACTGTTTTCAATGGAATTTCACCCCTATGTATGCTATCGTTTACATGATCCATGTCATTCATAACTAAATGTGGCGAGACAAGAAACATTTTGGCAGATTAGACATACAAATAAGAGTGAACGTGTGCACTTCACAACTAAGCTACAATTAGACCTAGAATTTCTTTTACCACTCTTAATTATTTTTCTTTATTCCCTTAAATACCCTTTAATTATTTAATTTCTTAAATGAAAAGACACAAAGAGCTGCATGACAGAGAAGACATGTTACACCGAAGCTAAGTATGGACTTGCTATTGCTAATAGATACACAGACACGCTGCTGTGAGCATGTAAGTTATGCTGCTGCTGCATGAATAGACATAAATCCCGGAGCAGATCTAGGCAGGTGGAGCTGGGGGAGGTGGAGGGGTTCAGAGGAACTCTGGACTAGCTTACAGCAAACAATGAACCAGGCTATTTAAATGTTGAGCAGGCAATCTCATCGGCTGCAGAATTAGCTAATCAGCATCTGTGATAATGGTGGGATAGTTGAAAATTACATGTAAAGGACTTATCAGCTTGTGCCATGTAGAGTTTCATGGCTGAACTAGATATATCCCTCACTTTACTTCCATACGGGGCAGTGCTCTTCTTTTCTACTGTTGCTCGGTGGGACTCATTAGCTTACAGTGCATAAATTATTAAATGTATTAATAATTTACAGGAGTAAAAATGAATGTCCAAAAATTCACCATTGTGAACAAAGAACAAAGTAATGCTGCTGTGTAAGATGGATGACCGCGGGATGCGGGATTGGGACTGACACTGCTAGAATAGAGAGCAGATGTCTCCGTCTAGCAGTGTTTAGGCTGGCACAGAATAAAGTCTGACTGTCAGCATAAAGTCTGGTCCTCTTTGCAGTACTTTCTAACTGCCCACTTAAACAGGAAGAGACTGTCTGTCCCACAGGTAAAACAACCAATGACAGTTCATTTTGTCCTTATGTGCAATTCATACTGAAATTCTTTTCTTACTATTTCTTTAAACAGGATACATGTACCTGAAAAGATGAATTGCATAATGTTATAAGACTTGTATTAAGACTATTCATAAAAATCAAATATTCGAATATTCATTTATTTAAATGACGTTTAACGAAAGAAGTTTTTGTCACCATTTCTGAACAATCTTACGATTAGGCAATATACACAACCAGCTTACGATATATGTTAAAGTTTTCTTTTAGTTGAAAACATTAAACAGTAGGCCTATGTGTAAACAAAAAATATAAAGACGGAAAAAACGACTAATAAAGCAGACTGCGCCAGTTTTCGTAAAGAACATAGGCTACACTCGATCCAGCATATGATTAATGTGTTTATATTGTTTCACGTTTATGTTGAGAAAAACCATAATATCCACATGGACAGCCTTTCCCGTGTGTGGTTTCTCATTGTGGTGATGATATTATAACTCAGATTCATTAATTTATTTGATCAAAAGTAATCCCATTTTGTGAGATAATTTAGTCAAGATCCTTTTCATCATTTTCAAGTAATTCCGAACTTCGCAAGGCAGACGACGACATTATGTGATCAAATACAAACAACTTGTTAAAGGGTAACTAAACACTAAACCAACTTTTTTTAATTAATGATCTGTAAGACTGGGGCTTTATTAGTGCTGATCATTGATTCGAGTAACTTTTTTGACATTTGGGTATAAAGTGTTTTAATTCTACACTATATGGTGTAAAAACGTCTGAGTGCTGCCCTCTTCAGGTTGAACGGTGGCTACTGCAGTTGAATTTTCCTATTGGATGTTTGCGGCAGTTCGTGACGGTAGCGGTGAGAGCTGACGTAAGCAGGTTTCAGCTTACCACACCCTTGGTACGAGCTACCACGTCCATGGCAGTATAAAAACCATCTTGTTTCGTCAAAACCACTGTAGCGAGTCAGGAGTTGGAATTGCGAGTATTGAAAACGATCAGGATAGAGTATCCGTTCATCCCCTCTATCTCCGCTGGGCTCCGCCCACTTTTCCAGCATTTTTCAAATATTGCCAGTGGGTGGAGTCAGGCTCTGACCAGGGGTTTAGTTACCCTTTAAACAACACGCTCCACAGCGCCACCCAGTGCATTTAATTATAACTGCGAGTTAGTGCGTGGGATTTATCATTGGCTATGTTTCCATCCACACGTTTTTATCCGAATTAAGTGATATCGAATGAAAAATGCCTTATGGAAAGAGTAATATTCGATTGAATTTCATGAATGTCGACTCAAATGAAATACGTTCGGTCTAATCGGATTTTATCTTGATCGATACACAGCTTATGCGATAAACGCTGATGGAAACGTTATTTGCCGAATAAATAATGAATTGCGATTAAGTTTTAGGTCATTTTATGGTTGCAACACGCCACAAAACATAGAAGAAGAAGTTTTAGTTCATTTCCGCCCAGTATTTCCACTCTGTTTGCGCACACATGCGGGTGTCAACAAAGACAGATGTAAGTGGACAAAGCAAAAAAAATGCTTCAACCAAAGGGTTTCCAAAGGGTTTCCGTGAAGTGTCTCTGAACCACGATCTCCCAGAACTGTTTGGAGCGCTGTCGTTCAGCTGGCACATAAGGACTATTAGGCTACAACTTGTGCAATATTGATCATTTGTTTGGTAGATGGCGCGATCCATTTTGTCTAGCAAAACATTGTTCGCAAATGTTTGCTTGAATGTTGTGCGATTCAGCGCGAAAATGAATGGAAACACCTTAAAATGTCTCAAATCAATTCGATATACCAATCTGATCGCAAAACAGTATATGCACAGGTTTTTATTCGCTTTAAAGCCGTTGGATGGAAACACACTTTCACCAGCTTTATTCGCATGAGTTTTTTTATCGAACTTCAGATAATTCGATTGACAAGTGGATGGAAACTTGGCTATGGATTCACTGCATTTACGGCCAGCAAAGCAACGTAGTGAAATTCGAATAGTATTTTTTTATTTTTATTATAAAAATTACAGATATTCGAAAATATCGAATATTCGTGCACACCCCTATGAAGTACATTTTCCTTACACTGGCCCTTTTTCTTCTTTTAAAGGAATAGTTCACTTCCAAATGAAAATTCTTTCATCATTTACTCGCCCTCAAGTTGTTCCAAGCCTGTATGAATTTTTTTTTTTCTGCTGAACACAAAGGAAGATAATTTGAAGAATGTCGGTAACCAGACAGTTGATGAACCCCATTGACTTCCATAGTAGGAAAAAAATACTATGGAAGTCAATGGGGAAACCCTTAAGCACAAACTAGACTTCTCCTTTTATGAAGAAGTAAAATCATTCAAATTTGAAGTAAATGATAGCAGGTTTTGATTTCCATGTGAGCTATACCTTTAAATGGGAACATCACCACCATCTTATAGTGGGAATCAGCATCCAAAACCCAACATATGCTGGTCTTTTCAGAAGGGTAACGTTTCACACACACAGCTGTCCACTCCAGGGAGACTGATGGATACCAGTTTGTTCTTTGCTTTCATGAGATTCTGATGCAAACTGAATTGTAGTACAAAGTGTAACTGAAGACTAATGGCTAATAACTGGCAGAATCAAAGAGGACTCCCAGCATTTAAGGACAGGGAAACATAATTCCTTTTATTCTCTGTTCCCGGGCCTGTGGTTGGAAAAGGCTTCTGGTAGAAGAGCGTCCTTGTCTCTAGGGTTGGGGTGGAACATGTGAAAGACGATACCCACACGCGAACTTCAGCACTAACCAGACTCAAGAGAACAAAAGTCCAATAACAACACAAGAACGCCAGTCTCAGAAACACACACAAGCACACACCATAGCGTGCACTTAGACACAGTGAATCCTGTCACACATTGAAATGATTGTGGCTTTATTAAAAAAGCACATTATGGGGATTGCCAAAGTAAAGTAACTGCAAAACTTTCTTTAGAGGAATAATTCACGCAAAAATGTAAACTTCACTATATTTACCCTTTAGTCATTTTAGCCTATACTTACAGTACGTGACAACAATGTACTAAAAAAAATGATTTTGCATTTTTCACATACATACAACAGCGGTGTCAAAACGATCCCCGTTCACGTGGATCTGCGAAAATAATAACAATATCGTTTTTAAAAACATGTGCTTTGAAACCCATTTTCAAAAGTTTTCAGGCCCCGAAAATGCATTAATGGCCAAAATGCTCAAAAAGTTGTCAGTTTTTAGTTGAAAACTGTGTTGTGTGAACGGGCCCTTTGCCCCCCTTTTTTATTATATAAGATCGTTTTGGCAAGCTGTTTTCGAAATCAAACAAACTTTGTTTTTTCCTGATTTTGTTCAATATGACGTCACATCAGTTCGTTCCTCGATTTTGTTTAAAGTGTATAGCTTTAACCGTCAGGCTTTAACCTCCCACACTGGCTCTCACGTACAGCAACCTGAGATCTCTGTGAAACTATAATAAAGAATTAGATTAAACACAATCTCTCCTTTTCTCCCCCCTCATCTGCTCATTTACTGATGTTTCTAAATCTAATACTTTCTAGGCCTCCGTCCCAAAGGGCCTATCAGCTTTAAGAAAGAGCAGACATGATACTGTCTGCATGGCTGGATATTGCCATTTTGATGGAAAGAACCATGTGATTTTAGCATAGCTTTGATATTCTTCAATAACTCAAGAGAATGACTTAGCAGCTTCCCTGAAGATGTTGATAAACCGATAAGATGTTTGTGAGGGGGGAAATGAGAGAAGATAAACATGGATGTGTTTTCGCATGGAAGTTTGAACAGCTCATTCCCTCTTTTTGTGCACAAATGATTCATACTCAAGTTGTTTATACGTGTCATTCCCGAGTTAATGCACACGTAGGAACACAACAACTTCAGCTCCGACTGTGTGTGTGTGTGTGTGTGTTTTATTTAATGGTGATGTGAAGTACATCCAGTCCTCCCAGAACTCAAAGGAAGCGTGTCTTATTTCTGCGGTGTTACTGAGAGCTTTGTCAGCTTTTGTGACAGCCAATGATAATAAAAAAACAGTCTGTGTGCTACATCTTGCATACATAACAACATGTTGTACACATTATTTAAGAAGTTTATAAGTTTGGCAATGCTCAAAGAGGATTGACAGTTCTCTTACATGTGGGGCACTTTTTGATTTTCCCCAATAAAATGTGTTTTGTTTGAAACATTTGGCTTGAAAAAAGGAAAAGCATGAGAAACAATGATATATTTCCTAATAAATTTCTGGCAATTTCCTGGTAGAGTTTGAAAATGGTCATATCCACTCAAATAAAAGTAGTGAAGTTATATTCATTAAACTGTGATAAAGCAAAACTGATTTGATCTTTTGGTCACATTTTATATTAGGTGTCTTTATGTATTATGTACTTGCATAAAAAAGTAATAGTTAGAGTAAACAAAATATGGATTGTGTTCATGTTTGTATTGTTAAACACTTTTGCTGCTATTGAGGTGGGGTACGGGGTTAGGTTAGGTTTCAAGGTGTCAATGTCTGATACACAATGATGAAGTGACGTTTCACTCATAGTCACCGCAGGCAGAAAACAAAAGAATAGGAAGTTTCATCAGCAAAACTTGAAATGGCTCAGAGATTTACTGCAGAGCAAGAACTGAACGCAATCAAATATTAGTGTCACTGTCACTTGATGGTGGATCTGGCGAAGAAGCTGTCAGCGATCAAAATATTTTTACTGAAAATTATAGTTTTGAGAATATGTTTGAGATGGCGAATATGAGCCAGATGCTGAATGTACTGGAAAATGAGCTCTGATGAGGACAGTGATGATGGTATAAAACATCTGCTCAAACTGAACCCTTCCCAGCTCCAAAAGGTAAAACAATATTCTTTATTTTATTCTTCTGTAATTGGTACTCTAATATCAGGAGAGTTTTATATTATAGCGACAGTTAGAGATCCATCCGTGTTAGATATAGATCCGGGATGCTAAAGACCAATCAGATCTTACGGCAATTCGTACGAAATTTACAAGGTGGCTAATTCGTACAAATGCATACGACCTCACTTGTAGACATTCGTACGTTTTTTGCCAAATCGCGCATATTTTACAAGTTGCCCAATTCGTATTAATTCGTACAAATGACCTACCCCTGACCCCGCCCCTAAACCTACTTATAACTGGGTTTAGACAAATCGTACGAATTCGTACGAGTGAGGTCGTACGAATTAGCCACCTTTTACTCACTCTTACGAATTCGTATTGGTTGTGAGATAGCGTTGTAAAGAACCGAATATGTAATAATGATTGGTGAAAGATTCATACATTTAAGGATTAAAACTTAATAAGGTCCAGGATGTCTGCTAAATGGGAACATTAATCACCATAATGAACCACATAAAAACACAACACTTATTAACATTATTATCCCACAATGCAGCACAAAATGACTCTTTTTTTTTCAGTGATTTGTCAGAAAAAAACTAGGGCTGTCAAATGATTAATCGTGATTAATCACATCCAAAATAAAAGTTTTTTTTACATAATATATGTGGGTGCACTGTGTATAATTATTTTATATATATAAATACACACACATGCTTGTATATATTTAATAAATATTTTCATGTTTATACTGTATATAGATTTATATATAATTTATATTATATATAAATATAAATATTTTATATATAAATAATATTTTTTTCTTAAATATACATGCATGTGTGTGTATTTATATATATACAAAATAATTATACACAGTGCACTCACATATATTATATAAAAAAAACTTTTATTTTGGATGTGATTAATCGTGATTAATCATTTGACAGCCCTAAAAAAAACCTTTCAATTATGCAGTAAAATTCTAAATAAACACTTTTTTTACAGTGTACTTGTTACATGTTACATACTTACTGCAGTAATAACGGTATATTATGCATAATTACAACCTTAAACCAAACTCTAACCCTATAGTAAATACATGTTGTTAATTAATATTACTATAAAATGAAGTGCAACCAAAAAAATCTGAATATTCCGTTAACAGTTGGTAAATTACAGTTAAATGTTTTAAAATCCTGGCAATATTGTTGTAAAACAGTGTGTGAAAATTCACTTTGACTTGTTGACAGTAATGTTGAAAGTCTATCCAGTAAGAACGAGAGAGAAAGTGAGACAGTGAACGACTGGAATGATTTATCACACCATCCTCTTCTCCCCAAGATTGACAGCTCTCCCTCCCTTTCAACGCCCCCTTGTTTATCTGGAGTTTGCTTTTCCCCAGCTGATCTGCACTGGATCACTGCCTGTCACTGTATAAACAGAGCTTTTGTTTAGCTAACCGTTCTCATATCCCTCTCATAGCTGTGGCTGGGAGGAATTCTCAGGTAATCCTTTTTTTTTTCTTTTTTTTTTTCGGGAAGTATGCAGGTGAGCACAGCCGTGTCCGGGCAGGCCTGGTCCCCCCAGCGGGTGCTCCCATCACACACCTGTGAAAAACAACCCTGGCATTCCAAATGATCCCTCTGCCTTCCCGGTAAACCACAGAACTGTATAATTACAGGCCGCACTGTCAGGTGGCAGTATTGTCCCACTGCATTTGTCTGTCACGCTCATGGACGGATGGATGAAAAAAGGGCAAGAGCTTCCAAAATTGCCAGCCCTAATCTGATCGATTTCTCTGAGTCAGGGTGCACAGGTTTTAAAATATGAGTCTACTTCATTGTGTTCAAAAAATATTGTAAAAGGCACTAAGCAACAAGAAGGTTGTTGCATGTATAGAATTTTCAAAATATATATTCACAATGATATTGCTGGCGATATAAAATTAAGCAAAATTGTGAATATCACATGGGATTTTAATGTGCTTATATTTCTAGTTTTAAAAAAGATACATTTTTATGTTTCTAGAGCATCAAATCATCATACTAGAATGATTTCTGAAATGTGACACTGAAGACTGGAGTAATGATGCTGAAAATTCAGCTTTGATCACAGGAATAAATTACATTTTATAATACTAGTGCAATGCTCGTGCAAAATCAGTTTTTGTGTGTTTTTAGTAATTGTTGGTTTGGTATGTTTGAGTTGCTGAATAGCCTAGGCTAGTATTACACAGGAGTCTAAACTCTGAGAAAACGATAACGTTAAGCGTTTCAAAAAGAATCGCTACTTTTTCAAAAGGAATCGCTACTTTTTTCAAAAAGAATAATGTAACAAAATAATAATGTAACTTGTATAATAATAATAATGTAACAAATGTATAATAACACTGTAATAAATGTATAATTACATTGTAATAAACGTATAATAACACTATATTGTATAATTATATTGTAATAAATGTATAATTACATCGCTATACATGTATAATGCATAAGAATAGCTACTTTTTTCAAAAAGAATCGATACTTTTTCAAAAATAATTTCTGAAAAATTATTGAATAATTTCTGAAAAAAGTAGCGATTCTTTTTGGAAAAAGTATCGATTCTTTTTGAAAAAAGAATAGCTACTTTTTTCAAAAATAATCGCTACTTTTCCAAAAAGAATCGCCACTTTTTCCAAAAAGAATCGCTACTTTTTCCAAAAAGAATCGCTACTTTTTCAAAAAGAATCGCTACTTTTTTTAAAAAAAGAATCACTACTTTTTCAAAAAGAATCGCTAATGTAACAAAATAGTAATGTAACAAATGTATAATAATAATAATATAACAAATGTATAATAATTGCAGCCATATCACCCTGTAGCCCAAGACTGGTTGCCCACTGAAGCTAAGCAGGGCTGAGCCTGGTTAGTACCTGGATGGGAGACCTTCTGAGAAAACCAGGTTGCTGCTGGAAGAGGTGTTAGTGAGGCCAGCAGGGGGTGCTCACCCTGTGGTCTATGTGGGTCCTAATGCCCCAGTATAGTGACGGGGACACTATACTATCAAAAAGCACCGTCCTTCGGATGAGACGTTAAACCGAGGTCCTGACTCTCTGTGGTCATTAAAAATCCCAGGATGTCTTTCGAAAGAGTAGGGGTGTAACCCCGGCATCCTGGCCAAATTTGCCCAGTGGCCTCTGTCCATCATGCCCTCCTAATCATCCCCATATATATATATACTGATTGGCTTCATCACTCTGTCTCCTCTCCACCAGTGAGCTGGTGTGTGGTGGGCGTTCTGGCGCACTATGGCTGCCGTCGCATCATCCAAGTGGATGCTGCACATTGGTGGTGGTTGAGGAGATTCCCCCTTCCATGTGAAGCGCTTTGAGTGCCTAGAAAAGCGCTATATAAAATGTAATGAATTATTATTATTATTATTAATAACACTGTAATAAACGTATAATTACATTGTAATAAACGTATAATTATATTGTAATAAATGTATAATAACACTGTAAACAATGTATGATTACATTGTAAACGTATAATTACATTGTAATAAATGTATAATAACAACCTTGAAAAGAATCGCTACATTTCTCGAAAAGAATCGCTACTTTTTTACTTCAGAAGTAAACAGTGTAGCTGACTTAATGTTTAGCTGGCAGAATGTTTATTTTTAAACCACAATTTTTAAACCACAACCCTCTCTAATGTCAGAATGTTTATTTTTAAACCACAACTTCAATGCGTGCTTCTTTTACAGATATATTTAACGATATCTTTTGCATTTCTAATCCAAACAACGTCAAACTCGGCACTGCACTTACTTGTGCCCGTAGCAAGACACCTGTCAAGTTTGAAATCCATCGGACTAACGGTTTGAGAGATATTCGATTAAAAGACAGAAAGACAGACAGACACACAGACAGACCGATCTCATGAAATTGCATCTATTCAACGAATGTTATTTCTCGTGCCATTTATACGCCAAAAATAGTTTTTGCGTGTATATGATACGCAGTTTTCGCGTGCATATGATACGCACTTTATGGCGTGTAATACGCACGCATTTGGTTACAATATAAAGTGTAACCAAATGTTGCGTAGAAACTGTCCTACATTAGATCTTACGATCATTTCTCAAGTGTGTGTACATGTGATTCAGAGAATTAACATACGCACAAAAAGCATGTGTACGCCTCTCTTCCAGAAATCTATAAATTGCAAACCATCTTAAAATTGTGCGCATCTGAATGGTTTCAGATCTCCGCCTTGTAAACGCTGCATAATTAATGTCGTTACCATATAAAAGAGCAGCAGTCAACGTCCAAATCCTTTACTTGATAATGGCGAGTGACAAGACTTGCATATACCTGCAGTTCCCCGACTCCCCGACCTTTTTTACGCTAGATCAAATCTGCATGTGCACATTTTATAATCGAGGCCTCTAGTATGAACAAGGTATCATTCAGTTTTGTTTTCACAATTTATGTCTGTTAAAATACAGAACTTTCTCATTGTGAACAGACGATATTGAAACAGTTGGACTATTACTTACATTATACAGTCTACACATGTTCTACTAAGTGTTGTCTGTACAGCTTGTCATGTAGACTGCTGTGCTATTATTTAAAGGTACCATTTTATTGCATGCTGGTATATGAATGAATGGTTTCAGACACATCACTGAAAGAAGTGAACTGTGGCACATGTCGGCCTTTTCTCTCGTGTTATTGGTCAGTTCTTGGCTAGACTAATCTTGGCCAGACTTTTTTTGCCAATAGTCAAAAGTCTGGCTCTGCGAGACAAATCAATAGGCCGATGTAAAAGCAATGCGTGCTTTCCTTCAGAAAGGGCCAGCTGAACAGCAGTGAAACACCTTTCCAAGACCACCATTTACAGCGGCCTTTAATAGCGTTCTGGAGCCTGGAAGTGCTCGTATAAACTTTACAACCTTTTCTTTACTCGTTTAGTGACATATAACACAAACCATTTTACAGAGTTGCTATCATTTGAGCTGTCTCCAGTAGCGCACGTGCACACACACACACACACACATAAACAGCCCTGGGCTGATGATAACAGCTGTAATGACTGTGTCCACACCCATGTGGAGTTGGGCCAGTCCTTGAAGTCGTTCCAGCTGTTTGTGGAGGAAGGCTGCAATCTTTCAGCCTCATGTCATAGTGCAGCACAGCATTCTCACATCTACATCAGTGTTACCTGAAAATAACAGCAGCACAGCCTTTCCTCTGAGCAGACATTAATAATGGGACGAGGAACAATGCATTCCCTTTATTTATATCAATTGCTCTGGACTGACGCTGAAGTAAAACATTCGAGTGTGACTGTGTGAGAGAGCCAACAGGTTTTTCTTTTATTTACTACTTCTATAATTAGTGATTTAAAAACAAATAGTGTAAGTTAATACAATGTTTTATACTTTTTGGATTTTAACATAATACTTGAGTAAATTTTGTGTAAAAAAGTTTTTAAAAATTACAGTATGGGAGATTTTACTCCATTTTTAGGACTGGCGGGGATCCAGTGGACATGTAGATGTACCGTCCATCCATCCATCCATCCCTACATCCATCTATCCCTCCCTACATCCATCCATCCCTCCCTAATCCCTCCATCTATCCATACATCCCACCCTCCCTCCCTCCATCTACATCCTTCCTCCCTCCATCTATCCATACATCCCCCCATCCATCCATCCATCCATCCCACCCTCCCTCCATCTATCCATCCATCCCTCCATCTATCCATACATCCCTCCATCTATCCATACATCCATCCCACCCTCCCTCCATCTATCCATACATCCATCCCACCCTCCCTCCATCTATCCATCCCTCCCTCCCTCCATCTATCCATACATCCCACCCTCCCTCCCTCCATCTACATCCTTCCTCCCTCCATCTATCCATACATCCCCCCATCCATCCATCCATCCCACCCTCCCTCCATCTATCCATACATCCCTCCATCTATCCATACATCCATCCCACCCTCCCTCCATCTATCCATCCCTCCCTCCCTCCATCCACCCTAGTGAAAAAAGTATACTTTAATGTATTTGAAACATATTCCCTTTTTCAATAGTACATTGCAAACATACTAACAAAAATTATACTATATTTAAATATATTAAATTAGCATCATGCTTTTACCTATTTTCACAATACAAATTTTAACACACTTTAAAATAATTGTACTTTAGTATATTTTCTAAAAATATACATTTTAGAAAAGTATACCTAAAGTGAAAATTCAGTTTATTTTTTAAAAGTGTATTTATTTGCACTTTATTAAAAATATATTTTAGGTATATTTTAACTGTGTGCTGGAAAAGATCATTGTAACAATGCATTGAAAGTATACTTTCAAAATACATTATAGTATACAATAGCATTTTGTACAAAGTATAGCTATTTTATTTGTCTAATAATGTACATTTGTTATTGAAGACAAAGTATGCAATTTGTAGTATTTGGAATAGCCTAAGCCAAAGGTATTAATGAGCCTATACTTATTACTAAGACATATGACACCCCGATTGCCTCTTGGGCAAGTGTGCCGACATGTGCTTCGGGAGATTCGAGTTCGAGTCCCGGCTCGTGGACCTTTCCCGATCCCTCTCTCTCTCTCTCTCTCTCTCTCTCCCTCTCTCCCACCTCACCTTCTGTCTAGCTACTGCCCTATCCTAAAAGGCGGAAACACCAAAAATAATGCTTGTATGTTTTGAAGACACTCGTAATGAATTTGTAATATACTTGTAACACAAATAAAGTACACTTTAATATCACAAATCAAGCATGTAATTAGTCCCTACACAGGCATATACTTAAGTATACTTGAAGTGGGTCCAATTTAGCACACAAAAGTACACTAAATACACTTAAAGTTATGCTTTACTACAATTTACTAAAATATACTTAGTACAAAATTAGTTGTTTCAAAATAGCACACTTCAAGTTAAAGGGTTAGTTCACCCAAAAATGAAAATGATGTCATTAATGACTCACCCTCATGTCGTCCCAAGCCCGTAAGACCTCCGTTCATCTTCGGAACACAGTTTAAGATATTTTAGATTTAGTCCGAGAGCTTTCTGTCCCTCCATTGAAAATGTACGGTATACTGTCCTTGTCCAGAAAGGAAATAAAGACATCATCAAAGTAGTCCATGTGACATCAGTGGGTTAGTTAGAATGTTTTGAAGCATCGAAAATACATTTTGGTCCAAAAATAACAAAAACTACGACTTTATTCAGCATTGTATTCTCTTCCGGTTCTGTTGTCTAAGGATTTCGACACAGAGGAAGACTTGCATTTTTTTTGCCCAGCCATATTTATTTGAACCCGAATACACGGACACACCAGATACACGTCAGCAGCGTCTTACGTCATCAGCGTCACTGCAGACTCGTGAACGCGGATTGACAACAGAACCGGAAGAGAATACAATGCTGAATAAAGTCGTAGTTTTTGTTTTTTTTGGACCAAAATGTATTTTCGATGCTTCAAAACATTCTAACTAACCCACTGATGTCACATGGTGTCACGGAGCGCGCGGCTGTCACTGAGCGCGCGCCTTCACCTCTCCCCGATCTCACACGCTCCTTGTCACCTGAGTTCTAGAACTGCACTTCCCATCATTCCCCTCTGCTATCATTAGGTTCCATCCCTGCCTGGTTTCTCCATTCAGTCTCATCTCTCCCACCTGTTAATCGTTACCTACCCTTTATCTGGACTGCTCAGTTCTATGTTCATTGCGAAGTCTTGTTTTGCCACGCTACATGCTGAAACGTGTGCATTTGTTTCATGTCAGTGATTCCTTGTTTTATTACCTGTTTGAATAAAGTGCTGCAGATGGATTCGACTGCCTCTTCTCCGTCATTACAGAAGACTTCGCCAACACAGGATCCAGCAGACTTCCAGCGTCTGGCTTCCGAGGTTTCATCCCAGGCATCTGTGTTAATCACACACCAACAACAGCTGGTCAAGTTAACTAACCTCACTGAAGAGCTTGTGAAGTCCGTGCAAACCCTCTCTCAACAGAGCGCGGTCGCTAATCAAGCTCAAACTCCCGCAGCTGCGGCTCCCTTAACATCAAGCGTGAGTACGACTTCAAGCAACCCAAAATTATCTTTCCCTGAGAAGTTTAATGGCTCACCTGCTGCCTGTAGAGGATTTCTGTTGCAGTGCGACCTATTTATCAACCAACAACCCCAGCTTTATCCCACTGATGCGTCCCGCGTCTCATTCATCTGCTCTCTACTCACCGGGAGGGCGTTGGAGTGGGCGACTGCTCTCTGGTCAGGAGGTCAGCACACATTTCCCTCTTATAACGTGTTTCTGTCTCAATTCAGAGAGGTGTTTGAACATCCCGCGGGCGGTAAGGAGCCAGGAGAGCTACTTCTCGCATTAAGTCAAGGGAGTTCTACTGCGGCTGACTACACGCTTTCATTCCGCACCCTGGCAGCTCAGACGGGTTGGACGGAGGAACCACTTAAGTTGCTGTACCGAAAGGGTTTGAATTCTGCGCTGCAAGGGGAATTGGCTTGTCGCGACGATGGAAGGACCCTCGGAGAACTTATGGAGCTCGCCATTCGCCTCGACAATCTCATCCGCTCTCGACGCGCACCTCTCTCGCCCAGTCTCTTCACTAATCCACCAGCCAGCTCAGATTTCGAGCCCATGCAGGTCGGCTTCACACGTCTCTCTACGGAGGAACGTGAGAGGAGGCGGCGGAATAAATTATGCCTGTACTGTGCTCAAGCCGGTCATCTGAGAGCTTCTTGTCCGGTGAGATCCAGATCCAGAGATACTTCTGCGGTGAGTTCTTCGATTAATCCTCCTAACTCTAACTCTCTCAGTCTCGAAGTTTCCTTTAATTTTAATGGAAGTATTTGTGAGACAAGGGCTTTAATTGACTCTGGTGCCGCTGGGAATTTTGTTGATCTGGATTTTGCCTTGTCTAATCATCTCTCTCTCATCCCTTGTGAGTCTCGTGTGGCAGTGGCAGCCCTGGATGGACGCCCCCTGGGGACAGGGGAGGTACATTACATCACGCAGCCTCTTACTCTCAGCTTCGGGTCTCGTCACACGGAGAGAATTCAGTTGTATACCATCAGTTCACCTCATCATCCAGTAATTTTGGGATTGCCCTGGCTGGAGAGACACAACCCTCTAATTTCCTGGACTGAGAGGAGAATTACGCAATGGTCTCCTTTCTGTCAGGTCCACTGCCTGCCTGCTCTCCATGGTCCTGAATCAAGCCACAGTCCCTCTGAGAAGTTGAATTTGCAAGGAGTTCCTGCGGTCTACCATGATCTTGCCCTGGCATTCAGCGAGAGAGAGGCTGCACTTCTACCCCCGCACCGGGCCAGTGACTGCGCGATTGAACTGCTACCCGGAGCCGTTCCCCCGCACGGCCGTGTGTATCCACTTTCGCAACCGGAGACTGAGGCTATGAATTCGTATATCGAGGAGCAACTTGCTAAGGGTTTCATCACCACTTCCACATCCCCCGCGTCCGCTGGATTTTTCTTCGTTAAGAAGAAGGATGGGAGTCTCCGGCCCTGCATTGATTTCCGAGGTCTTAATGAGGTAACCGTGAAGTATCGTTATCCTCTGCCTTTAGTCCCTGCAGCCCTGGAGATGCTTCGCTCAGCCCGTTACTTCACCAAGCTGGATTTGAGGAACGCTTACAACCTCATTCGCATACGGAGGGGTGATGAGTGGAAGACGGCCTTTTCTACGACCACAGGGCACTATGAGTATCGGGTTATGCCATTCGGGCTGTCCAATAGTCCTTCTGTGTTCCAGTCGTTTGTTAATGAGATCTTTCGTGACATGCTGAATCAGAAAGTTATTGTTTATATTGACGACATCTTGATTTTTTCAGAGACCCTCGAAGCACACGTCCAGGATGTGCGTGCAGTCCTCAAACGCCTAATTGAGAACCAGTTATACGCCAAGACTCAGAAGTGCGAATTTCATCAGACCCGGATCGCCTTCCTAGGATATATCATCAGCGCCGAGGGGGTTCTCATGGATGACAGCAAGGTCAAAGCTGTGGTGGACTGGCCGCAACCTTCCTCTGTGAAAGAATTACAGCGATTCCTGGGTTTTGCCAATTTTTATCGTAGGTTTATACGTAATTTCAGTCTCATTGTGGCTCCTCTAACATCTCTTCTCCAGGGGGGGGGGAAGCGCTTCCGGTGGTCTTCCGAATGCACTTCTGCGTTTTCCCGGCTGAAGGAGAGGTTCACGTCCGCACCCATTCTCCATCATCCTAACCCGGAGAGCGAGTTTATCGTGGAGGTTGACGCTTCAAGCACTGGAGTTGGGGCAATCCTGTCTCAACGCCACGGTAACCCTGCTAAAATGTTTCCCTGTGCTTTTTTCTCCCGCAAGCTTAATTCGGCGGAGCGCAATTATGATGTGGGCGACCGAGAGCTTCTGGCCATGAAAGCAGCCTTGGAGGAGTGGAGGCACTGGCTGGAGGGTGCACGTCAGCCTTTCACCGTCCTCACTGACCACAGAAATCTTGAATATATCAGGTCCGCCAAGCGTTTGAATGCTCGTCAGGCTCGCTGGTCACTGTTCTTCTCTCGATTTAATTTCAGGATCACGTACAGACCTGGGTCCAAGAACGGGAAGGCCGATGCTCTGTCTCGTCAGTTCGAGGAGTTCAATGAGATTTCCAAGCCAGAACCCATCCTTTCCTCCACTCTGATCGTTGCTCCAGTGCAGTGGGACATCATCTCGGAGGTTACCGAGGCACAACAAGCTCTTCCTATTCCGCCGGAATGTCCAGAGAATCGCCTTTTCGTGCCTCTCGAACTCCGTGATCGGGTGCTTCAATGGGTTCACAGCACACTCAGCGCTGGACATCCAGGTATCTCTGCTACAGTACAGCTAGTCTCCAACCGCTTCTGGTGGTCCACCCTCCGGGCTGATGTTATCAAATTCATTCACCAATGTTCCATCTGTAACACTGTCAAATCTTCCCACCTTAAACCTGCCGGTCTCTTACAGCCATTGCCAGTGCCTCAACGCCCATGGTCTCATATCGCTGTGGATTTCGTAACTGATTTGCCTCTGTCTCAGGGATTTACCACAGTTCTGTCAGTCGTGGATCGCTTCTCCAAATCCTGTCGTTTTATCCCCCTGAAGGGTCTGCCCACTGCCATGCAGACTGCGGAGGTGCTTCTCAACCACGTATTTCGTCTTTTTGGTCTCCCCGAGGACATCGTCTCCGACCGTGGTCCCCAGTTCACTTCCCGCATTTGGAGAGAACTCTGCTCCAAACTCAACATCAATGTCAGCCTCACCTCGGGATACCATCCGCAGGCCAACGGTCAGGTTGAACGGTTGAACCAGGACCTCATTCGCTTTCTGCGGACGTACTGTCACGAGAACCAACAGGACTGGAGCCGCTTCCTGGTCTGGGCGGAGTACGCCCAAAATTCCCTGGTAAAGCCTGCCACTGGTCTAACACCCTTCCAATGTGTTTTAGGTTTTCAACCTCCCCTCTTCCCGTGGGCGGGAGAACCGTCAGACCTCCCTGCGGTGGATGCGTGGCTGCAACGCAGCGAGGCCACTTGGAATGCCGCTCATGTCCATCTGCGACGTGCCATCCGTCACTATCAGCTGCATGCGGATCGAAGGAGGCGTGAGGGTCCCCGGTATCGGCCTGGTCAGTGGGTGTGGCTTTCCACCCGTGATCTGCGTTTGAGGCTCCCAAGCAAGAAGCTATCCCCTCGCTTCATCGGGCCCTTCAAGATTCTTCGGCAGATCACTCCGGTCTCGTTTCGGCTGGAACTCCCAGCACATTATAGAATCTCACCCACCTTTCATATGTCTCTTTTCAGACCCGCTGCTGCTCCCAGGAGAGAGGAGGTCCAGGAGGAGGTCGGTCACGTGCAGGCTCCCCCCATTGAGGTCGGAGGCGAGGAGGCGTACCGGGTACGAGAGATCCTGGACTCCAGACGCCGCGGCGGGGCACTGCAATATTTGATTGACTGGGAGGGGTATGGCCCCGAGGAACGTTCCTGGGTCAGGTCTCAGGACGTCCTGGACCCTGCTCTGCTTAACACTTACCATCACACTCACCCAGATCGTCCAGCTCCAAGACCCCGTGGAAGACCCCGTCGTCCAGGTCCTCGCTTCCGGAGCCGCTCGCAGGAGGGGGGCTCTGTCACGGAGCGCGCGGCTGTCACTGAGCGCGCGCCTTCACCTCTCCCCGATCTCACACGCTCCTTGTCACCTGAGTTCTAGAACTGCACTTCCCATCATTCCCCTCTGCTATCATTAGGTTCCATCCCTGCCTGGTTTCTCCATTCAGTCTCATCTCTCCCACCTGTTAATCGTTACCTACCCTTTATCTGGACTGCTCAGTTCTATGTTCATTGCGAAGTCTTGTTTTGCCACGCTACATGCTGAAACGTGTGCATTTGTTTCATGTCAGTGATTCCTTGTTTTATTACCTGTTTGAATAAAGTGCTGCAGATGGATTCGACTGCCTCTTCTCCGTCATTACACATGGACTACTTTGATGATGTCTTTATTTCCTTTCTGGACAAGGACAGTATACCGTACATACATTTTCAATGGAGGGACAGAAAGCTCTCGGACTAAATCTAAAATATCTTAAACTGTGTCCCAAAGATGAACGGAGGTCTTACGGGCTTGGGACGACATGAGGGTGAGTCATTAATGACATAATTTTCATTTTTGGGTGAACTAACCCTTTAATTCAAACACACTGATTCATTCAGGAACAAACAAGTGACTAGGTGTATTCGACTTGAAGCGGCGCTGCACAGACTGATCGCTGTATCACGTCAAAGTACCGCAAGAGCGATTAGAGAGCGGACGGCTCCATATGCTTTCGGATCGCTCTCGCAGTACTTTAATGTCATACACCAATCGGTCTGCACAGCACCGCTTCAAGCCGATCACACCTTCAGTCTTTATGAGTGAGTCGTTGAATCATTCACTCGACCAATTAATTCAAAAACACTGATTGTTTAGGAACACTTTAGGTTGCTTGGAGATGCAACAGTGAATTCTTCTTGTGACTTTGTTTTGAATCATTTTTATTGGCTGAGCAAAATACACAAAGTATCTAGTTATTCTGTGTCTAAAATGTGAGTTACAAAATATTAACTTATTTATTGTTGAATTGTATAAGAGCAATATCACACGTCCTTGACCACAACATATTTTATTTTGTGTATTCAATAATATGAATTTTGAATTGTGACATTACTAAATTTTCCTAAGGCAAAGGGGTCTCCATACTTTTTGAAGTAAAAGGGATTTTTGTAGTTTTTGAAATTACAGGCTTCATCTCTACGAATTCATAATGCATTATATGTACAAACATTAAATAAAGTTTTATCAA
Source organism: Rhinichthys klamathensis goyatoka (assembly GCF_029890125.1). NCBI lineage: Eukaryota > Metazoa > Chordata > Actinopteri > Cypriniformes > Leuciscidae > Rhinichthys > Rhinichthys klamathensis. Next base: position 2,484,786 of record NW_026606567.1, read on the forward strand.
AATACCAGTCACACTTTATATTACATCGTCTTAACTACTTTGCACTAACATTAAATGCCTACAAGACTATATATTTACTGTGTAACTCTGGAAAATTCCCACATTTATTGCTAATGAGTTTGAGGTATGTAGGATTATAGGGGTCAGTGTTTTGGGTTACAGTTAGGGGTAAAGATAACAGTGTAACAACAAATGTTAACTAAATGCAAGTCCTTAATGAAATTACACCATTGTATTGTCTTCCGGTTCTGTTGTCAATCCGCGTTCAGTGACGCTGCTGACGTGTATCTGGTGCGCCCGAGCTTCGTTCACAGTCTGAGGGAGACGCACACTGTAAACAAAACAGTCTTCGCAAACATGTCTAAGTATGTATATTTGAACCCGAATACACGAGCGAACCAGATACACGTCAGCAGCGTCTTATAACATCAGCGTCACTGAATGCGGATCGACAACAGAACCGGAAGATAATACAATGCTGAATAAAGTCGTAGTTTTTGTTTTTTTTGGACCAAAATGTATTTTCGATGCTTCAAAACATTCTAACTAACCCACTGATGTCACATGGACTACTTTGATGATGTCTTTATTTCCTTTCTGGACAAGGACAGTATACCGTACATACATTTTCAATGGAGGGACAGAAAGTTCTCGGACTAAATCTAAAATATCTTAAACTGTGTTCCGAAGATGAACGGGCTTGGAACGACATGAGGGTGAGTCATTAATGACATCATTTTCATTTTTGGGTGAACTAACCCTTTAACTAATCAACACACTTGAATATACTGATAATTAGTCTGGCTGCAAGTATACTCAGTATATATATTTTTCAGGACATCAATCCCTCCCTCCCTCCATCCCTTCCTTCCTTCCTCCCTCCCTCCATCCAAATAAGAAAATCATGCAAATCTGCTATACACTTCAGGCATAATCTCGCAAGCCAGACTTTTGACCGCTGGCATAAAGCCTGGCAGGAATTGTAGCTTATTATGCAACAAAGTGGAAGCTCATTTAAATTCTCTCCATTCTCTTCTGTAGACAACACTGAAGGGGAAACAGTGTGTTGACTTTGGTCAGAGTTTCCCTCCATCCAGAAGTAACAAACACTGAATAAGACACACACATCTGAAAACAAAGCAGAATACCGTTGTGCTTGAGGCATTTGTTGGCTAGCTTCAATGTAAGATTTACTGTAAGAAACCATTCTGTTTTTTTATTAGGACAATGCCAGCCAAGTTTGGTTACACTTTATTTCGATAGTCACTTTAGACATTCTACTAACTATAAGTAACTTTTCAACAACATGTCAACTAACTGTCATTAGAGTATTAGTAGACTGTAGTAGACTGGCAGTAGACTGGTAGGTTATGGTTAGGTGTTAGGGTTCGGGTTAGAAGAACAAGTTGACTTGTTAAGTTACTTATAGTTAGTAGAGTGTTGGGGGACCAACAAAATAAAGTGTTAGCAGATATCAAGCAGACAGTCTAAGTTGCTAAGTTACTTATAGTTAGTAGAGTGTCTGTTGGGGGACCAACAAAATAAAGTGTTAGCAGATATTAAGCAGACAGTCTACCAATCCTCTAATGACAGTTAGTTGACATGTAGCTGCTAAGTTACTTATAGTTAGTATAATGTCTAAAGTGGACTATCGAAATAAAGTGTTACCCAAAGTTTTGACAAAAGTTCTCTCTCTCTCTCTCTCTCTCTCTCTCTCTCTCTCTCTCTCTCTCTCTCTCTCTCTCTCTCTCTCTCTCTCTCTCTCTCTCTCTCTCTCTCTCTCTCTCTCTCTCTCTCTCTCTCTCTCTCTCTCTCTCTCTCTCTCTCTCTCTCTCTCTCTCTCTCTCTCTGAACAGTTTACAATGTGCACTGCAAGCCATGGATAAAGTATTCATACATTTTGAAAACATAACATATACATCCCAGAAATAAAACACTGGATAAAACAGCTGGGACATTTATTAGTTTTAGCTCCAATAAAAAAAAAAAGGTCCAGAGTAGATAGTGGTCGGGGACCCAAACATCTTAATGTGCCCCTTTCTCTAACTAAAACAGGCCATCTTCCATTCAGTAATGGACAATAAGCCTTTATTGAAATGCATTTGCCTTTTGTTGTGTAAGCACTTTATAGTTGTAGGGTGCAGCAGTTAGCAAAAAGTTAGTTTAAAAATGTATTTTTTATAATTGTTAGTATTCTGCTTTCTGTATGGTGCATGCAACAACAACAAAAAACAAGTTTGCATTACTGTAAACAACATGCTTAACTGTGCTGTTTTTTTTCCATCTGTAGAATATTAGAATATTAGGTTTGTTAGATACGTATATTGTTTGGAGCCAGTTATTATTTTTGTGAAAAAAAATAAAAAAATGTCAATAGAAATATACTTATTCCAACCAGAAGCTAATTTGAGCATCCATCATTTTCAGTTCCATTTCAGTGCATCACTCATTTTGGCCCTGAGTCTGTTGCTTCATGTGGGTTTTCACTTTCAGTGTGGACAGAAACAGAGCTGCTATTTTCTGCTTTGTCTCACTGTCTCTGTCTTATAAGCAACCCTACATAGACTTTGATTTTACTGCACAGCATTTGTTCTCCATTTTGTTTTAATGGCAAAGAGTCATGAACTATTAATCCACACCTGCTCAAACGCCCACAACAACACGCACTTGTTTTCAAGCGGATTGCGACTTAGCTCTCAGACGCAATAACAAACACATAACTTGCTATCTTTTTCAGTACATGTCCTTGTCTGTCTCACAGATAAAGTGTTGTATTCATTTAGCTTTAAGTGACTAAGTTATAGACCGACAACCATGTTGTTTCCCTTGAAATTCCTTTCTGTCTGTCTTATCTCACAGGTGTGGTATGTCTCTCTCTCTCTCTCTCTCTCTCTCTCTCTCTCTCTCTCTCTCTCTCTCTCTCTCTCTCTCTCTCTCTCTCTCTCTTTCTCTTTGTGACTGTGTGTGGCTTCAAAGGTTGATGTAACATAGTTAACCCAGGTAACCTTGACACTGTTTCTGAAGTGGAAAGTCGCCCTAGAGCATAATGTTTAACATGGACACACTAGAATAAACTAATACCCTGTGTGGCGCCTACACGGATCAGATAACACTCCTCATGACTGTTGTGGTCATTACTATATTAACAGCATGAGCTCACTAGTCATGAAAGAAGCACCTGTCACCCAATGTTGTTTTATTCAAAACCTTTTCATAAACCTGTGAGTGCATAATTTTTTGGAAGAGGAAGACTTTTTTTGATTAAAAAAAAGGCTATTAGGAGTAGGGGAGACCTGGGTATTGTAACACCATCTGGGTTTGAATTTGTTTAGCGATCATGATAATGGAAGTTTAAATGACAGGAATCATCCGAATTCTCGTTTAGTTTGGTATATAACGTTTGCCCAAAACTTTGACCTAAATGTTGGGACAATTGGTTACACTTTATTTTGATGGTCCCCTTTAGACATTCTGTTGACTGTAAGTAAAGATGGACCTACATATCAACTATTTCAATTCTATTCTGTTCTTTTTTAAAGCTTGAATTAAAATGCTTACAATTGAATGAGGTAGGTCAAGGAAACCCGGACAGCATCATAGTGTCGGCCCAGATCTGGCCCACATCTGCGTGTTGAATCCACATGTACCAGAGGTGGCCCGGATCTGGGCCGACACTATGATGCTGTCTGGGAAGGGTTTTTATGAGAGTAAAATCAGTTTGAACAAGTTTGATTCACAAAATAAATGCATGAACAAAATTTGGTGTTACAACCATCCTCAATCCCCCCCTACACTCGCTTATTTATAGCCTAAAGAAATTGAGTAAAAGCACAAAAAAGTCTAAGAAATCTTCTTAGAGAAAGTGTTGCTTTTTATGACGTACAGAATTTTATCAAAGAAATCGAAGAACTCCGGAGAAGCTTGGAGACGCTACACTTAAAACTAAACGGATGTTCTGAATGATAAGACAGCATCAACAGTGATCTACCTTTTTGTTGCGCAAACATGTGCGAGAGACGTAGAAGTGTGTTGAAATCTGATGTGTGGGTCTGTCCTCTCAGGTATGACTTGGCAGGATCCAGCCGGGGTGATGTACGTGTCTTAGGGGAACACAGACACCAGAGACACCACAGCACATCTGATTCCCATCTTCAGCCCTCACTTACGACCCTCAGGGGCATCGAGCTATTTTAGAACTCTTCGGGCTTGTTGCGGTGCCGTTGACCCTGGCGCAGTCCCTACGGTCAGCTCTGAAGAAAAGTGACTGAGATATTTAGTCATCAGTGCTCTCAGACGGCCTAGTTAATGTCTTTCACAGGCTGGAGTCAGAACACATTGTTCTGGTCGGGGAGCGGTAATGACCGCTGCCACTGCATTCTCCACTTTCATTACTGGGATAAATGGAGCAATGCACTCCATATCAGGGAAAGGAACAAGACTGGAACTCCTGAATATAAACAGCCAATTAATCCAAGCTAATTCTATTAGGAATTGAGCTGGCATCACGCAGAGTTGAAGCCGTGAGCCGCGGAGCGTGGCGAGAACAGCGCCGATACCGAACAACGCTTTCATCCAGCTCATTTTGCCAGTGCTGAGGTTTAGCCTTTTCCCAGAGCAGATTAACGCCACCGTCATAAGCTGCGGTGAGAGCGTAAATAAAAAATGACGATCATTATATAGCAAAGCGTTTGCGGCTTTGGATTTATGAGGTAGTTTTAGTGCCACTGCGGGGGGAATGTCGGTGGAGTGCTGCCGGCCTTTTGTTTGCACGTGTTCTTGATAATGAGACGATAGGGTCGTAATCAGATCTTGGAAGGTATGTCCTACTTCCGATTGCTGTCTCAGGTATGAAGTGCTCTCGTCTGGCCGGACTGGAGTGAAGGGAACCTACGTGGGAAAATACATGCAAGAGACATCCTTCGCCAAACTCGATTCTTATCTCTAGACGTCACTTTTATTTATGACGGCAGCTCATTTTGAATGTTTGTTCCCTTAATTTCTTATCAGTCTAATTCCCCTGAGGTATGAACCATGTGTTGGTCAAAGAAGAAAATGGGGTAATCTTTATTTTCTTTGATAATGAGGGGTGAAGGGTCTAAAGTATTTCACAGGCTGTTATTAGGGCTCACTCAGGCAGATCGAAATGTCCAGGGGCAAGCCAGATGCTACCGTTGGGAAAAAGAGAAAGGACTTAAGTGGAGAGAAAGAATGCATGTAATGTCAGAAATCAGAATTTATTAGAAAGACTGTAAGACTTTTTTTCTTGTAGAATATCCAGTTTCACAAATCCATCAGAGTTATTGATGATTTAAAACACAAATTAGTGAATTCACAACATAAGACTTTGCCTTAAAATCGGCACGAAACGTAGTCGGTTGCCAACAACTTTACTACCATTTTGTGATGTGGTATTTCTGAGTGACGCTGTTTCTCAAACAAGAAAATGGAAAATATATGCACCAATAAGACCAGTAAAATGCATTAAAGGGGTAATTCACCGCTGGTAAAATGGGCTTTCAATACAATTTTGCTGCCCAAAATAATCTAATAAATCTGATCTGTACCAAATACTGTATGTAGGAAAACTTCAACACCCATAATGCACCAGGCATGATGTCAACCAAGGCCACTCCCACCAGTCTGTTATGGATACTCTTGGCCAGAATCAAATATCGCAATGCTTTAGTAGGAAATACTTCTCAACAAACTTTTAGTCATAATGGTGACGACCTGTATTGTTCCTGGGTGCAAGAATTCAAAGAGTAAAGGCCATTGCACACTGAGTCCGAAATTTTCGTATGTGTTTTTTCGTGTTCATCAGCCTAAAAATTCGTCACGCACAGAAACCTTGCACACTGAGTCCGATGCGTATTTATTAAACCTTTGCGGAAAAAAACGCAAAAAATACTAAATGGATTCGTCAAGCAGTGAGGATGATTTTGTTGCCCTCTCTCTTATTAAAAAGAGAAAAAGAGGAAATATTGGGTCCTGTGCCGAGAGGAAGGAGAGCTTCAGCTCCTTATCAAGGAGTTGCGAAATTATCCCGAGCGATTCAAAATTTACCTCAGAATGTCAATGGAACAGTTTGATGCTTTGCTAGCGATACTGGAGCCACATATTAAAAAGAAGACCACCAAAAAAGACACACACACACACGGCCGGCAGAAACGCTGGGCAGACAGAACAGCTGTATACAGGTTTGTTTATCATACAGTACTTTGTGCTGTGAGACGAAGTGCATCAACTTGTCAGATGCCATTCTGGATTTTGTCTTTCGCTTGTACGGTGGATCTGAATTGTCAAAAGACCTCCCAAAATGCTGGCTATGGATGCGAAAAACGCAGAAAATCGAACCCGATCCGAATTTTTTTATGACGGACGAATGTTTAGGAGGCGGTGTGCAAGCATGATTGACATAACGTGAGGTCGATTTTTTTTTTTTACGTGCGAAAATTTCGGATGCGAATTTCGTACTCAGTGTGCAATGGCCTTAAACGTTTAGTGGGGGTGAGTTACTTTCGGTTTCCAGTGAAGGCAGCGGCTAACCCAGACAGAAACATTGTTCCAGCCCAGATCCGGCCCACTTCTGGTAAGCGTTGAATCCACATGTAAATATGAAGGGAACAAACAAAGCAAGGGAAAATCTGAAAAACATCTGTTTTTAGTCAACTGGATGACAACGAACAGTATTTTAGGCCAAACAGAGGGGGGAAAAAACTGAAAGAAATTGCTGTTCTATCAGTTTCGACCGAAGCGTTCATTTTTACCATAATGCTGTTAAAAGAGTATAAGTACGATACAATTTTCAGTGATAAACCTACCCTTACAGTAACTGTTCTGTTAATAACCCTCTGTTGATTCAATTCTCCAGGTGGGGATACAAAAATGCGGAAGTATCTGTAGTTATCGCGAAAGCCCTGGGCCTGTCAAAATAAATGGGAATTTCTCAGTCCAGGAAACACAGAGAAAGAGTAAACATTGTTCATTTACATACTGACATTGGAACAGTACAAAGCGGGGTTGAAAATCGGCTTACACTGACCTTCATTTGTCCCAGTGGTCTTGAGTTTCATAGTGACACCTGCTGGCATGGAGGTTTTTGTTTTTTAATCAATGCCACATCAGAGGACTGATTCCTTTTCATTGATTAATTTATATGAATCATGCAGTTTAAAAATGGACATTCCCGGACTTAATAAAAAACCAGGCTTTGTGTGTTACTGGTGCAGGGAGGCTGTGTGCTGCATTCCACTAGTCTGCTGTGGACGGTGCAGCTGTTTCCTGGATGGAGGGATTTTGTGCTGTGGTGGCTGTGGCCGTCATGTTCGTTTCATCACTCCATAGGCACTGCCTGCTTGGACATTTCAGTTTTCCATTCAAAATCATTCTGTTTGGACTGATGGATCGCACACATGCCGAACCATACCATCACTCTGGACTGATTTGGACTCCGAAAGTCAGAAAAATGGCTGCTTTAAAGACAACATGAAATCAAAGTATGATATTTACTTCCATTCCAAATAAATTTCTGGTCTCATTCTGCACAAATCATCAAATTATTCACCTTTCTTCACCTCCTTCACCAAACGACTTGTTTTCTGTTCAGACAGCAACATAGTGTCGGCCCAGATCTGGGCAACATCTGGTACATGTGGATTCAACGCATCCCAGATGTGGACCGGATCTGGGGCGACACTATGTTGCTGTCTGGGTTGACAGAACCAGACCTACATGTGCAAGGAAAATAGTATATTTAGTGAGAAGCATATAGGACGAGACTTGATTTTATCCAATGGGAATTTTGTCCATTATAAAAAATACATTTCTTAAATTTTTTTAAATGTCTCTTCTGCTCACCAAGGCTGCATTTGTTTAATTAAAAATACAGTAAAAAATGAAATATTGTTAAATTTTATTAGAATTTAAAACAACCATTTTATTTTTGAATATATTTTAAGATATCATTTATTCCTGATGTCAAAGCTGATTTTTTAGCATAATTACTCCAGTCTTCAGTGTCACATGATCCTTCAGAAATAATTATAATATTCTGATTTGACGCTCAACAAACCTTTCTTGTTATCAATGTTGAAAACAGTAATTCAGATCAGGATATTCAGTGAAAAACATGTAGGACGGGAATTTATCCACTGGAAATTGATTGGACCATGAAAGATGGCCTCTATATAACAGGTAGTTGGAGAGAAAGGGGGAGGGGCTAAAAATGAGAGACTAATGGTGCGTTCTATTATGTATCCGTGTTGGAGTTCCGACTAGGAAGACAGACGTTGCCTAGCAACACGCACCACGCGCCCCCTTTCCTTGGATTTCCCAGCTCGGAAGTCGGACAACCTTGAGGACACCAAGATGGCTGCGCCCTGTGTGACTTGTAAGTATGAATTGTTTTCGATTTGAATCACTCGTATTACTGCAATACCTTACTGCGTCCGTGTCACTGCCTGTAGGTATTGGAATCGGTCTTGTTGTGAGTGCAATATTGAATGAACGGGTGTTACTAACGTGGCTAGCGTTGCTAACAGAAGATAAACTAAAACATGAAATAAAGTGAACATTTTAGAAGTTCAAACGGCTGCATTTGATAAGCGCCTGGTACTCAGCCAATGCTACCATAGCAACAGCCTTCCGGGTGGCGTCCATGTTTTTTCTCCGACTCGGACACGCAAAACATACCAGAACGCTTGAAGTGTAGAAGTGACGTCATATCCGAGGGCCGAGTCGGTTTGTTGACAATAACAGAACGCACCAAAAGCATTTTGATTAATGTTTATGAAGACACTTTAAAAAAAAAAAAACATATTTAAATATTTTTTTAATAATGTGGATATTCTAGATTTAATGCATACTTTAAATGCTTTGTGAATGCCATGTCATGTTGTCTTTCAAATATCAGGGAGTTTTATTTCCAGGGATAATCTGTCTCTGCTTATCGCTGTTGATTCCGGGCTGCAGGATTATGGGGCAGAGTGAAGGCCGTTGGAGAGTCATAGTGGTAAGACAAGTTGAGCGAAGTGTATTATGTAAAACAGCAGGGCCATACATTATGGAACATGTCTACACGTCAGGTATAAAATATGTTCCCTGGTAACAACATTGTGAAACAAAACAGCCCCAAAACCACAGTCACATTCCTTCCCACTCGAGCGCCCCACACCCAGAGCCCCCAACACCTCCCTGCGCCACACCAGCAGCCAACCACAGAGCTCCGCCCCCTTACTCGCCCCTCATACCGCACCTCCACTCATGCCTTTACTGCTACTCGCTCCCTCTCTCTTTCTCTCTCTCTCAATTGCTTTATCTCTCCCTCGCTCGCTCTGATCTTGGCTGCCTTTTATTCTGCTCACCGCGTCTGGAAGTAGGTACACTGGAGAAGAAAAAAGAGAAGGAAAAGCAAAGCCTCCTCCTCTGCCTCTATTACTTCTATCTGACCAGGAACCACCATGACCCCAGAAACAGCCAATGCGCTCCACTGCACTCGAAGAGAGAGAGAGAGAGAGAGAGGGAGGGAAATGAGGCGCAGGGAGAGAGAGAGCTGGAGAGATTGGATGATTAATGTTAAACTAGTTTCCTCTAAGAGCTGCTCTTGTGTGTGTCATGACAGCAATGTTTCAATATTTTAGCACTCTAACCTCTTGAGTTCAAGGCTTAAACTTTTGCCTGATGAAGCAATAGGGATGAGAGGTCAGGATGGGGGAGAATGTTCAAAGGCCGGTGTTTCTAATTCTGCTTTTGTATCACCCTTGCATTGCTTATGTATTTATTGTCTTTGTATTATTTTGCAGTCCTCAAGTGGTCAAAGTTTGATTTGTTAGCATTAGCAGTTAGCCACTGCTGGTTGAAGAGCAGGGGTTCTCAACTTCTCAACCTGTAACTTTCTAGTAATCGTGAAGACCTTGATTAGCTTGTTCAGGTGTGTTTGATTAGAGTTGGAGCTAAACTCCCCTTACAAAAAATAAGTATACTTCAAATTCATGTTATTAATTATTCAAGTATATTTTTTAGTATACTTCATGTAGTAAGTATACTAATATCAATGTACTAGAAGTATACTTGTAAATGTACTGTTTCACTACTTGGGACTAAATTGGCCCACTTTTTAGTGTATAAAAATACTTTTAAGTATACTTTAAGTGTAACAGTAGTAAACTTTGAGTTTACACAACTAGTTTAGAGGTCACTCTTCCGCCGGAACTAGATTTGCGTACGGCAGTTACCGGAAGCCAGTGATTATAGTTTATAAAGTTATAAATATGGATATTTTTCTTACAAAAATGTATCACTTCGTTTTAAAAGGCCTTTATCAAGCTGTATGGATTACTTTTATGATGGATGGATGCACTATTCACTCCCATTATAAAGTTTGGAAGAGCCAGAATATTTTTTATTATAACTCCGATTGTGTTTGGCTGAAAGAAGAAAGTCATATACAGTACACTTAGGATGGCTTAAGGATGAGTAAATTATGGGATAATTTAAATTTTTGGGGGTGAACTAACCCTTTAAAGATGCAACTACAGACCTTTTTCAGAGCAGCACCATGACAGGCATGAAAGCGAGGCTGTGAGGGATAGACTTACCATTTTTCAATGGCTTCCGCTGTCTACTGTCATTTCTTGTAAATATATTTTTGCAGTGTTTCATCAGCAGAACAATCCAAAAACACATTAAATAACAGTGCAACCCGCTGGAGATATATGTCTATCCCTCACAGCCTCGATTTCATTCTCATTCAAAATTAAAGACTGCTGTGAATAAGGTCTGTGACAAAGTAGTTTGTCCCAAAGTTTGCCTACTATGCTGCTACACACTCAAAAGTATGTACTTTTATCTTCACAAAAACAGTACATACTTTTAGGACATTGTATAAGTAGGCGAATTGGAACTCAGCATAAAATTCAATAAATTAACATTTACTGGGTCTTTATGCTTGCCATGCAACATAGAAATAGTGATGATGTGCAGTCTCAGGTGTGTTTATCAGCTATTTTACAGCAGCTTTACTCACAGTGGTTGTGTATAAGTGTGTGTGGGAGGATGTGCAGTTGGTTCTGCCAATATATAGGAGGGCTAAATGAGATTTAAAAAGAAAAAGATTGAACATTCATTTTATTGGTTTGGTTTATTAATACAGTGGTTATTTCAGCCAAACAGGCTCTTCACAGAGGAAACCAACAAATGAAATGAAACTAGATAAGTAGAATATAGCTTTCTGACAATCTGTGGCTCAGTCACTAGTCTCTTTAACAATTAGCAATAATAACTGTGTACCTGATCAACACGAACGATAAGAACATATATAAACAAGTAAAACAAGAACTTACAAAAGTGATGCTAATACTTCAGAAAATCTGGATCGTTTATAAAATGATTTATATACATTCATTCTGAATAATTATAATTTGGGGGACACACAAAGACGCAAACAAATGGCACTGACCGCAGGGAAGAAAGAACACTGATTTAAGAAGACAAAATATAAAATATTATCTGCAGTAATTAGACGATTCCATAGTGTAATTCAAGTGCTATGAGTAGTAAAGGGTACACAGGTATAGACCCCCGGTCCGCTGAGCGTTTGGGCACAATTCAAGCCCTCATTATGCGGAGGGGGGTGAGGAGGTTGTCAGCTCAAACCTCCTTTCAGTCTCACTCATGCAGTGAAAGTGGTTAGTACAAACATGGAGTTTAGCCCACCTTAATACAACATAAGCTTAATAGCATTAGCATAAAATCTGTGCTTTTATAAAACAGAGGGTGTCTACAACCCAGGCAGCGACATAGTGTCGGCCCAGATCCGGCCCACATCCGGTTCACGTACGTTGATCCCACACGGCCCAGACGTGGGCCCGATCTAGGTCGACACTATGTTGTTGTCTGAGAATCGCCACCGCTATGATTGTGCAACAGCGCACCAGAACAGTGGTCTAGCCAGGTACAATAGCAAACATAAAGGGTGTGGTCTGAGGCCCAAGGGTTGCTGTGATTGGTCCATTTTTGTCCAACATTCAACATGTGCTCGAAAAGCTTTACATGTTGAGAGTTACATATGGGTTATTATCTTTAATCACTGTGTGAATCTCTGACCCTGGACTACAGGTGACAAATTACAATACAACAATTATTAGCAGCTTCAACTAGAACATATTTCAAAAATATAAAGGATAAACTTTTTCTTATATAAAAATATCATTTATCTATGGAGGGTTGATACCATGCGGACGGGTTTGTTGAAGGGTTAGACATGTATGCATAACTGTTCTTCTCTCAGGATGGGCAGGAAATGGTTCTCTGTGAGGATTTGAACACGTTCCAAAGTTCTTTGTCCCATTCCCGTTATTCGCTCCATCACTCCCGCTTTCACTATCAATCTCTCTCGGGTGTCTCTATGTGCAGGTCTGTTAGCAAACGGTTTGCTGGCTGGACAGGGGACTTTCCAGAGACAAGCTTGCGGGAGACATGTCTGGACGAGACTTCTTAAACATGGATGAGATATAAAAGGCCTGAAACCACACAAAGAAAACGTCAAACAAAAAGTACCTTACACTTCCAGATTCATAGTAACGCTTGTCTAGAATGTGTTGCGACGTGATTCTTACCACCCAGTAAGCAGTCAGTCCCCCCTGCAGGAAGCCGGTCAGGACGTCAGTGGGGTGATGGCGGTAGTCAGAAATGCGACTGAGTCCCGTGTACACTGCCAACATCACCAACATGAACTGCAGCAACGGTCGCAGGAGTCGCGCCCCTCGCCATGACAGCCGCGCCTGCAGGTAGAACTGCGCAAAGACAGGAAGTTTCAAGAATGATTAACATAAGGGCTGATAAAAGTGTACAGACTGATAAATAAAGCTTACAGAGTGTGTTTGTGTGTGTGTGTGTTTGACCTTGCTAAACTTTTGATGACACATTTCCTGAAAGATTTCAAGGAAGTTAGCTAAATCTGATAAACTACCCTCAAAAGCCAAAGTTTAGTTTTAAAAAGCAAATTGTTATATTTTAGGTGAAGTTTTAGTCTGTAGTTATTATAAATAGCTTAACGTCAGCATGAATTTACCCCATCTATTTTCTAAATGCATGTTATTGATCTTATATTGTAAAACATTTATAAACTTTTTGTTCGAATTTTTAATCAAAATTTCATCTTTTGTTGAAGTGACAGACTTCTCTCTGTTGATGTGTCCTGGACTTCTTTAATCATTTTGTAAGCATAAACTCTGTCCTTATAATCAACTGCAAGGTTGCATTAAGATCTGCCTCCATCCAATCAGCAACTGTTGGACTGAACTAAGACTTTCCCTACATTTCTTTATTTTTGATTATCCACTTCACTCGGATGTACGTCACAATACAGAAGAGAAGATCTGTTTCTGCTTCCGTTTCATCACGACTTTAGCTTTCAAAAGAAACACTATGTCAATGAGAAACACTAATTTATAGGCCTTCCACTTAGTAGTTACGTAGTTTCTGTATCTCCACCCTAGTAGTGGATGATAATATTAAAAAGGTTCCATTGTTTCACTTTAATTCACAAATCCTCTCCCATGTCCTCATGGGATAGTAAAGTGTTCATCGGATACGCACTTCAGAATCTCGCCAAAAGTAGTAGGTCATTCGGGTACTTTTCGCTTATTGTTTTATGAATACTACAAATTTGGACATACTACTTGGGTCACACACTGTTTTTCAACTACTATGGAAGTAGGCATATTCGGATGCAGGGTTAGTCTTCACGTCTGTGCTATATTAGACAGAGTGTCCCAAATTGGTCACTTACGAGGCTGCATTTCAGTTAGAAGTAAACGCTAGCTTTTTGTGAAGAAATAAAATCACGTTAACATGTGCTCATCGTACCACCCTGACAACCAAGCTATAACGAAAGCCGGGGAGAAATATTGGGGTCAGCAGGGATAGGAGAAGTATTGGCTGTAGATGAACTTTATGGATATTGATGTCACACATGGGACCGCGAAACATTCCAGACTTTAAGGGTCCTTGTGCGCCTCCCATCACCCCCATCACAGGTGTTTGGCTTCCTGCAGTAAAGCCTGGAGCAGCTGGCGCTCAGAGCCGGAGCATGTGGCCGCAGGTCAGGCATTCAAGGCAGGGCTAAGCTTGAACAGAGCGGCCATTGGATGGGACCGAGAGAGAAAAAAGCAGGCAGAGAGGACAAAGAGCCTGGCACGGATTCTCTATAGCTTTTCCCTCGCTCTGTGCTCTTCTGTTCGTGTTCTCTCTCTAATGAGAGTTGAAGAGCTCTCCCACTTTTAGAGCAGCCAGAGGCCCGTGAATTGAATCAGATGAATGGTAGAAAATAGCTTGTTTTTACACAGCGGGACAGATCTTCTTTCCTCCGTTCTAAACGTGATTGGCACTCAAGGCAGAATAAATTCTGATATGGTTTGTGGGGCAGTTGAGTGAAAGAGAAATGTGAATGCTATTGAATGTCAAGCTTTATGATTGCTTGTAAGTGTTTTGTCATTTTTCCCCTTATTGTGCCCCTTCCCCAGACCATAACAGCGAGTGAGAGAGAGGGGTTTAGCTGAAAGAAGCCTGTCTATCTCTCAGCAGGCCAAAGCTCCCCCCCTCCCGGACCCAACCCACAACTAAACAAGGCCTCCTCTGTCTTCGGCTAGCTTTCACTCGCTCTCCCTCTCTCCACTCATCTATTCATCAGGCCTCTGGAGAACATTCCCCCTTTCACTCAAGCCTTTCTTTTCCGCTTGAAGCAAAATGCCTTTTGGGAGTTTTTTTTTTTTTGCATTCTCAGAGCCTTCTTCTTTCAGTATGAGTGTATTTGTGTGGATTTGTGTGAGTTGAAGTTTTGAGAGAGTTTCTTGTCAGTAGGAATTTTTGGGCATTTTTCCCACATGGCAGGGATGGGAAGTGAAAGCTGACAACAGTACAGCTCCTCGCCGGCATCCCACGGCAAGCACAGGAGTTTGCTGCTACCCTGACGTGTGTTTGAGTGTGCATGTGGAAAATACGGCCACACATGGCGATACTCACTGCCAGGTAAAGCATGGTGTACATGGCGAAAGATGCATGGCCCGAGAAGAAGGACTTTCTGTTTAAGAAGAGCAGAGGGAAATATTACCAACTAAATGTCACAATCCTGCAAATCATTAAACCACAGCACTGTTTTATGGGCCGTTACATTGTCTGCATTATGTTATATTAGGTCATCACAAGCATACATGTTATTCTAAGTAAATACCTCCATAGTTCCATAAAACATACCATGTGATTAAAAAGCATCTAACATTTGCACTTGAAATACTGTAATTCAATCTTAACTAATCACACACATTCCCCCGGGTTTCACTGACAAGGCTTAAAGGGATAGTTCACTTTGAAATTATTTTTTGGTTTGTTTTAGCTTACCTCAAGGGCATCCAAGATGTAGGTGTCTTTGTTTCCGCAGTAGTTTCAATTTTGATATTTTTAGGTCAAACCGTTCTTGTCTGTCAGTCATATAATGAAGGTCTATTGTCACCACCTCAAAGAGTCCAAATTAAACATGTTTTAATGACTCGTAAATGTAAGTACACATTGATGGCCTAAGACACGAAACGAGTGGTTTGTGTGAGAAAATGAACAGTATTTATATCGTTTTTACCTCTTGTAACCACAGTCACGTCCAAGTACTCTGAGGGCGCGGGCGCCTCTGTCTGCGCAAGCGCCGGAAAGCGCCGGAAGTGAACTCTCGCGCGTGTACGTCACTCATTGTTTACACAGAGATTTCGGAAGTGTTACCTTTCACTGTGAAGATCTAAACATATTTAGATATACAGGAAATCGCAATGGAAGACGATTTCGATATATCAACAGACAACGTTGAATTTTTTCCGCAACCGCTCGAGAGATCACTTCCGGCGCTTTCCGCCGCTTGCGCAGACCGAAGCGCCCGCGCCCTCAGATCACTTGGACGTGGCTGTGATTACAAGAGGTAAAAACGATATAAATACTGTTCGTTTAAATCATTAAATCATGTTTAATTTGGACTTCTCTGTGCATGCTCTTTGAGGTGGTGACCATAGACCTGCATTATATGACTGACAGACAAGAACGGTTTGACCTAAAAATATCAAAATTGAAACTGCTGCGGAAACAAAGACACCTACATCTTGGATGCCCTTGAGCTAAGCTAAAACATACCAAAAATTAATTTCAAAGTGAACTATCCCTTTAAGTCTAGTCCCAGACTAAAATGCATGTTTGAGCTGTTTTAACTGAAAGTGACTAGCTCTGACATATCTTAAAATATGTCAGTGCCATTGGTTTGTCTCAAGATGCACACCAGTAATGTTTATATATAAAAGCTACTTAAATCTCCTAATTGAACTAAGGTGTAATCCTGGCTTAATCTAAGCCCTGTCTGTGAAACCAGCGTGTGGTTGCAAGTTAAACACTTTTTTTTAAAATGCCACCACCTACTGCGGTCATCTTTTTTAAATCAGTTACATAAAAACGTAGATTAGCCTAATTTGATACTGAAAAGTAAGACTGACTGCCCTTGACTAACTGCTAGTGGGTCATACTAGAACTTAAGACACTGTCTTAACATAATGGCTATGTTTATGCAACCGGCCAGGCCTATAGATGTTTCAAAATCTAGTGCACCTCCTTTCTAGGCAGCATATAGCTAGTGCTGATCCAAACATCTGAGATATCTTCTTTTGGCCAAATTCTGAAGAACTATTGCATTAATCCTTCACAGAGTAGACAATCCCACAACACATTGCAACAAGCTCTAACCAAGATGGTGGACAAAGTAAGAGACTTGTCGATCAAATCGTTCTAATTTAAAATGAGAAAATATTGAAAATCAATAGCTATGCGTGTGAGGAAGATCCCACAGGAAACAACCTCAGAATGAACAGTGACAAGCTTACAAAGAAGTGCACTTAATTTGATTGGATGTGCACTTATAGTGTACTTAAAAAGTAATTACTTTTAAACAGTACTTCCAGGTAATATAATATTTATGAAATAAAAGGCCACTTACAGTAAGTGTATACACTTTCATGACTACTGTACGTTTCTAAACACATTAGGTACACTTTTAAAAAGTGCACTTTGTAATACTAAAAGTATGACAAACAATTGTTGACAATGTCTACGTGACGGATGTAGAACATCTGGGTTTCATTCATACTACACACAAACATACTGAACACATTTTTAAAGTATGTACTTAAAATAAATACTCATTCAAAAGAAGCAGATACTCAGAGAGTATGCAATATTTTAGCAGCCTAGCTCATCTCATCTCTGTGCCTAACAAAAAAAACACTTGTAGTCCACATACCTGGCCTCCTCCACTATCTTCAGCGTGTTCCTGCATCTGACATCTGAAATGTAGGCTCCAGGTAGGCAGTTGAGTGAAGCATAGGTCACATTGCAGGCCGACAGGAAGTGGGGACGGAGTCGGCCCACACTCAGCTTTGCCATGTTGGTCAAGGATTGCCCTACACAGCAGCCAAACAGGAAGCTGCCCAGCTCCTTGTACAGGCAGGACACGTAGAGGTTTCGCACAAATGCTCGTGAGTGCACACCTCTGAACCGTACCCGGTAACACTCTCCGACAGCAATCTGAGACAGACAGGGGACACCGTTGAGGTTACAGCCATGCCATACAGAGTTAAGATAAGTTCACCGCCAGCCCTAACAGTACCTCACACATATTCACAAAGAGAACCTTGTGTTCAATAGCAAAGTAGATGAAAAGAGTAAATCAATAGCCTTGAGTAACAGGAGAACCGTGGGCTAATACTACTGTGGACATGCAGTCCCTTAAAGGGATAGTTCACCCTAAAATGAAAATTCTGTCATCAGTTACTCACCCTAATGTGGTTTTAAATCCATACGACTTACTTTCTTCAAGGAAACACCAAAGGACAATTTTAATGTACATGCCACCATAGACGTAGCTATCACATATTATATTTCCAAGTCTGTAAGTTGTTATTCACAAAAATTTAATTTCCAACTTAAACTGTCGTAAATCTTGAATGCTTTAGAGCACAGACTTAAGTTTGACACTTGGCAGATTATTGCTGATTTGAAAAAAAGTTTTAAAAAGTGAAAAGAAAAATTTTACGTTTTATTGTCATGAAAAATTACATTTTTATATGAAATATATATTTTCAAAAACATGTTTTACTCTAAAACTGTGAGAAAACCAAAGCCATAAATCTAAACAAGTTGTGTTCAAAATTTGAGCCTGATATCTCAAAAAATGAGCTTTCAGTAAGATTTTGTTTGCCTGAAGTACTATAAGATTCCACTAGATGCAATTCGTCTCCCATTCATTTCCAATTACACTCACCTAAAGGATTATTAGGAACACCATACTAATACTGTGTTTGACCCACTTTTGCCTTCAGAACTGCCTTAATTCTACGTGGCATTGATTCAACAAGGTGCTGAAAGCATTCTTTAGAGATGTTGGTCCATATTGATAGGATAGCATCTCGCAGTTGATGGAGATTTGTGGGATGCACATCCAGGGCACGAAGCTCCCGTTCCACCACATCCCAAAGATGCTCTATTGGGTTGAGATCTGGTGACTGTGGGGGCCATTTTAGTACAGTGAACTCATTGTCTTGTTCAAGAAACCAATTTGAAATGATTCGAGCTTTGTGACATGGTGCATTATCCTACTGGAAGTAGCCATCAGAGGATGGGTACATGGTGGCCATAAAGGGATGGACATGGTCAGAAACAATGCTCAGGTAGGCCGTGGCATTTAAACGATGCCCAATTGGCACTATGGGGCCTAAAGTGTGCCAAGAAAACATCCCCCACACCATTACACCACCACCACCAGCCTGCACAGTGGTAACAAAGGCATGATGGATCCATGTTCTCATTCTGTTTATGCCAAATTCTGACTCTACCATCTGAATGTCTCAACAGAAATCGAGACTCATCAGACCAGGCAACATTTTTCCAGTCTTCAACTGTCTAATTTTGGTGAGCTCTTGCAAATTGTAGCCTCTTTTTCCTATTTGTAGTGGAGATGAGTGGTACCCGGTGGGATCTTCTGCTGTTGTAGCCCATCCGCCTCAAGGTTGTGCATGTTGTGGCTTCACAAATGCTTTGCTGCATACCTCGGTTGTAACGAGTGGTTATTTCAGTCAAAGTTGCTCTTCTATCAGCTTGAATCAGTCAGCCCATTCTCCTCTGACCTCTAGCATCAACAAGGCATTTTCGCCCGCAGGACTGCCGCATACTGGATGTTTTTCCCTTTTCACACCATTCTTTGTAGACCCTAGAAATGGTTGTGCGTGGAAATCCCAGTAACTGAGCAGATTGTGAAATACTCAGACCGGCCCGTCTGGCATCAACAACCATGCCACGCTCAAAATTGCTTAAATCACCTTTCTTTCCCATTCTGACATTCAGTTTGGAGTTCAGGAGATTGTCTTGACCAGGACCACACCCCTAAATGCATTGAAGCAACTGCCATGTGATTGGTTGATTAGATAATTGCATTAATGAGAAATTGAACAGGTGTTCCTAATAATCCTTTAGGTGAGTGTATTTTAAGGGTAAGTAATTTTCGACCGTGAGGAGCACAGGTGTGACTTTTTTTTTTTTCAGGACCGTTAAACCTGTTTTGTGTTCACATAGCAAGTGCCAAAACCTTTACCAAGTTTCGTACCATTCCGAATAAGAAAAACAAAAATTAAATGAATCAGCTGATCAAGTATAAATGATTCGTTCACAAATTGGACTGGTCAGGTTGATGAGTTCGGCTCACCGACTTAAGGCCGTGAGCTGTTAAAAAGTTACAAAAGCAAGCAAGCGTCAAAGTAAAGAAGGAACACAAAGAAGGCTCTTCTCACTTTTCATCTTAATCTCATTTATGATGATATTCGCAGTTTTAGCTCTTCTGGTATACCTTTTTGAATGACGGACAAACACCTGTCATCTGCTGGTATGGAGAGTTATTTCCTTTTACACATACACAAAACGTAATGTGCTAGTTGCCATTGGCTGTAGTCAAAGCTTTCTGAAGTCTTCTGAAGGCACGAGTCGTATTGACCACTTTTAGCATACTTTCATGTTGATTTAGCATCCATTTTGATGCTTAAAAGCCTCTGTTGTCATTCTTTGCAATTCCATGGAAAAGAAAGACTGGTACAACTATTGCAAATCTTTTGTGTTTCTGTGAAGAAAATGCATCCGACATGAGGGTCAAGTCAAGTCACCTTT
This sequence comes from Rhinichthys klamathensis goyatoka, assembly GCF_029890125.1. Taxonomy (NCBI): domain Eukaryota; kingdom Metazoa; phylum Chordata; class Actinopteri; order Cypriniformes; family Leuciscidae; genus Rhinichthys; species Rhinichthys klamathensis. Next base: position 2,505,021 of record NW_026606567.1, read on the forward strand.
ATTTATTTAGAGCTTTATACAATACAGGTTGTTTCAAAGCAGCTTCACGGTAATAAACAGGAAAATAGAATCAATGATGCAAACTTTATCAAATGTGACACATTCAAATTCGGTTGTAAAGCAGCTCTAGACAATCCTCATTATTCGGCTCAAGTCAGTTCAGTGTAGATTCAGGGTGAGTAAAAAAGACAGAATTTACACCGTTGGGAGAACTATTCCTTTAAGGCCTTTTTTAGCAAGTGATATTTTATATGTGTGTGTTCTCACCGTAAGTCCTGTGATTATGATGCCCCCGGCTATAAGCATGCTATCAGGAATGGCCTCATCTTTAATGTAAGGGTAGGTGATGCTGGGGTCCCCGCAGAAGAAGCCCCTCATGTACGGAGTCACCGCTTTGAGCTCACAGGCGAAGAACGGAATGGAGGCTGTCAGGAGAGAGACAGACGGAGTTAATGTTTCTGTCGAAACTACCTGGAGGAACGTTCTTGTGAGTGTGTCTGTTTCTCTGGCACCACGACATCAGACACAGATACATCTTTCATGCTATATTATGTGCAATTAGAATCACGAGTGAGGCTGAGACATTGAGACCGTCACTGTCTTCCTGATGGGAATGGAGATCCAGCCCAAGGAGCTGACATTCCATGCATAGCTCTGGCAGAAAAAGTGCGGGAGGGGGGTGGGAGCTGAAAGAGAATGACAGCACGGATAGATGAGGCATGTGGAGAAGAAAAGACCCTGAAGAATATGGGATTGAGGTCAGAGACTATGAGGGGGAAGATGGAAAGTTTCTTGTGAGCCTTGCTGGGAATGCGGGAATATGGTTCACTTGGGAGGGCGTAGGGGATTTTCTCTTTCAGGAAAACAAACAAATTCATCGCACACCTGGATGGTTGCAGGCAGGTGTTTTTGACAGACAACTGTAAGAAATAACAAAATAACTGAATAAGTTCTACACACTACTGTAGCTTGTAGAATTCCTTACAGAATCCTTTAAGAATTCCTTATGGGGGTGTGTGGACTTGCTCTATCCCCTTGTTAAATAATTACTAATTTAAAGATTAAACAGTGGGTGGTAACACAGAAAAGTTTTCCAGATAAGTGAACCAGGATGTTGTTTCAACTGGATGTGTGACCTCTCAAGGTATGAATCAGTAGGCAAATAGGTCATTTCAAAGTCACAATCAGTTGTGGCTTGGCAGGAAGTGCATTGGCTCCAACACGTTGCGTAGTTTAATATTTATTTTAAAATTACGTCCCATTCAGATAAGCTGACAAATTATTTTCATGCCATGGCCAATAAGCAATAAATAGCTATTATTCGTTTAGTTTTCTTAGGGACCTGTAGATTGTTTTCTTTGTTCCAAAATAGGGACTTAAACTGTTAAAATGATGCATTTTCCACCTGGTTCGGTTCATTTCCACAAGGCAACATTTCAAAGTGTGTATGCAAGTCACATGTGAGTAAAACTGGTCAGAGTGCACCTGTTTATGTTCTTCGTCCATCAAGATGGATCGACAAGTTTGCTCTGTTAGCTTGAGTTACCTCAAGTTAGCATATACAAATGCTTATAAGCCTTGATTCTCACTCAAACTGATACATTTTATAAGTTAGAGCGGGAATCAAGTCTTTATCGGCAATGCACCTGTTTCGGAGAAGGGCAATTTAAGATGAAGAGGTGTTCTTTGGTTGTCAACTGCGATAAGTAATGTGCTCACTCACAGAATCAGACACTGTTACTTTTTATGTAATGCATTCCCCATAGTGTATTATGATACAGCTTGGTTTGTAGGTCCATTGGGTCAGATTGCTTTCTCACAACAAGAGAACCACTTCAAAGTTTGTAACCTCGTTCAGCCCATCTCAAACTATTTTGAGCAGATCTGTGTTCATACATGCCTAAACGAACCAAACTAAAGGAGAAAACATGCCAGTTTCCACTCCAAACAAGCCAGGTGTGAAAACCCTTAATAAAAGGTATCCTGGAAATCAATAAGGAGTACACAGTACTGATGTGTATATAGGTCTGTACCAGGAGCTGAGTATGAATATAGAAGTGATGAGTGATTCAGCTGTTGTCTCTCTCTCTCTCTCTCTCTCTCTCTCTCTCTCTCTCTCTCTCTCTCTCTCTCTCTCTCTCTCTCTCTCTCTCTCTCTCTCTCTCTCTCTCTCTCTCTCTCTCTCTCTCTCTCTCTCTCTCTCTCTCTCTCTCTCGTTTCCCCCAGGCCCGCACGGTCCCATGCCCTTGATCCACACAGAGCATGAGACTAATCATTAACCCTCCACTCTCTCCCCCAACTGGAACGAACCCAGCCAGTATCACAGACCCTGCCAGGGAATATTTCGGCATACGTGACCGCTCGGCTTCCAGGGCACATGCACATGCTCACACACTGCAGGGGGACCAAAACAGATCCAGAGATGGAAAGAAAGTGCAAAGTAGGTCACCGATGGCTGAAATGTACCAGCAAGTTCACAGATCACGATTGTTCTTCAAGAATATTGTGTTAACTAAGGGCTCCAACGCACTACACTTTACGGTGCATCAAAAAACCCATTGATTTTAACAAATGCAAGGTTTTTTGCAAAATTGACGCATATGATCAACAAGTCATTTTGCTGTTGACTAATGAGAATTTAAGACAGATCTAGTCACTTTCATAAATCAAATTTGCTGTATTCCTGCTTAATTTCAAAATGCTCTTTTAACATTAGTATCAAAACTGCTTCAACTGCTTATTCATTTTTTTTTTTTTTTACTTTTGTCTGCCACATCAGCCACGTGGTTTAACCAACATGCATTATTTTGAATTATATCATAAAGAGACCTTCATGACCTTGCAGGCCATGACTATGTGTCAATTTCAATAAGACTAATAATTTTAACTTTTCATGACAAGGTGTGTTGAGGCTGTGAAATGTGATGTGGTGTGACTCCCCAAAAACTAATGACATTATTTGAAAGCAATAGTTTTTAGCTATATGTACACTGTAGATATAACATTTTAGATGTGTACATTCACATTAATTTGAGGTGTAAGCTAAATTAATTTCCACAATTTTGGACCACATGATAGTTAGCCTAAACCATATGACATAATGAGCCATTCATTTAAAACGTTTAAAATACAAGTTGGTAACACTTTACTTGAAGGGGTGTGCATAAGACTGACAAGACACCTTCATAATCATGACATGACACATGTCATGAATATGAAGGAGGGTTTATCATGTTTATGACAACTGTCATTAAGTGTCATTCGCTCAATTATGACATTTTTAATGTGAATATGACATTGTTTGAGATGTCTTTGTTATGACACCTTGACATAAACCAATACATCATAACCTGTCAGTGTCTTTGTCATGACAACTTGACATATATTATCATCAATTATCAAACTTAAGAAACCACTTAGCTTTATGGGTTAACATCACATTAAACTGTCAGGTGGTTGGTTTTGACATTGGCTGTCATGAGGCCATTATAACATTTTAATGACAAATTCAATTTGTACCACTGTAGTTGAGGTCAAGAAAAATATTGATGACACAGTTATAATGGCCTCATGACAGCCAATGTCAAAACCAACCAAAACCAACCACAATGCCAAACAATGCCAACCAACTGGTTGGTTTTGACATAGGCTGTCATGAGGCCATTATAACTGTGTCATGAATATTTTTCTTGACCTCCACTACAGTGGTTTATGTCAAGTTGTCATAACAAAGACATCTCACTCAAACAATGTCATATTCGCATTAAAAATGTCATAATTGAGCAAATGACACTTAATGACAGTTGTCATAAACATGCATAAAACCTCCTTCATATTCATGACAAGTGTCATGATTATGAAGGTGTCATGTCAGTATTATGCACACCCCTTCAAGTAAAGTGTTACCTAAAAGTTTTTCAAATCCATGAATTAATTGCACATTTCGAAACCAACATGAATGGCAGATGATTTTTAAAAGAGTTGTACAACCAAAACCACCAATCTCATTTCAGTAACTTATTTATCATTAAGGCAACACGTATTAATTAATGTTAATTTAATAAATGGGAAATTGTTTGTTTTTAAATGCCTGTAAATAATCTATATGTTAGGTCCTTTCAGGTTTGCCACATCATTCTGAAAATATATCAGGTTTCAAATAATATATTGAAGTATTTAGGTTGTAAATTGCAGAAGGTATTGCAGTAATGAGAGAAATCAATCAAAATAAAATAAAAATGTGAATTTAAAAATATGTATTATTTCATAGCTTCAAGTAACTGTGCATGACTGTTAATGTGAAAATGGTTACTTTATTTTAAGGTGTCCTTGTTACAGTGTAATAATACTTTTCAGTACTGAGTAATATTATTTAACTTACAGTAGGTTTAGGGTTATGGTTTTGTTTAGGGTAAGTTGCATGTAATTTGCATAATAGTTACTAATTAATATAGTAACTACATGTAACAAGTGTAACAAGGACAGTGTAAAATAAAGTGTTACCATGAAAATGTATTAGCTTTTGTAATGGTATAAATGTTTTCAGGCTGTTGTGGTAATGAGGGTTTTTTTAGGACTGATTTTGGAAAATATGTTCAAAAAGGTATTAAATTGTCAGTAAATGTTTTTAAATGAATCTTCACAAACTCTTAACATCTTGCTATTAATGCCTAAAAAAATGTATTTGTTGATGCCGGCCTTTTTAAAAATGGCTTTATTCCCGCTTGATTTAAACTGTTCTTTTTAGATTAATATCGCTCAAACACTCCATCATAGCCCTAACAAGCACACATACAGACCTGTATATCACGATGAATGCTTATGAACACTCCACTTGAAGACACTGATAAGCACAATCAGAATTTAGGACTAAATTTGGACTGAGTATCGCTGACAGCTGCTTTTCTCACAATAAGTAGAAGCCAAACAAAGATAAGGTAAGACGCAACATCCTGCACTGCTGAATATAGAGGTAAAGAAGACATACTGCTGAAGAGATAGCACCGAGTTCCACGTCAGCACACCCCGATCTGACCCTGATCTCGCTTTCGTTCGCTCTCACCGTAGCGCATGCTTGACATTTCATCCATGCTTTGGACAGGCCTGTACACTGTTACCCTGCAGGGTCCACTTTGGGCCGGCCGCATGTGTTTGTGTGTCACTGAGATGCCTATCATTAGCCCTGGTTACCATGCAGGATACAGATATGAAGGGCTGGCGATCAAGCCCCTATCCAACTGGCTTTTAAATAGACGTCTACAATCCTTACATAATCTATAAGGCAAAATGTTTTACAAGACCAGACTCCCTCAGAGCATTTTCCCTCTCAGATGTATTCATTAAATGGTTATTGGTTACAGGCCACTCTTGAGGTACATCATTTCAATAATCCAGAAATTGGGTTTATTTGCATTTATTTTGTGATTTTACTTGTTTAACTTGACATACTGTACGGCCCTGAACTGAACATCCATCCCCCACCACATAATCTTCTAGCAGGCGAGAAGGCGATGAGAGGGTCGAGCTGAGCTTCAAGCTGGTGCAATCCTGTGAAACTGCTGTGAATGTGCAATAGAGTAATGGACTGCGCGTCTGGGGGCAACTGAGCCACGCTAGTAAACATTATATCGCTTACGCCAGAATCTGCCATGGACTGGGCTGACAATATGGAAACTTTATCTCTCATTAAAATAATTTTTTCTTGAATTCAAATTTGATTTTGCAAGACACTTCACAGGTCCCGGGTGCTCCCTATGGCCAGTTCATCCTTAGGGAAAGTTGGCCAACAACTGTGTGCGCTTGGAAAAAAATCTCTCAAGACTCTTTGAGGGCTGAGGGATGCCAACTGTAACTCTGGACCTCTTCTCGCTTTCCTGGCTTGCCTGTGCCGAGGAACGAGGAGAGGTTAGCAATAATCTTCCAGTTGTGCTAATCCTCTTATCGGGGTGTGCGCTCACACTTGGGGCGGTTTGGGAAATCGGTGGAGAAATGGCACCTTGAACTCAGCCTCCAACACTTCCGTTGAGCACACTCAACACACGCCGACCTCACAGGCCGCGCTTACGGTGGTCCATTAGCTCACACACCGAAAGGAAGCTCCTTATCACCAAGACAGCATATTGGCCAGCGGCTAGCTGCTGTCAGCTGAGCTAATGATTAGCTAGATCACTCATGCTAGACAGGGTAACACGTACACACCTCATGCACAAAGGTCAAGGATTGAGAATCAGTCTAACAACGCCTGTCCTCAAAAGACCCTTTACAACACATCGACACATATTTTGGTTTCAGTTAATGATTCCCAGTTATTTAGTTTTATTTAAGACCAGTCAGAAAGATGGAGGTGAAGCTGTAGTTAAATCTTAAAGTGCCCCTTCTATGCTATTTTAAAGGTTCCTAATTTCGTTTTGGAGGTTGATTCTTTCTTTTGAGAGACAATAGCTTTTTTTATTGAGCACTTTGATCTTTGAAACTTTGCAGACCCTTTGCATTAACAAACAGCTATATTACACACTATACGTAATATCTGAAAAAGCATAATGGGGCACTTAAATAAATGTACTTTAAATAAATGTACTTTATAAAACACTTACTGTTCATGTCATGTGGTGTAACCATCAGATTTCTGTCATACCTTGAATACATGTGAGTATACACATTTTAATAATTATTTTTATTAATTTATAAATAATTAATTTTTAAATATTTTACAAATATACTTTTCAAGTTGAACAGTGTTTTTTTTCTTTCAAATGTCATGAACTATTAATTCATTAATATCATTATGTTTTAGAGTGTTGCACCACATGCCATTTTACAAGCTGGACTAACCTTGCCTTGTCATGAAAAGGTCCGATTATCTGACATTTGAAGAGACAGAATAACCTTGACACAGTCACAGAGTCTGCTCTAACATCATTATTTTGGTTGCACCACATGACCTTGATTTGAAAGGTTAAAAGTTTTTCAAATTAAAAAAAAGTGAAGCAAGAAATAATAATAAAAGATTGTGCTAAATATAGGGTTTGCAAATGATCCTTAGAGTTGAATTTAGCTTTAAGCAATTTAAGGTCAGGGATACTTGGACAAACAGCTGATTTTGTTAAACAGTGTTTAAAAGTGCTTGAAATTAGAAAAGGAAGGTGTATACAGTTTGCACTTTGCATGCATGAGAAACAAATATATATTTCAGAAAAAACTGTGACATTCCCTGCACGCAGTGCACAAACCTCACTAAAATGGAAGGGGCTGTTTGATATGAAAAGCGACCAGCCACAGCTTGCACTTTTGTGTTGGAGTCTCAAGGTGCGTCCACATCAACCAAAAAAAATGTTCATTGTCTATTGTCAATAGTTTAGTTATACATGAAGCAGAACTCACAAAGAAGATTTCTGTTGAAACTAACTAGATTTCGCAGAACAACGATAAATGTGACTGCACCTTCAAAATTACAGTAACATGTAATTGCATTTGCAATTGCGTTATTGCATTTACTGTATAGTTATGTAACCACATTCATGAGCAGTTAGTTTATGAAACAAGACAAAGCAATAGCAATGTGCTATACGTAATACAACCGGTGGGAAATTAATAAAGGTCTCTAAAGGAAGAAGAATTCACCACACAGTAGGCTACTTTTTGAAACGTAGGCAATTCAGCATACATAGAACGCTATTATATCAGGGGCGTAGGGTTAATCTCATGTGTCCACCTATAGGCTGCATTAAATTTGTTAAAATAGGAATTAATATATAAGTATATTAGAAGACATGTATTCTGCCCTTAGTCTGTTTTCTTTTTGCACATTATACTCTGTTTATATTCTACGAAGGACGAAGAGAATGTGAGATAGTCAATTAAGAAAAAATATGTATTTTAAGTAAGTCCTGGAACAAATATGGAGCTGGAAAAAAGTGCTTTAGATTGCTTTAGAAAAAAAGGATTTATTTTCAAGAATAATGAGTCATTTATTCTTCATTATGATATTAGGACAGTTTTATCAATCAACCTGACAATTTGTGACAACATTTTTGCATTTTTTAATAAAGCGTTGCATCATCGACCAAGATATAATCTCACAATTTGTAGTTTTCCAGAATTATTTGTTTGGTCCCACTTTATAGTAGGTGTCTTTAACTACTATGTACTTATGCCAAAAAGGTACAAAGTAATTATTGTGTTGATGTTGTATTGCAAACACTTGTGCATTGAGGTGGGATACGGGTAAGGTTAGAGACAGGTTTGGTGGTATGTGTAGATCTAGGTTTAAAGGGTTAGTTCACCCAAAAAATGAAAATTATGTCATTAATGACTCACCCTCATGTCGTTCCAAGCCCGTAAGACCTCCGTTCATCTTCGGACCACAGTTTAAGATATTTTAGATTTAGTCCGAGAGCTTTCTGTCCCTCCATTGAAAATGTATGTACGGTTTACTGTCCTTGTCCAGAAAGGAAATAAAGACATCATCAAAGTAGTCCATGTGACATCAGTGGGTTAGTTAGAATGTTTTGAAGCATTGAAAATACATTTTGGTCCAAAAATAACAAAAACTACGACTTTATTCAGCATTGTATTCTCTTCCGGTTCTGTTGTCAATCCGCGTGCATGAGTCCGCAGTGACGCTGATGATGTAAGACGCTGCTGACGTGTATCTGGTGTGTCCGTGTATTCGGGTTCAAATAAATATGGCTGGGCAACAAAATGCAAGTCTTCCTCTGTGTCGAAATCCTTAGACAACAGAACCGGAAGAGAATACAATGCTGAATAAAGTCGTAGTTTTTGTTATTTTTGGACCAAAATGTATTTTCGATGCTTCAAAACATTCTAACTAACCCACTGATGTCACATGGACTACTTTGATGATGTCTTTATTTCCTTTCTGGACAAGGACAGTATACCGTACATTTTCAAAGGAGGGACAGAAAGCTCTCGGACTAAATCTAAAATATCTTAAACTGTGTTCCGAAGATGAACGGAGGTTTTACGGGCTTGGGACGACATGAGGGTGAGTCATTAATGACATCATTTTCATTTTTGGGTGAACTAACCCTTTAAGGCTGGGTTAAGGTGTAAGGAAGGGGTCAACAGTGTAATTATAGATGTGATCACAGAAATTATTTACAGCTGTAATTACATGCAGGGGTTTTTAAATACAAGTATGCACACATATTGTATAAGTGCATTGTATCAAATGATTAATCTTAGTAGTTAAAAAGACAGAATTTTGTAATGTCACTTAACACACGTATCAGGTGTCTGCTGTCATTAAAGTTTACTGTATCAGTGACACATTCATCGAATTCATTTATGGAACAAGTCCAGAGGGGCTGGTGTGTGTAAAAAAGCTTTGCCTTCCTCGGGTATTGTATAAAACGCAGCAAAACACTTCCATTAACGCTGAGGGACGATGTCAGGATCAGTGACCCACCCTAGCAGGCTCGCTTATCTAGAGGACATCGCTAATGGATCCACACGGTAATGCAATATCCCGTATCCACCAGTCTGTTCACTCTGCGTTTATAACCTAGAGCCAGTCGATGCTATTGATTGAGGTACATTCTACATGCTGTTCCATTAACGCTCCATCGTGCCAATGGAGTTCGCAGATCAACACAAGTCCATTAGTAGATCACGTCCAAAAAGCCATGGCCCAAGATCCCTGGCATCCCGGAGACAAACAAAGCCGTGATTCAGTCCTTACCGAGAAACATGCCGCAACCCGGCTTCACCCAAGCCCAGAGCAAACATGCCACACACTAGACAAGCGGCGTACATGAGTCCAAATGAGTACTGTGAGGTCAGTTCAACCACAGCTACACCCTCTCACAGAGCTTCACAACAAACCTCCAAACCACCAGCTGGCCGCACGCAATCTGTCAAGCAGCTGCAAGAAAACTCCAACACCTGGCTGGAGGAGACAATGCGGAGAAGATGGATGAAGAGAGTGAGAAAGCAGGCCAGAGAAGATAGGAGATAAACAGCGCGCACGAGTGCTAGGAGTTGCACAATGTGCTCTCGGCCTGTGCAATTTTTTTCAGTCTCAAGAGCGAGGGAACAGAACATTAGATGAGAAGCAATCCGTGCCTCGCTCGGAAAGAAACGGTCTGCTTCTAATTTACACTTCTGAGAACCACAGCCCAGAATGAGCTCACCGTGAAGGAATAACAATGAAATAAGAGGGAACAAGAGATGGAACAACAGCACAAAGCAGAGAAGACGTGGACAGAAGTGCGCAAAAGCAGAGGGGGCATACTTCGTTTTTCCTGTGTAGATCATTTGTGTTGGTAATTGATAGTAAACAAGAAAATGCTAAGCAACACTACTGTATCTAGTGTATATGTCCACTTGTATGCTCTGGGTGCTACGTTTGTTTTACTAACTTGCTCAAATGTTTGCTTCCTGGCTGTCAAAAGGGTCCAATTCAGCCCAAGTCTGGTCACTAGAGATCCCTTTTCATTTTATCTCATTTTATCATTTAATAAAATCATCATATTAGAATGAATTCTGAAGGATCATGTGACACTGAAGACTGGAGTAATGATGCTGAAAATTCAACTTTGATCACAGGAATAAATTACATTTATAAAAGTATAGAAAATAATTTTAATAATATTTCACAATATTACTGTTTTACTGTATATTAGGCTTGGTGAACAAGAGAAAATAAAAAAATTGCCAACCCTAAACTTTTGGTAGAGTTTAAACTCTGTTGAACTTTGTTAGTAAATGAAATAAGTGAAAAGTTTAGTGATAATTTACTTTATAAAAGTCTACAAGGCTGAAACTAAGTGTCCATAGTCGAAGAAACACCCAAATATGAGCAAGAGTGAGTGATGCTTGCCCAAGCAAACAACACTAACAATAAACTAAACAGTCTAAAAAGCCCTCAGCGATTGAGGAAAAGGAGAAGAGAATGAAGAGAATAGTGAGTGTGTGAGATGAGAGAGAGAGAGAGCGAGAGTTTGCCAGACGGAGACGATTAGCGGCGGTTCTGGAATGTGAGGTCGGTGAACGAGGCTCAGCTGAGACCTACTTTGTAAACAGGACCCCTCCTCTTTATAACAATACACACACACACATATACACAAACAGCTCATTAATACAATAAACACTTATTCTCACAAAACTCCACACAAACACCTCATCACCTCCAGCCCCTACCCAAACATCCATAGAACGCTTCAACAAACGATATTAAAAAAATACCCAACTGGCGAACTTCACCATCAAAATCACTTCAACACTGGGGGTCGGCTTACGAAACACTGCAGAAACCACTGGTTCCGCACGGACGCACAGATACACAAACATCTCTTAAACCCTCCGCAACCACAGTGTCAATATACAACCACACGGACGTGAACTCCACAGACTACACCGACCGCGGCGCACACGTACACATACACGCACACGACCCCAGTCAACCTTGATCTATACAAACAATACGCAGTAGAAACCCAAGCAGCTTGACAGTCTCTTCTCTGCGTGAAACAACAAATCTACAAGCACAAATATGGCTGAAGTATACGCTGAGGGAGACGGCATTGAAAAAAGCCCGACTTTTTTTTGTGGGAACAAGGAGCAAAAACATGTTCGCTTTATCACAGGAAGTGAGTGAGAGAGGTGGGATGTAATTACCCGTCTAATCTTGTTTAATCTCTGTCTTTGTCTACCCTCTGTCTTCCCGTCAGACAAAAAGAGCCTTTGTGGAAAAAAAATATGGTCAGGTGTGCATGAGTTAGAGTCTGACAAACACACACACATAGATGAGACAGAGATTGTATACCCTCTGGCACTGCGGCTGTGTTTTGGATCACAGGACCATCATCCACTAAACTTCTAATTGAAGCTATTGTCTGGGAGAGCGTCTGTTTGGGTAGAGGCAGAGCTGATCTCTGTGAAGACAGAGATAGCTCAAGGGGTGACATTACTCTTCTTGTTGTTGGTTGGTGTTCTGTTGTGTCTACCCCGATCAGCTCACACTGAAGACAAATCACACCAAGAACAAAGACACACGCCTGGAGAAGAAGACAGGAACAACACACAGATACGAGCACAAGCAAATACCAAAGCTACAGCACTCTTCAAAATAAAGCTTACCAACGGGATCTGAGAAACCTTTATAAGTTCTTATGATGCCACATAACCTTTTTAAGTTCCTATGATGTCACATCACCTTTTTAAGTTCCTATGATGTCACATCACCTTTTTAAGTTCCTATGACGCCACATAACCCTTTTTAATATAATTGAACCTTTTGGTTCCTATTATATCACTGAACATTTTAAGTAATTTTGACATCATTGAACCTTTTTATGTTCCTATGATGTCAGTTAATCTTTTTAAGTTCTCATGATGCCATGCACATAACCTTTTTTAGTTCCTATGATGTCACAGAATCTTTTTAAGTTCCTATGATGTCACTGGACCCTTTTAGGTTCTGATGTTCCTGTTACTGTTACAAGTTGCTATGATGTCACTAAAACCTTTTTAAGTTCCCATGATGCCTTTGAACATTTTTAAATTCCTAGGATGTCATTAAACCTTTTTAAGTTCTTGCGATGTTATGGAATGTCAATCCATGATGTCAATTTATCTTTTTGACCTTTTTGAAGTCGTTTTTAAGATCATATGGGTATCACAAATGATTAATAAGTTCCTATGATGTCAGAAGAACTTTAAAAAAAATACTATGCCACAGAACCTTTTGAATTTCCCAATGATGGTAAAAGACCACCAAGTACGAATGATGCCACAGGAGAACCATATTGGCAGCAATGATGTCATAGGAGATCCTTTATAAAGCCCTGTTCTGACAGAACTAGTTTGCCCAGAGTAGGTTGGGCAAAATTGTGTTTCACACATTTCCCGTCTGTATGAAATACATGTTTTTTGTTTCTTCCATACCCTCTGTAAAATCAAATGATCTCCTCTTTTCTGTCTTATTTATTTTGACCTTCATCAAAGTCCATAACAAAAGCTAAATTTCTCCTTGCACTCACTTTTCCTGATACCAAAAACTAACATGTTGATCTGATGATTCTGTACCGTAACACTGTGAACAAAGAACCATATGGCCGACTCAAGAACTCGACTTCTTCGCTCAACCTAACCTGTTGCCGTAAGAAATAATGCACCCCTACTGAGTTTAACATTTCTGCATTCCTATGTTGCACAGCCAACTTACATCCCCTTCAAGCATTTCTAAAAATGCTTCCTTCACACCTAAAAATAAACGAATCTGTCAGGCGATGAGGTGATGGAGGGCAGAACCACGGGGAAAGATGAGTTTGGAGCTTGTTTGAGATTCCCTCTCATCCCTCTCCGACCCCCACCTCTAGCAAAGCTGCGTCTCTGGTGTTACTGTAGCCCAGTCCAGGCATGCGTCCTCGGGCTGGGGGGTTACACTTTACCCCGTCTTACAACACGCTGTTCACAGGAGACATCCAACAGCTGAGGGGGGTCAGCGGTGCCTCCAGACTCTTAAAGAGCATGTGTGTTTTAGGAAGGAGGCTGTGTTGAGGCAGGTCAGTGAGTGAGACGGCATGACAAAAGCAAAACACATCTTAGGGAATCTGTCTGATGCAAAGAGGTATAGAAGGGCATGAGGGTTTCATTAGTTCACACGTTCATGTGATACGGCCCAGACAGGAACAGACAGGGCCACATATTTTCGGTGCATCATTTTCACTAATAGAGCTGTGGTAATTGTACCGCTAACTGCCACTCATATGCTCCTCTCTTGCAAAGAAACAGTGTAATCCTCTAATTTGTTGAGTCTCTCAGCAGGATTCACTCTGGTTTCCTTTCACTCATGAGGGAGACGAGCTGCTATCATATATCTCAGCCGGCACTGTCCTTTAACCTCCGACCTTTCAACCAAATCCATAACAACAGTATTAATCCACCAGCAAACACACACAAATTCTCTGTCTCTCCGACGGCCCTGGGCGGTTTCCTCATTTAGAGCTGTAACCCTGTACAGCAGAGAGTTGGCAGGCTCCAGCAGGCTGCACTGGATCAGTGTTGAGTAGCTTAGAGCGAGTCTGATGCTAGACTAATGCACTTTAGCCAGAGGGGAGAACACAGACAGAGATAATGGCAGGGTGGTCTCTACGGTCATTTACTGAACAAATGAGAGAGGATTGTACAACCACACTCCCTCTGACAGGATGATTAGTTGCGAATAAAACAGGTGTTTGTGCTGTATAAATTATAGCACAAATCGTTGCTAAACTGAACAGGAAATAATTGAATCACATCGAAAGATATGATTTATTGTAAGTTTAAATATTTCATAATAATTTATTATAAATGCACAAATATCCTCTAAATAAATAAAACATATAACACTTAAATAAAACATAATATATGTTAAAAAAAACTTAACTCTAAATAAAATTATTTTTCTTACAGATAAATATATAATGAATTAAAGCTAATTTATACAGATTTATAAAATGTTTTTTATTATAGAAAAAAAATATATGTAAACAATATTTATTATATATTTAGATTTTATGTATCAACATTTTATTTATAATTGGATCTTAAACATTTCACATTACAACTATATACTCAATAAAATATAGATATTAGATTATTTATTAAATAATATATAGTTATTACAGTTAAAATGTTAGATTATTAATTTAAGATTTACATTTATAAATTACTATCTATATATTCAGGATTTGCTTTTATATATACTTTTTTTATTAACATTTTTATTCATAAAATTATATTTTACTATATGTAAAATATTTATCTTATATTTACATTTATAAATTCCGATCTGTATATTCAGGATGTACATTTTCACACATATTTATAAAATATAATAAAAGATAATTTATAGTTATTTACATTTAAAATGTATAGATAGATAGATAGATAGATAGATAGATAGATAGATAGATAGATAGATAGATAGATAGATAGATAGATAGATAGATAGATAGATAGATTGATTGATTTAGATTTACGCATACATGTTCTACTATATTATCAAAAACATAATTGATGATTCTTTTGCAGCCACATTGATTGAGCTATTAATGTGCAGATAAGAGATGCATTTATCAACATGAATGAGCATGTGGAAACAGCAGACGTGCACCATGTGTTCATGAGCGCGTCTGAATGTGCTGCCGCCCACATAACTGACATGCTGCAGCGTGCTGCAATCTCACTGTCTCACTTGACAACTTTCTCTGCCAACTGAATGGAAACACAAGACATTTAATACAAACATACACTTTATACACACAGACACACATGCCTCACACTGACATACACTCCACTGGGTCCTTTGTAAGAGCACCTTTGATTAAATGCTGCATTTTGTGGCAGAGAAGAAAGGAGAAGGACAGAGAAGCGATAAACAGGAAGAGGGCCTTCATTCAGGTACAGCCCCACTCCATCTGATAGGCCTTCCTCCTTGAAGAGATGCTTTACTCACTCAATGAGATGTTTACACACACACACACACACAAACACTCATTGCCATGTCTATGTCTTTTGCTTTGATGTCTCAGTCATTTCCTTTAGATCAGACCTGCGGGCGTCTTACCTGTACGAATCTGGTGAGGCACTCAGGGTTCAAGTGAACGCTGAATCACTGAAGCAGAGCTAAAACCAAATCATTCACAAAACCAGTGCTGACAGTACCATTGCTCAGTGATCACATCAGTGGTACACTTTGTGATATGTATATGACTATAAGTGTTGGAAGTTGTTTCAAAAAAGCCCATGGTATTGCTATCAAGGCAGTATTGATATATTGTATATTGTACTTTTTCTATTGGCTTAAACATTATAATTGATTTGGAAAACAACATAGAAATCACCTAGCCGCTGTGCAAAAACCACAGAATCACCTATCCATCCATACATCCAACCAATTATAGGGTTGGGTATCCCGATTCTGCTTATCGATTCCGATTCTCATCGATTCCTAATTTCGGTTCCAATAAGGTAAAAAAAAAAAAACGTAGATATCATTCACATTTATCCTAAGTCTTATTGCAAAACATTTCATTGTAGCTGAATACCATCAAAACAAAACAAAATCAATAGGCTAAAGAGCACTTGCACAAGCAACTTTTGCCTATGGCTTAAAAAAATACCATAGAAAAAACAACTAGCCTAACAAATATTCCTATACATTTCAAGCATTATTAAACAAGTAAACATCCAGTAATTTAAAAAAAGAATAAATAAAAAATGGTCAATTGCACAAATAAATACTGAAACTGAAAACAAAGATGAATTAAATAAACAGATTTAAGATTTTAAAGTACTCAGGTACAGAAACTGTAGTCAAAGGTAAAATAACACTGCAATTTATAAATAAAATATGCATTACATATAGTTACAAAAGTTATTCAGTCAAGAACAGAGAGTGAAATTTCTCTTTGTCTTTGGTTTGATTAACATTATTATAGAGACGGCAGCAGGTTTATTACGCTGCTGTCACTTTAAGAGCTGCACGGATCCAATATACTGTTACACATGCGTTTTCTTTGTCAACTGTTTACGTTCACTTAAGAAATAACCGACATAACCATTTTACAAGGATATTTTGACATATTTTTGAGTGTACTTGTCTGTTCTAGGGGTGTAAGGATACAATCATTATTTTAAAATATCACAATATAAAAATGTGACGATATGTATCGTTGATTTAAACGATATGATTTGTGATATATAGTTAGTTTTAGCCAAGACTCAGCTTACATTATTTATAAAGTATAATTCACCCAAAAATGTAAATGCTATCATCATGTACTCACCCTCATGTCGTTTCAAACCTATACGATTTTCGTTCAACTTCCAAGCACAAATTAAGATATTTTTAATGAAATCTGAGAGATTTCTATCCTTCCATTTAAAGCCCATTCCTCTAAAACTTAAAAGACCCAAAAAATGTCATAAAGGCATCATAAATAATTGGAGTGGTCTAATCCAAACCCAAGTCTTCTGAAGAGACACGATGGCTTTATTGAATGAACAGATTTACAACGACGCACATACTGTAGTAAACACAGGCAGTGAAATGCTTGCGTGATGCGCGAAAACAAAGTGAGAGTGAGTAAATGTAGAACTTAAATTTTTGGATGAACTAACCATTTGGAAATAGTCATTATGACTTGCTTTCTTGCGAATAGAACTGTGATTGATTGCATTGATCATCTAAAGCGCATATGTGCGCTGGAACTCAAAGTGAAAGACATTCAATTCAAACAATCATTAAAATCTCAATATCACATCTAGTTTTGGTAGTATGATTATTCAAAGCGTTTTAGATGGTTTATTCTTATATGTATAGAGCATAAATAGCGGGAGAGGCGGGACATAGGAAGCACCAGGAGAATCTGTGCACGTGCGACTTTATCTAGAGATCCAACGAATGCCTGCATTGAAAGTGTGAGGGAAAAAATGAAAGTTTACGAAGTTTCAGTGACATTACTCAATATTATTTTATTAATAATAATAATAATAAAGTAATAATAATAAAAAAAAAACTCTCTTCTTTATTTTGGTATAAAATATCGCGATAGTATCGTATCGTGAGTTAAGTATCCTGATTAGTATCGAATCGTGACATGAGAGTATCGTTACACCCCTAGAATCGTTACACCCCTAGAACTCAGTTTCGCACACTATATGATGTTTCACTAAACAAAGTTTGGGAGGAGCACGTTAAAATAATTAATCCAATTAACTTGTCATCAACAATCATCATGACTATCCCATCAGCATGAGAGGAAGCATATATAATGACATATATAGCATATACCCCGACACCTCACTCTCGGCTTGTTCCTTCCACAGCCAGGAATATGGGGGGAGTACTCTGGGTTCGGGCCAAATACCGAGCCCGGAGCCCTCTCCTCGGACAGCACGCCAAATATACCATCTATTCTATCTGACTTATTTGTAAGTGTGAACTCGTGAAACAGTATGAGAGGCAGCTTTCTGTGCACACAATTCGGATGTGTGCAGCAAAGAAAACAGTCTTTCTGTGCTTGAATGGTTTAAAAATCACAAAGTCACTTTTTCTGTGAGCAAGCTTTAGATGTGTCTAATCACATCAAAATGTGAACACAGGAATCGTTATACGGGATCCAAATGAACATGAAATTTGAAACCGGTTCTAAAATGGAACTGGTTCTCGATACCAAACCCTACCCACTTTTCCATCCACCCACATATCCATCCATTCATCCATCCATTCACCCACTTATCTATCCATCCACCCATCCATTCACCCACATATCCATCCATCCATCCACCCACATATTCATCCATCCATCCACCCATCCATTCACCCACATATTCATGACATCTATCCATCCATCCATTTACCCACTTATCTAGCCATCCATTCATCCATTCACCCACTTATCCATCCACACACCTAATTATCCATCCATCCATCCATCCATCCATCCATCCATCCATCCATCCATCCATCCATCCATCCACTTATCCATCCATCCAACTAGTATCATGATCTCTGTGGGGTGTAACAATATATCGTGCCACAATATATCGCAATACAAAAATGCAACAATACGTATCGTGGATAGTGACAATATGTATCGTGGATAGTTCCCCCAAAATAAAAATTACTGTGTGAGAATTTTTTTAAAATTTTTCAGAGTTTTAGTGTCAGTACTACATTAAACTACTATTCAAAATGTTGATTATAATGTATAATAATGCAATGGGGGAATATTTGTGGGTCCTGATAATGCCAAATGTCTTATGTTACCAGTAAAAAAGTGGCCAACATTATTTTAAATATATCTAGTAAGTGACAGAGTCCAAGCATATTCGTCTAAAATAATTATGTATTTTCAGCTTCAGAATCATGAAAATTTTTATTCTGGTGTCACCATTCTCCTTGGGTTACAAGCACCAAGTCCAAACCTATTCATTTAAACCCACAATGTAATATCAAAGTTAGCATTTTAATCAACAGTACATTTTTTGTTAACCTTTTATCATATGTTTTGGAGTATCGCAATAATATCGTATCGTGAGTTCAGTATCTTGATATTTATCAAATCATGACATGAGGGTATCGTTCCACCCCTACTGTAAAGCCTATATCAAACTTGGTAAGCGCTAAATACAGGGTCTAAAACATTTTGTGATTGGATCACTTAAATCATTGTGTAGAGTAAACGCTCTGTAAATCGAGTGAAGCTCGGTACTGTTCACACAGAATGCATTTTTGCATTCCACCGCACTACGTTCCCATTGCTTTTTCTATATAAACGTACACTAGACGGTAGGGGTGGAACGGTACATGTATTCGTATTGAACCGAAACGGTACGGGCCTCACGGTTCGGTGCACGAATTTGCACGCAGAATACACGGTACAAATAAAAAAAACCTCTTAAATAGCGATGAATTTCGCTCTATTCGCTTTTGGTGTGACTGTGAACGCAGCAATGAACAGGCTGCGATCAAGATTGCAATGCAGGAGTGTGTGTGTGTGTGTGTCTGTGTGCGCGAGAGAGAGAGAGAGAGAGAGGCGCGATGAACAGTGTGTGTGTGTGCGAGAGAGAGAGAGGCGCGATCGAACAGTGTGTGTGTGTGTGTGTGTGTGTGTGCGCGCGTGCGAGAGAGAGAGAGAGAGAGAGGCGCGGGCGCGAATCGCGCGATGAACAGTGTGTGTGTGTGTGTGTGTGTGCGCGCGCGTGCGAGAGAGAGAGAGAGAGAGAGGCGCGGGCGCGAATCGCGCGATGAACAGTGTGTGTGTGTGTGTGTGTGTGAGTGTGTGTGAGAGAGGCACGGGCGATCGAACAGTGGAAACGTAAAAACATACTCCGTCATTTTTTTCATACAGGACATCATTAAAACTGCAAATTGTTTACTTATATTTGTGTACACTCGCAATAAAACACAACATTGTGCTTTTGTCACACTCTAAACTCTTGTCAAACTGTAACCTACACCTGTTAACAAAAGTTTTTATGGTAGTATTATTTTATACGGAAATCAATTATTTATAATTCAGATGAGAATAAAGTTAGTTAATTAAAATGAAGGAAAACAAATATCTTGATCTGAAATAGCAAATTAATTTTAAATTCATTCAGGTACAATTACCAAACATATCTCAAGGTCTTTTCGTCTTTTTAATAATTTAATTAATAAACTAATTATATAAAACTACTGTCAGTGCACTACAAATAAACTGGTTCTATGCCTTTATTAATAAAACTTATTTAAAAAAATACAAGGCTTAAGACATTTATAAAAATGCCTTCTGCATTTTTGCTTTGCTTTTCACTCCATTGTACCGAAATCGTACCGAACCGTGATGTCTGAACCGAGGTATGAACCGAACCGTGACTTCTGTGTACCGTTCCACCCCTACTAGACGGATGCCTAAAAACGTCTAAAAATGTGCTGTTCTAAAAACATGGCACCTTCAAGAGTTAACACTTCCATAATCAGATATAGTATAGCGCATATTTGGCATCCTGTCCGAGTAGAGGGCTCCGATCTCTGAATTTAGCCTGAACCCAGAGTACTCCCCCCACCCCTGGCTGGGAAAAGAATAATTGTGAGCGAGGAGTTGGGGTGCAGGAGGGATGCTGGAAAACTGGAACAGAGGTAAGTCGGCCATATATGCCTCCTCTCATGCTGATTAGGTAGATTATCTGAACGTGCTCCTCTCGAACTTTGTTAACAAAACGTCATTTAAAACGTCACACATAAGCGTGTTCAATGTAAATGACCCCTAACACATGATCGCTCTGGGACGTGTTGAGAGAAACTTCAACTTCAAACTTCACTGCTTCATTCGCTTCTTTTCTTGGGGTGCAACATGGGTTCATTCATTCAATAGTATTCGTCGTGGTGCACTCACCCGTGAAAAAATAAAAGAGTATCTCAATCCTTACACAAATGGTCACACGTGTAACTTAAACACCGGGTGGAAGCGGTAATGCATCTCGACCTACCACTTGCAATTGGATCACTGAAAACCCATCTTAAAGGGATACTCCACTTTTTTTGGAAATAGGCTCATTTTACAACTCCCTCAGAGTTAAACTGTTGAGTTTTACCGTTTTTGAATCCATTCAGCCGATCTCCGGTTCTGACGGTAAGTTACCACTTTTAGCATAGCTTAGCATACATCATTGAAGTGGACGAGACCATTAGCATTTCTCAAACAAAAATCACCAAAGAGTTTCGATATTTTTCCTATTTAAAACTTGACTCTTCTGTAGTTAGGTCATGCACTAAGACCGACGGAAAATGTAAAGTTGCGATTTCTTAGGCTGATATGGCTAGGAACTATACTCTCATTCCTGCGTAATAATCAAGAAACTTCACTGCCGTACCATGAGAGCAGCAGGCGTAATGATATTAGGCGCTGCGTCATATCATTATATATATCGAAATATCGAAAATATCGAAACTCTTTGGTGATTTTTGTTTGAGAACTGCTAATGGTCTCGTCCACTTCAATGATGTATGCTAAGCTATGCTAAAAGTGGTACCGCCAGAACCGGAGATCGGCTGAATGGATTCAAAAACGGTAAAACTCAACAACTCTGGGGGAGTTGTAAAATGAGCCTATTTCCAAAAAAAGTGGAGTATCCCTTTAATACCAGGTGTAAACCTGATTCTTACTGTTCACAGATTGTGAAATTGTCGAAGAGAGAGATAAGAAATCAGTATTGCTCGTTTCAGCATGCATTCTCACAACACACACACACACACACACACAGGTATGCCTGTGACCTTTCTTTCACACTTTCACCTTTGACCCACCTCAAGCCAAAGGTACTCAAGCATATCTCCAGGGCAAGCATTTTTCTTAAACCTCCTTATATATCGCAGCCTGGCCGAGTGGAATGTACTAACAAAAGAGTTGCAGAGAAGCAGAGCCAAGTAAGTGATCGATCGTCTCAGCGTGTCTGAGCGCCTCAGTAAACAATCTACAGTGTTGTTTTCGGCTTCTGATGCAGTCAGCGCTCACATTCACATGCACAGCGAGAGTTTCTTACACAGATCCGCCATCAAAGCTGCTCTTATTCCAGCTTTGTTGGACTTATTAAAAGTGGATCAGAATGCCCTATTCACTACTGAAAAAAAAAAAAAATTACAATCCTTCAGCCTGCGATAGTCTCACGCTTCAAAAGCAATAAGCCAGGAACAGTACGATGAAAGATGTTTAGTAAGCATTCAAATATATTAGTAATAAAATTCAGCATCAACTTCTGCCAAGAATTATTATTCAGTAAATGTGGGTTGTTTACCGTTTCCAAGCAACTTGTTGCAAACAGTTGAACTGTTGTGCTGTCACGGGTGTTCATATCAGCTATTTTGCAGCGCCTTTGAAAAAAAGTGAATCCAATCAGATTTTAGAGGCTTTATAATTTTAGATTATAAAAATGTAAATGGTTATTAGGATCTACTCAAGGTCTAATTAAGTGGGTCAAAAAAGCTTTCTAAAGTTCAGCTAATTGCTTTCAATATAAATTTTAACTATATTCTTTTTATTGAATTGTGATTAACATGCAATTAAATGTTCGAAAGCATTACATTCAGTTCGTACTTAAGTATATAATAGTGTTTCCATAATAAGTACACTTAGTGTACAACAATGCAGTGTGTCTATACTTAAGATGAATACGGTAAAAATGTTAATACGCTCTGGACGTTTGACAGTTGTAACAAATGTCAGGAGGAAGTCACACAAGCTCTATGTCCATCAAAATAGGGAAATGTGTTTACGATGGTAACCACAGAGAGCGGTCGCAAATGTCCTCGTCCCTTATCACATCATCATCATGCCTCATCCCACAGCACAGTTCCTCTCTGCTCACTTCCGGCTTTCTCCAGTCTGTCGTCACATGGTTATATGACTCTTTCTTAATCATGGATTAATCAAGTTATGCACTGCTGAATGCACGACTGTAACGTCATAAGGCAGAAAGTGACAGTTAATCAAAAGTTGGCTCTCTGCGTGACATTTCCTCCATAAACCTCAAGCGGTACTACTAGACACGTCACATTTCTAAAAACAGATTCGGTGGGACAAGGACTTTCACCTGGAGGCCAAGAGCAGTTCCTACAGTAGGTCTTGTGCGAGTAGCACAGTCAGGCCGGTGAAGAACGTACTGTAACCTGTCTGTCTGCCTGGACAGGTTCTATTTGGCACACCAAAAACAACGACACGAAAAACATAATTAAGGTGTTTATCCCCTTTATCCTGGTTGTGTATGTTGTTGTGACACATTAAATCATCTGAAACTGATGGGGTGTGCACTGATTTTACTAGCAGCTTTGCAGAATGCAGTAAATGTGTCAACAAACTAACAGGACAACATTTTTCAAGGATTTGTGCAGATGAAAAAGTCTTTGTCGAGACTTTACGCCATGAAAAAATTGATATAATATGCCATCAGTGTAGTCTAGATTCAAATATTACTATGAAAATATCTAAATTAAATTTCTTTAGAAACTTTGGAATTTGACACTATTTTGAATGTCCACTGTTTTTCTGTAATGCTTCATACAGCAAAAAAAAATTTTAAGTGTGTTTCATAAGGTAACATCTAAATGAACTGGGTTTTATTTATTTTTTTAAATGACAATCAATCTAACTGCAATTTTGTTTGAAATTAAAAATGAACGGTCTGATCAGGAGCAGTGCCTTTCAGTAAAAATTGTACAGTTAAGGCTCGTTCACACCAAGAACAATAACTATAAAGACACACTATAATAATATTATACCAACGGACGAGCTCACTAAAGCAGGATGGATTCTGATTGGCTGTCAATGTTTTTATTATTGATCACCTGGAGGAAAAAATCGTTCTAATTCCAGTGATATTGTTTCTCTGTGCTGTTATTGTTATACTTGAGGTGTGATCTCTGCTATTCTTTTACATTTAGAACGATTTTTAAAACTATATATTTTGTATTGTTATTATAGTTATCCTTGGTGTGAATAGCCACCAGTGCAACTAACCTAATTCTGTTTTAATAAAAGTTACAATAAAGTATATTAGGCAAAACAAAGTAAACAACACAACCAGTTCAGGCCATCTGAAATGAAAAAGCAGTTTCACTTTTCTCTGGAGAACTGCTTGTTTCCATGGATACGGCTGAATTTCCCAGGACAAACTTTCCTGCCAACTCTAAACTGAAAACACACACACACACACCACGTGCGTAGAGGGTATGAACTTATTATTTTCCCTTTCTGAGCCCTAATTTGGCTTTTGAGTGGATTATTTGGATGGAGCGACTTTGGATTCCTCCACTTTTGAAATGTTGTTCCCATGTCAACTTTTGACATCAACATCTTTTGTGAAAATGTCAAAAACTTTTCTTTTTTTCTTTTTTCTTTTCTTGCAATATTATGAGGAAAACAGATGAAGTGGATGTACCACAATCTGCAAAGCCCTGCATTAAATCTTTGTTGCTTCCTTTGCATGTAAGGGGAAGGGTGGAAAAAAAAAAATAAGCATGGCAACAATAACATTAGGTAACTTACATTATAAAGCTTAATAGATGATCAGTTCATGTACTTTCTAATGTCTTTGATTTGACCGGCTAATACTTACTAATGAAAGTAATTATTGTAACAGTTGCTTACACTTTATGTAAATAACCTAATAGCATGTCATGCCATTAACATCAAAGTGAAAGTTATGTAAAAAGTGTCACCCAGCATTGTTTATCTTACCCACGAGCAGACAGAGGACGTCCAGCCCGACCAGCATCTTCCTGCTGGAGCATTGAACCGTATCCACAGGTTCCGCGGGACTCGGGATGTGTTTGGTGCCGTTTTCCCTCGCTGTGTCTCCGGATCCACCGTGATCCGCCAGCCGCTGCTGGAGCTCCGCGTTACTGTTCACCGAATTCAACTTCTGCATGTTGTCCGTTTAATTTAACACTTGTGCCGGATTTACTGTCCTTCACAACCTCAGTAAAGCCAAACTGACAGGTTAGGAACACGGTTTACTTGAACTTTTTTTCAATCTTCTGAATGGTTTAGGTTAAAATCCAACAACAAGCGCACGTGTAGATGACGAATATAAAAATGTACACACGTCTTAACTGATGAATCGATCAGACTTGTACAGAGATCCTGGTCTGCTCTCTTTTACACGAGAAATCCTTTCTCCAGCACTTTTGAAAAGTTTCGGCTGCAGTTTGGCCATCATCATCGGGACATGATGGAGAAAAACACATTCCTGAAAACATATGTCAGTCAAAAGTTTGTCATCCTCTGTGACTCTTCATGTCAAACTCTTCTTTCTTTCCCCAACCGAGAGCAAACTTGAAGCGGATCGTGTTTTGATTTGTGGGTATTAGTGTTATTCCTCCGCCCTCTTTAGGGCTGGCTTAAAACCTAGTGAGCTGACTAGTACACAGGCAGCATTTTGGGGTTATACGTGTTCCGAACGCGGGAAAACTTGCTAACTGTGAATAGTAGCCTAATAATAATTCGGGCGACCCAACTTGTCTTTTGGCGCAATTAACACTTAGCCAAGTGTTAACTATAGCTAGTAATAATAGTTGTATAAAAGCACTGTTTTTGTAGCCTAATATGTGTAAATATATGATCAAGTGATAAATAATATCATTAGTATTTTTATGTTGTCAAAATTCTTAACGAAAAGCGCTCGAGCAGTGCAGTTGCCTCCTCAGGTGACCGCCAAATCCGTTGGTGTCTCATTTCGAAGGCTGCGCCCTCCGGAAGTCACATTTCTCGTCGAGGATGTCTCATAAGTCACAATGGAAAATATATATACATTATTATTATTATTATTATTTAATTATTATTATTTTTATGTGTGGAAGTACATGGCCAGCATCAGTTTCAGGTGGTTAGTTATATCATTAAGACCGCATAAATGGTTCTTACAGCAACAGGTGGTTGTTCTGCAGTTCTGGTGTGTGTTTGTTGTGCTCAACGTGCAGCCTCTGTATCCTTTCATATAGGCTGATTATTTAAGAGGGTTTATTCTCTGTCTGGGAAGCGAGGCAGACAAACATTTATTGCTGCGGTACCTTCAATGGGCTGACGGCCATGATGGAATGCTGAGTAATGTACCCTTTATCAATCAGGTTTGAGGATTGAGCTAGTTGAGATTGGGTAACTGTGTTGCAGCTGTACTTTCGCTAAAGGGCAGACCAGCCACTGTTTCTTGTATATTTTAGATGTATATTGTGGTTTATTGTTATTTGATATTGACTTTGATCTTAAATGTTGTCTGTTATTTGCTTTGTTTCTTTGGTACTGCTCTCCTCTTTTTGTGTGTTCCAGTGCTCAGAGACTTTGTACAGGGCCGGGCCTGCATCTACACTAAAACCTCCTTCGGTGTAGGTGATTTGGGTGGTGTGACACTGCTGTGTGGTGTGTGAAATAGTGACTTAAAGGTTACTACTTATTTGCGGTGTATGCTGTGGGGTTTCTCCTGTTTTCTTCTGTCTCTTAAGCCTAGTTCACACTACATGATTTTAAAATGTTGGGCTGAACTGTGCGGTTCACACTACATGACTTGCTCTCTGTGAAATCAGGAGTGTTCAAGTTGTTGAGCTGTTCACACCACACGACACAACGTGATTGATCCGCAACAGGAGGTAACGCACTATACGAGTTGACAACAACTCTGTCACCCAACGATTCTATCTTGTCTACAAACCACGTTTTGTCACAAAAAATCACGCGATAAAACGAAACGGAAATCCCGCGAAGCAGCACGCGCGCCAATACCCAGCGAAGAAGACGAAGAACACAACACGCGAATATGGACGTCAGACAGAAACTAGTGCTGCAAACTGTTTGCGCGATGATTTGCTCTGAGAAAAAAACGCAAAAAAAGAAAAAATAAGATTTACCCGGTGACCTCAACCCATGCCTTGCTCTGATTGGCTGTAGCTCATGACATCACGTGAGTTTGAGTCTGGATATCTAGCATGCTAGATATTTTTCTGGGCTCGGCGACATGTCTGCGAGGCGTCTGCGAGCGTCTTTGATGCGTTGTTGGCTCTTTCATACTAACAGATTGCCGAGCGTTCATCGCCCGCTAATCCCCCGCGATTTGCACGCGATAACACCCTGACCTGTCGGCGAGCTCAACGATTTGCAAATCGGGCTTAAATCGGGCTTAAAATCATGTAGTGTGAACTAGGCTTTACAGGTGGTAGGAGGTCCACAAGGGCAGGCCCGACCCTCTTGCAATCTTGAGGAGAGCTAATTCCAACTTCTGTGAATGTTATTATCGACACGTTTTTAACATTTGATGGTTTTATTGGAACTATAAAATTGTTATCTTTTTACAAACTACATTTGTTGTCCATAATCAGTATTGTGACCTTTAGACTAGAGGTCTCCTCCTCCCTTAAATAAGGAGGTGGCGTAGTCAGCTTATATTTCCTACACTACATATTGAATATTGCAGTTGGCTTTTTTATTATTCTGTGCACGTCTTCTCCTTTTTTTATGTGCCCTAGCTCATAATCTTTAATCAAAATAACTTCCCCTCCCTCTTGAAGCAACATCTCTTCTCCAACGGCGTGTTTACTGGTGCGAGGCCGTGACAACCTGTGGAGATCTACCAATAGCAAACCACAACCATCCAATCAATTCACCATGGACAAAATCAAATCCCGCCCTACATTTTTTCTTGTTTGAGAAGCCATTTCACTCAAGAAGCTGACATTCCTCACAATAAGGAAGAAAATACTATGGTAACTTCTGTTTCATACCTACTTTAAGAAAAGTAACCATTATAAAATGTACTGTTATTCCTCCTGAGGCTGTATTTTCTTACTTTGCAAGTAAAGTACTTTTCATAAATGAGACAGCCTCAATGCCATATGCAGCAAACAAATGTGACCTAAAGAGGGTGCAGCTTTTCGAAATGAGACCCAGCTCCTGTTTAGGCCAAGTGAACATTTATGACTAAAGGCACAGTCACAGGCAATAAAGGCCCATTGTCTTTTGTCAAGAGCAGAGTGCAATATGAAGCACAGCTCAGAAGTCACTTCCGAACCAAGCAACAGAACGTTAGTCAACACAAGGAATCTGCATTATCAACATGAACCCATTGCGAAATCTGAATGGGGAACTTTTCCCGATTGTATTGATTTCTTTTGAAATTACTGGATTTTGCAAACAAAAATTCATGGCAAATGTGACTTCACCATTAATTGTTATTTGACTGCTGTTCTTACTACACATTTGAAACTCCATATATGTAAATAATATACATATATATATATATATATATATATATATATATATATTATTTTATTAAGAGGAGTTCAAAGAGCCATTGATTTGCATACAACTAGACATGCATCCTTTGTAAAAACACCCCTTATTGCATTTTGCCACCAAATGCTGTCTATGTCAGCCCACAGGAAAATGAGGCTCAACCTTTCTCCTTCTCTCTTTCTACTTGCCTTCTTTTTCATGAGACCGGCAAATGTTGCCTTTCCTTGTCTTTCAACTCCAGCTCTAAAGCACTGATCAGCTGATCTTTTTCTTTTTCATTAAATGGCGACCATAGAGAAAACCTGTCAGACATTTGTCTTGATGCCATAAAAGAACCGTTTTGGGTTTCCTAAAGAACCTTTCAGTCAACAGTTCTTAAAAGAACCATGTTTTTCTTAGTGTGATGAACATTTTAATAATCTAAAAAACCTTTCTGCACGATAAAGAACCTTTTGTGCAGTGATAAGATTCCATGGATTGTAAAGGTTCTTAATGAAACCAGTTGCCAATAAAGAACTTTTATTTTTAGAAGTGTTCAGCATAAGTTACAATGATATATAGGCTGATATTTAATGTAGGCTAATTAAAAATATATATATATAAAGTCTTGGGCCTGTCTGTAACGGTTTCTTGAAGACGTTTGTATGAAGTTCTCAATTATTTGCACAGGTCTGGTGAACTTTGGAGAATTGGGAAATACTGCCATCTGGTGAGTTTTAACAATGACATTTTGTCATGGCTGTGCCATCTTACCTCCGGTTCACATCGAAGGTTTTTTAAATAGCTGAAGATCGGTGAGTGTCACAATGCTGTCCACACCCTTCTTAAAAGTATTTTCTCATGGATTACAAAAACCAACTGTACTTTAAATGCAGACAAAGTGTCTGTGATTAATATACAGAAATGCCCCTTTCTTCCACAGGATGCAACATTCGTGATGTGGATTAAATTATGTTATTTATAAAGTCACTTCCATTCCAACGATGTCTCTTCCACTGAACCCTCGTACATGCATGAGAGCATCACATAATGTGTAGAAACGTTTTAAGACCTGTAGATGGAGACAAACAGACATTTGTTTCAGAAAGTGTGCTTACACACTCAAGAAATTTGTCTTCATGACATAAGAAAAATATAACTACTCATAGATAATAAAATATTTACACAATCTGCATATTTGTGATATTTACATCAGGGTGTTTATTTACCTTTGTGAAGGACAATTTTTTCAACCTTATAAAATGTATGCGTTATTTTTCATGTCAAATTCTTACATTTGATCAATCATTTAGTTATAATAATAAGACATAGGGCTAATATCAATCAAATTAAATAATTTACACTGCAAAATTACAACTGCAATAAATAATGTTGAGATTAATGTTTTAAATAAATGTTTGAATATACAAATAAATAAATAAATGCAATGATACTTTTAAACATGAAACTAAACCGCCAATAGGTGGCAGCAAGTGACCGTCTTAATGAGTGAGTCATTGAATCATTCGTTCAAATGATTAATTCAAAACGCTGAATCATTCAGTAACAAAACACAGAGTGTTGCTTTCCTTTGGAACAATTTTTCTGAAATAAAAATCTTGTGTCTAAAATGTAAGTAACTTAATATTAACTATTGAGCAATAAATCAATGTAACATTTGCTATTGTGAATATTCAGGAAAACAGCTCCCTTGGCCATGTGATGTTACTATGTTCATATGTTCATATGTTTGCATATAAAGCAAACTCTGTAGGGTTTCTTGTGTATGCTGTTATGCTCATTTATTTTGATTTCTCCATGAAAGTCTCAAGAGACAGGAAGCGTGAGCCTAAACAGCGCAACCTTGTTTCCAGAAAAACACTATCCATTATCAATCGCTGTTTACACTGAATGTAATAAAATCTGAATCATTCTAACATTTTAATGCTTTCCTGTTATTTTTTGTGACTAAAGTTTTAAGCTACTTTTCCAGTAGAGCAAGTGAAATTCTCGTCATTTGTTCCTTTAAAAAAATGCACTTGTCCCGGACAAGTGTTAATGTGACTGAGGGCTTATACACACACTGAGATAATTAACCAAACACAAGACACCTGCTTAACTTAATCAATGATTATGGAGACAAATTAACTGAAGAACTGAGGCACCCAGAAACACAAAAAAACGAATAGAAACAGAACATACATGTTACATTACACCCCCCTCCTGAAAAGGCGCGTCCTCACGTTGTATAAATTCCAACTGAGGAGTGAGGGCAGGGGCTCTGGAGCGGGATGTGAAACAGGAGAGAGAGAGAAAAGTTTGGGGCGAACCAAACAGTCCATGGGGGAGTGGAGGGAGGGAGAAGCCAGGAGCAGGAGGAGCCAGATGGTCACCCACAATCCAGTCAGGATGAAGCCCCAGGGTGGAGTCGAGGGAGGGAGGAGCCATGGTGTTGACTTGGCTGAAGACACCCTGAGGACGACTGATGGAAATGAAGCCACCGGAGCATCCGAGGTGGAATCAGGGAGCCTGAAGACTGAGGTGACGCCGGTGGGACTGAGGACAAAGGTGGAGCCAGGTGGAAGACGGAGCCGAAGGTGCAGGCAGGACGACGTCTGACCAAGGCAGAGCTGGTGGGACAAGGGAGCCCGGTGGAGCTATGAGGACAACGATTTCTGGTGGAGCCGAAGTAGGGAGGACTCAAGGTAGAGCCAATAGGTCGACAAGCCGTGGTTGTTCGTAAGCCAGAAGTGGAGGCAGGGGAATATCCTTATTGGGCGGAGCTGGAGAACTGAAGCTCTGAGGCAGTTCCTCACAGAAAGGTGTTGGAGATGCAGAGGGGCTGAAGTGAAACAGCAGAGGCGGGGCTGAGGAATCGGCTGATTAGGGAAGAGGAGGCGGGAGAGATCACTGGGAGCACAGGCGACATGAGCTGGGCAAAACCAGCTGAGAAACAGGAGACTCAGGGCTAGGCGAGTCCAGCCGGGGTGGGAGGAACAGGGAAATATCTTCCCAAAACACCTCCAAATTACTTAAATAACAATAATAATTTGTTACATTTATATAGCGCTTTTCTGGGTACTCAAAGCGCTTTACATATGGAAGGGGGAATCTCCACAACCACCACCAGTGTGCAGCATCCACCTGTATGATGCGACAGCAGCCATACTGCGCCAGAACGCCCACCTCACACCAGCTTATTGGTGGAGAGGAGACAGAGTGATAGAGCCAATCAGTATATGGGGATGATTAGGAAGCCATGATGATGGACAGAGGCCAATGGGCAAATTTGGCCAGGATGCCGGGGTTACACCCCTACTCTTTTTCGAAAGACATCCTGTGATTTTTAAAGACCACAGAGAGTCAGGACCTCGGTTTAACGTCTCATCCGAAGGACGGTGCTTTTTGACAGTATAGTGTCCCCATCACTAATTCTGGGGCATTAGGACCCACACAGACCACATGGTGAGCACCCCCTGCTGGCCTCACCAAAGCCCCTTTCACACAGCGCTTTGAACCCGGCTTATTGCCGGCAAAATGCCAGAGTGCCTTCTGTGTGAACGCAAACACGACCCGGGATCGATGCCGGGTTGGGGACCTAGTAACATTGCCGTGTTCAGACCCGGAACGCGCGCTGTGTGAACAAAAGCCAGAACCAATGCCGTATAAGGGGTGTGTCGTAGTGATGATTCACGAGCCTTTGCAATAACGTAGGTATCGTGTGACTCAGTTACTCTAGAAGAAAGTTTGTGTCCGTCGTCGATACAAGAAAGAACGAAAAAATGTCTGCAAACTGGACTGAAGTAGAGACCCGTCACATCCAACGTCACGCGTCTTTCCGGAACATACACGGGTTGTGTGTGAACGCGCTCTCTGATTCCGGCAAATCACTGGCAGTGTGAATGAAGCGAAAAAAAATTTTTCTAAGAGTGATGTTTTCAGTCACAAAAACGTCTCAGGACTACTTGTGCTGTAACCACTGCTGTTTTTTGTGTGAAAATGAAAACTGAATGTATACGTTCAGTTCATACGAGAAGTGAAGGGGTGGTTGTGTGTCTTTATCGTCAGTGTAGTATTAAAATTACAGCAGTAAATCCATCCTGAGCAGGATTAATGTCACACCTTGACACCGTATCTCACCTTCGAAATCCCCCAAGGGCCTATTTCATCTTTTTAAACACGCCGTCTTTAGTTGTTCCATTGAAAGCCTTTTCAAAGTAGTGATACACTGTAGCCTAGTTCATAAGATCATTAGGTGTAAAGTCAGCACGGTCAGTTGGTCTATGGATGGAAATTGAGTAGGAGAGAAAAAGGTCAGTCGTATTTTATCATGTTCACGCAACACTATACTTACATTTCCTAACCCCTCCTCACATCTCGGGTATTTTTTGGAGGTCTGAACATCCTCTAGCTGGGCAGAGGTTCCCACCCACTAGAGTGACCAGTCACTAACACCACCTCCCAAGCATGGAGTCACTGGATTACCTTATCTTTGAAATATGCCTTTGTGTCTCTTTCGGTTCCTCTCAATCAAACGCATAAGAGCAACGTGGTTCCTCTTTTGCTTCTCTTCGTCACTGATTTATTATCTCACCCAAGGCTTTAAAAAGCTAAAGCTGGAAAAATCTCTTGTGGCTTTGGAAAGTGTTGATATTTCATCATTTCTCTCTTTCTGGTTTATTGGTTTACTATTTTCCTGCAGGTGTTTACTTTATCTGGCTTATGACAAATAGCAAGAGTCATTCATATAGAGCAACTTTCACAGGTAGACCACAGCCTGGAGCTCACAATATATATAGTCAACATATACATGCCCAGACATGTATTATTCTGCTTTTGAATTGTAGTTACATAGTTATTACATAGTTATGACATGTTTACAGTTATAAAAATTCACATGACATGATTAGCAGAAATTCTTCCAATTAAAATGAATGCTAAATAAAATGGGAATCTGAAGGTGGGTCAGCTAGAGAATATTACTAATTTGAGGGTTGTTTGTTATAATCATTTGTCAATAATTTTCATATTCAAGCTTTCTGCATGATCTGGGTCACAGGGGAAAACCACAACTGGGTCATATCCACAGATGTGTAAGAACATAAAGCTTACATGTGTGTTTTTAATGCTTTTTACTCATTTTATGTAGTCTTCATAAAATAGTATATGTAGCCAACCGTGCGAATGCAGATCACTTTGCACTTGACCATAATTTGAGTGGATCTCATGAAACTCATAAATCTAGCTCATTTTATACCTCAAAATAACAAGGAGAAAAAAAGTTGTGCTTTATTAGAAAGCTAATCAGAAAATTTTCAGAACCATTAAAATGTTATGATTTTTTAATCAAAATTATTTGCCTCAACTCCCTCAGTACAATGCAAAAAAATATAATTCTCATTATGTTAATGTGAAGAAGGATACATTTAAATTGAAATATTTACAGCATACATGCTATGTTTTAATTATTGTACTGTAATTCATTTATCTGATTTTTTTATATTTCTTATTGTAATGCAAGTAAAAAGAGATTTGTATTATTATTATTCAATTAAATTATTTTAAAGAATTAGATCAAAGAACCCTGCAGAAAAATATTGCGCAGCACAACTGTTTTCAACATTGATAATAATCAGAAATGTTTCTAGAGCATCGGATGATCATATTAGAATGATTTCTGAAGGATCATGTGACACTGAAGACTGGAGTAATGATGTTGAAAATTCAGCTTTGCCATCAAAGGAATAAATGACACTTTACAGTATAATAAAATAATTTTAATAAAATTTCACAAATGACTGTTTTTACTGTATTTTTGATGCATACAGTACTTCTTTTCAAAACAATAACAATTTTACCACTACATTTGATGTTTCATCCTTTCACTTACTCTCCAGTGTTATATTAGCTGTGTATGGATATCGAAGATGTTTACTATGCTTTGATGGATCGACATTCTGTTATTGTTACCACATGTCATAACATGTTTAATCAGAATAATAACATATGCAGAAGATAAAATACGCCACATAAAGTTTAGCTCTGGTCTGATGCGGTGTGGTAGTGGCGGATTCATTCCCTATATATTCTTAACATGTCAGAACAAGCTCACTTTGACCACTGAACAAGTTACGGCAAGAAAAACGAAACCAACATCTGTACACAACAGCACAGTATTTGGTTTAGTACAGGTCTCACGTAGTGCGTCACATGTGGCGTACAGAATGTGATGGTTTTGTATAGTGTAAAAACTCCCAGCAGTCTATTAAAGGGACTGTGACACCTGCTTCCCTCCGGTTGACAGCGAGTAGGAGGGCCTGTCCCTGCCCAGGCGAGAGATGTTTCATATTGCACATCACCCATGCTTTAGGGGAAAGTACACTACAGCGCTCCTCTTGGACATCTGCTGAGAAACTCTAAACAGGAACACAGACACTCACAAAACACAAAGCCATCATACAGGAAGCTTGACACATTCTGAGGTTTGTCTACGGGCCAACCAGAAGACGAGAGGTGGAGGCCACGCTCATTCGACATCGTCAATCCCAGCCTCACCAGTGTTTTCACCTCCGTTCGCTCACTCTTCTCCTGCACTGACGCTGTCAGGCATCATGTCTCTATCTGCCGAGTACTGCAGCGATAAAACGGGTGACAGGGGTGGCGGAGGTAGAGCTCTGGCCCATCAGAGGAGGCTGATCCGGGGATTGCTGGTTTGGGCCACCCTGCTCACTCTAGGCCTGGCCGCGTCAATAACTCTGCACTTCATTCACAGAGAATCTGATAAACCACAGGTAGGGATGAGATCTATAATCTAAGTTCATGTTCATTTTATATATAAGCTGCTTCAACCATGTCTGTGAACTTAACGAAATGCATCCTGCTCACTCTCAGAAAAAAAAAGGTACAAAATATTGCAAAATTTAGAAGATACACCCTTGTACCTTATTTACCCCTAAAGGGTTCATATACTTAAATGTACCATATTAGCCTACATATGGTACATACTGTATTAGAATGTTTTGAAATGATACTGTCCCAGGACAGCTTTTTTCTAGAGTATGGGATGCTCTTTAAACAATACTGAAGTTCACATATGCTGACAAAAACAATAATTAAATGAAGCAGTGAAGCAGAGACTTGAAACAAAAAATGTTAGAAAAAGGATAAAAGTAAATTCGGGCAATTGAGTCGAGAGCTGTTGTGTATTGTGTATCTGGTGGGATAAAGTCAGACCACAGCGGCTTTCTGACTCAAAACCGCAGATGAGGGGAACGCAAATGTGTGTAATCACAACAACCTCATATTTATATAGACAGAACATATTCAAACAGATAAGCTCAAATAAATAAATGTCTGAGAATTTTAAACTGAACTGTGATTTTTAGTGGATGTATGAAATTCCAGTGGATTTGCAGGTGTAGACTTCATCACATTCACTATCAATATTATCCATACTGTTAAAATAAGTAAGCATGCGATGACCACATAATAAGGGGAGTCTTTGTTATGCAGTAAATCAAACAGCTCATTTAGTGCCAATGTGGAAACTCTGAATATGTGAGTATTGATACTGCTGCTCAGTGTCAATCATCATTGTTCTTTCCAGCACAGTGGAGAGATCTGAATTTGCCGAAAATGCTTTTGTTTGTCTGATAAGGGACTAGCTGTGGTATCATGCCAGTTGGAAGGTCAAATCTGGTTACCACATGAACATGTCAAAACACGTTCTGGCTGCCCAACGAACAATTTACTGCAAGAGAAAATAAGATATGAAACTTTCTGTGACATGGTTGATAGAGATTAGCATCTGATGCAATTACAATTTACCATCATTTTTGAGTCACAGTTTTGTTCATATAAAGGAACTATTTTTTTTTTACACTCTTAAAAGGTTCAAAAAGGGGCTTTGCGCAACAACGCCATATAGAAGAACCATTTTGGGTTCCCCAAAGAACCTTTCAGTAAACACTACTTAAAAGAACTTTTTGTAAAGAGCATTTTAAAAATCTAAAGAACCTTTTGCGGAATGAAAAGCTTCCGTGGATGTTTCTTCATGGAACCATAAATGCCAATAAAGAACCTTTATTTTTAAGGGTGTAATTGTGCTACAAAAAAAAAAAAAAAAAACATACAAAACTATCCTTTTCGGGTAACTTTTAGAAGGTTGGCTATAAGATTTAACTGGTGGTTTCATTCAAAAGTAACACCTATAAGATATGAGAACCTGATTCTGCTGTTTGAAAAGGAAATTGGTTAAGTTCTGAAACTATACTTTCTCTTAAAATTAGTTTTTTTTTTCCACACACACACACAGACACATGAAGATGCAGCATATTGGGCTGGTGAAAACAAACAAGCAACCGCAGAACAGTAGAACATGACATTATGACATCATTCCACTTAGGGGAAATGCCACCCCTCCTCTTCCCTGGCTTGTGTGACATCAGAAGCGCTGCTTGTGCACAAACCTTTTAAATACATTTGAAAATACATATTTGGGTTAAAAACAAATGAGCTAAAGGGGATAGATGAATTGGACTGAAATTAATTGGACAACATATTATCAACCTGTTGGAAATCCCCTAGTGACCAACCAGAGTAACAAAGCAACCAACCTGAGCACCTTAGCAACTGTCGAAACCATGGGTTTCATGTTAGCCCTATCTGAATTAACCCCAGTAAGGGCCTTAAATGTGTTTGTACATGTGTTTTATGTCAGCCCTATCTGAATTAACCCCAGTAAGGGCCTTAAATGGGGTTATTCATGGGTTTCATGTTACGCCTATCTGAATTAACCCCAGTATGAGCCTTAAATGTGTTTGTACATGTGTTTTATGTCAGCCCTATCTGAATTAACCCCAGTAAGGGCCTTAAATGGGGTTATTCATGGGTTTCATGTTAGCCCTATCTGAATTAACCCCAGTATGAGCCTTAAATGTGTTTGT
This sequence comes from Rhinichthys klamathensis goyatoka, assembly GCF_029890125.1. Classification (NCBI taxonomy): domain Eukaryota; kingdom Metazoa; phylum Chordata; class Actinopteri; order Cypriniformes; family Leuciscidae; genus Rhinichthys; species Rhinichthys klamathensis. The sequence goes on from NW_026606567.1 coordinate 2,542,216, forward strand.
ACATGTGTTTTATGTCAGCCCTATCTGAATTAACCCCAGTAAGGGCCTTAAATGGGGTTATTCATGGGTTTCATGTTAGCCCTATCTGAATTAACCCCAGTAAGGGCCTTAAATGGGGTTATTCATGGGTTTCATGTTAGCCCTATCTGAATTAACCCCAGTATGAGCCTTAACTGTGTTTGTACATGTGTTTTAGGTCAGCCCTATCTGAATTAGACCCAGTATGAACCCCAAACAGGTTTGTCCATGGGTTTCATAATGGCCCTATCTGAATTAGCCCAGTAAGGGCCCTAAACGGGTTTGTCCATGGGTTTTATGTCGGCCCTTTCTGAATTAGCCTTAGTGTGAACCCTAAACAGGTTTGTCCATGGGTTTCATATTGGCCCTATCTGAATTTGCCCATACTGGGGTTAATTCAGTTAGAGCCGACATGCAATCCATGGGCAAACTTATTTGGGGCCCACACCTGAAGCCCATATCGTGCCTACATTGGCCCCACCATACAATGTTGGCTAGGAAAGAACAACTTTGCAACCACCAAGCAGCTACCTGGCAACCAATGGAAGCACCTTATTAAGCACTGCCCTAACAACCATGCAGAACACCTTAGCAACCACATTGTAAACTGACTTGAAGTTTAACCACTTAAGCAGGATCTTACTACTGTATTTATGTATCTAGGAAACCTCAAATGCTGTATAAATGCTCAATGCTCATAATTTTATAGCGTTTTACAACTTTTCATTGAAAGACTGTCTTTATGGACCTTGCTTTTTGTGTACTATATTTTGACTGTAATTAGAAAACGTAAGAGAGATTAAAAAAGCCTTGATCTTACCTTATTTTTTTCAGACCCAACAGGATACCGGAAACCACAACCAACCGAATAAAGTCACGGACATGATGTCATTTTCACCAAAATGTAAGTCAGCGCTTAGAATCTTTTAGATATTTAAATCTACATCTTAATGTGTCTTCAGTTTGTGATCGTTATTTCCTTACTAGAACCAAATATATTCATTTAATGTCCTAACATAGCCCCCAACACCTATTTGGATACTTATTTCACAATTAAAATGCTATCTTTTTCTATGGTAGGCATAATTAAAAACCTTAAAAATGACTTCTCTAGATTTGTCCACAGGGCCTCAAAAAAACATGGTGGAGCTACTCCATTGGAATGTACCGAAAACTGGCTTCATCGAGGGAGAGGGGCAGTTGAAGGTGAAGTACGACGGCCTGTATTTCCTGTACCTGCAGGTTACCCTTGACCCTCACATGAAAGAAAACTATACAATCACTATGCAAACAGAAAGAAACAAGGTGATTTCCAAAGGTCTTATCAATGGATCAAAACTCTCAACTGTCTTCATGGGTAAAGGGATTAAACTGAGTAGGGGAGATACCTTTAATGTGACCTGCAAGCCTCATGCCAAAATCCAGACCCATTACACTGAAACCTACCTGGGAGTGATCAAGCTTCATTAGATCTAAATCGAAGACTGAAATGGATCTGTGACAGTATGAATGTGGACTCTGATTAGCACTGATCTGTTGGATTTTGAAGTACAGTGGAGACAGTGTGCGACATGTTTGATTTGGTAAGAAATGTATTACTTTTTTTATTTATTTATTTCTTAAAGTCACATCTCCAAAAAATAGTGAAAGCTCTCTCCCTTTATTGCACTATATTTAAGCTTTTCTCCATGTGAAGAACGATGTGTTACTGCATAGCCGAATTCTGATTGTTAAACACTCTAAAAAATGTTTGGTTGACCCATGTTTGGGTCAAATATGGACGAACCCATCCGTTGGGTTTAAAAATTGATACAAATTTTTAAAACAATGGTTGATTTTGTCCATATTTGACCAAAACATGGTTTGAAACAAGCCAGCATTTTTTTAGAGTGTGCCAATGTAAAATTGGGTACTATTGATGCACTTTGTTAAAAATATATATTTGTGTGCAATTGACCCTTCGCTAAGGCCCTGAACTGCTCCAAATGTTTCTACAACATACTCACTTTGGTATTGTGAACCCTTTATTTACTGTCCACACTACAAAACCTGAATCAATAGAACATTTAAATGAGATTAAATCTTACTGATGTTGTACATTTGATTTGTTTGAGAATTATGGTCAACACATCACTTAATCTACAGAGTGAACATCAAGATTTTGTTTTTTCAAGGTTTCAAGTATAAAAAGGGGAATACCTACCACTTGTTTTCTCTCTGGTTATCTTGTGTCACTATTATAAGCTCCTCAACAACCATATTTCTGGATTATTTCTGTAAAATGCCATTTAAAACTAGCAAAACACACTGAATCTACATACATTGAATAGAGTTGGGTTAAGGGATGGGGTTAAAGTGCAGACAAAGAATATCAAAATACCTCCCTTTAATAAACGCATACTACACTTATATAAAATAAAATATTTCGAATTCAGCCTGAAGTTTTCGCCAACTAACATGTCATTGGTCAGGTGGTGTATCAAGAGAACCAAGCCACTAAAAGAATGTATATACTGTAATTGTATCATGTGTATGTGTTTTCTTTCTTTTTTTTTCTTTTTTATTATATATATATATATATATATATATATATATATATATATATATATGTATGTGTCATATTTATCTATATTTATGGCTGTTAATTACACAGTGGCAACCATCTGGCTACTTAAAATGTATGGTTTAGAGAACAAAAAAAGGATAGTTCACCCAAATATTTAAATTCTGTCATTTACATTTACTCACCCTGTTGTTCCAAACCTGTATGAATTTATTTCTGCTGAACACAAAAGAAAATATTTTGAAGAATGTCAGTAACCAAACAGTTCATGGTCCCTATTGACTTCCATAGTATTTTTTTTCCCATACTATGGAAGTCAATGGGGTAGGCTACATCAACTTGTTACCCATATTCTTCAAAATATATATTCTTTCATGCTCAGCAGAAAAAAGAAACTCATACAGGTTGGAATAACTTGAGGGTGGATAAATAATGACATTTTTCTTCTTCTTTTTTTTGGTGAACTATCCCTTTAAGTCACTTATTGGGGTCACTGTAAATGGCTGAATTAATGTTTTGTTTTGTAATATTACTTAATGTCTTAAGATCTCCTTTCAAATAAAGTTACTCATTTTGTGGAGGTCCGTGTCCATATTTCATCACAGATATATCTGTCAAAAAGCTTATACACTGTGTAAGACAATTGTTTTAATAAACAACTACATACTTTCTGCCGTTGTAATATGCATTTTTTGTGATGATGACTCATTCATACTGATGGTAGACCGGCTGATATACTTACAAGAACGAGACAGACAGTGATAAGACTTTCCATCGAGGTGGGAGTGAGGGGGCAGAAACACAGCAGTGACTAATTTCCATAAATCCATCAGCAAACATGTTTAGTTAACTGTGGGTTTTTCGACACTGACATGTTTTCAATAATCATTTCAAGTTTGTACCTACTTTAATCTTACCATGGCACTAAACTGAACCGTCTTCAGTTGGGCTATACCTCTGAGGCTTCTGTTATGGTTCTGCATGTGAGATTGATCTCAGAGATCTTGAATCTATAGAGTCATCATTCTGTGCTACTGTGATGTTTTGATGACTCAATAGCGGGACCCTCTTTCTGAAAAGAAAGCGAAAGAGTGCGTAAACCAAAACATCACTCAGCACATCTGCTTTCGAGGAGCCCCTTATGAGTTCATCAACATCTTTTCACACACTCGTCATCTCACATTCCTGCACAGTTTAATAGCCCTAAATATTATATGCACTGCTTTTGTCTTATCAAAACCTCCTCAGTGATGGGTACAGTGATTAGATTTATACAAATTTACTCTGATTCTAACAGAGACATGCTAGAAGGAGAAAACCCGCTAGCTGAAAGACATCTAACATGGCAGCTGTGGGAACAAAGCCTGTTTCTACATGTTGGTTGGTTGAGAAGAAATGACAATACCATAGCGCTCTCCAGGTATTATTGGCCTTTTGCTCTAAAACTGGGGTTTTCAAAGTGTTATAAGGCCAAAGTATCCTAGTTGTATGGTTCACATGGATTAAATATGGTTATCTGAGTAGTGCGACCATATCCCGATTTTTTTCGAACCTGTGTGGTTCATCTGACGCATTCGCCTTGAATTATTTCGCACTAAAAAGGTCAATTGTCTATTATTGTCAATAGTGTAGCACCGGGCCTAAAAGTAACTACACCTGCCAATGGCCTGTGACTTCAGAAAATTTACCGGCCACAAATATTTTTTACTGGCCATGAAACTGCAAAAACAGGAAGTAATGACACCAAAGGTTTAGATATCAGTGAAAATTCACAATTCTCTATTCCAATTTCGATACCTCAGCTAAAACTAGCCTAACTAATATAAATTTAAAAGATTATTAAAGATAATAATAATGAAGTAAACTGCCTGTAAAAAAGAATAAGAACAAATAATCAAATCACAAGCAATAGCACTAATAAATACAAATTAAATAAACAGTGCTTTTCAGGTTTTTCAGGTAAGTCTAAGAGTTGTTTTCAGGTACAGAAATGTTATAAATGAATAGCCTGATATAGCCACTGCATGGCCTTCACTGTATAAATTAAATATACATTAATCCTTAATAAAGTTACGCAGTCAAGAGCAGTGAGTGATTTTTTTATTTGTCCTTTGTTGTTTACATAAAAAATCATAGACAGCAGCAGGAATATTAGGCTGCTGTCACTTTAAGACATGATGCATGGATCCAATGTACTGATACTGTACACATGCATTGTCTTTCTCGACTGTTTATGTTCACTTAAGCCATAAACGACTGTTTACTAGGATACTCGACGAGATGGGCAATTTTTAAACATAATTTTGTGTGAATTTGTCCGTTCAAGAAGACGTGAAAGAGAGCTCAATTCAGAATTTGCGTGCTGACATTGCTTTCTGGACACGTACTTCCGATGTTTGTGCTCACAAAACTTCTCACACAGCGTGTGAGTAATGAATTGAGGTTCTTTCCAACGCATTCTCATCCCAAGGCGTCATATACTGACGCTTTTGCCAAAGCGTCTACATCCGACGCACATGGCACCCTTTAGCGTCAATATAACACGCTTCGGTTATGGGTGGGTTTAGGTCTGGGGTAGTGTTAGTGTTAGACCACTAGAAGGCGCCATATATCTGCGTCTCATATTGACGCTAAAGGGTGCCATGTGCGTTGACGCCTTGGGATGAGAACGGGCTGTTCTTTCGCATCTCCTTGCACTTGAATATTTAAAATTGTAAGGCTCAAAGTTTCATGACGATGCAGCACTGGCCCATCAACATTCACAGTTGTGTTCTCACAACATTGCATTAATAGGATTCATAAAAATCTTGCCGGCCACCTGGAGATTGAAACCCTTTCATATACTCGCCAAATCCGATTTGTACTCGCTTTTGGGCGTTAATTGTAGGCCCTGGAACAATATGAAGCACAGCTCACACAGATGTCACTTTCAAACCAAGCAGCTTTCTGTTGGTCACCTCGGCAAATTCACCTGACCAACTTGAAGACGACCGAAATCTGCGAGGGGAACTTTTTTGTCCGATCACATGGATTCCTATTGAAATGATTGAATAGCCCGCGAAAATTCGTAAAACAGCAATGTGACCGCAACTTTATTCAACTGGCCTCTGACTTACAATAGGATACTTCATTTTGTTTTCTTTCCAAAAATATCTGTGTCTATTGGGCATTTCTCTTCATCTTCCCCGAAATGTGGGATTTGTTTTCCAACATGCTTCACCATGAACACACCCCAGACAGCAACATAGTGTCGGCCCAGATCCGGCCCACATCTGGTACGCGTTGAGTCCACATGCACCAAATGTGGCCCGGATCTGCCGACACTATGTTGCTGTCTGGGACTGGGGAAAAATTGTGGCAATGTAGCTAATAAAACTGTATTGTGAATTATTCAAGTCATACTATTTAACATCACTGAATGAACATAAATAGATTATTTATACTAACAAAACAAAAGTTTATGGGTTAAATCAGGTAGAAATAGCAAAGGTGACAATTTCAGGTTACCACTTTTTACATCTGACCTTGATGATATGCAAACAGACTTTAGAAAACAAATGTACAAAGCTAGACTTAAATGAAAAACAGTTTTATAGAGCCTTTTTTTTTTTGAGCCAAGATGGATGGACACTGAGTGATTTGCTTTAAAAAAAATAATTCAAAATTGTGGATTAAGTAGAAACAATTTTTAAATAACTGATGGAATTTGGCTGAGCTCAAATAATTATTGGCTTCATAACATGGTCTTTCCGGTCCTACGCAAAAATAATAATTCTGCACACAAAGCGATACTGGTGCACATCCGGAAAAGGGCAATCACGGTCATATTAGCCACCAAAAGGTCCATAATGCTAATTTTACAGCCCACTCTCGTCGAAATGATCCGCTCTCCACCTCCTCCACAGGAAGAGGGAGATAATGCAGAAGCATTTCCACTGCACTCGCTTCTGTTGCTGAGGGGAATCTCATTTTCAGTGAAGTCATTCATCAGCTTCTTCTCACTTCTCACGATCTTTATTTTCTTGAGATCTCTTTCCCTTCTCACCCTGTGTCGCTGAAAATGAAATTGAAAAATGCTAATCTGATGTTCTTGCTTCTCTTGTTTTGATCGGTGGTGTAGGAAAATATCACTCATTTCATTTGCCTTTATTTGAACAGTCTCATCAGTCGCTGCTCTCTCTCTCAGACAATAACACACAACAATGCATGTCTGTCAGATCATGACAATAGGGGTGAAGAGGCTCTGTCACTTGAGCTCCCATATTACAGCAGCAGGTGGCGCTGTTTTACTTACTGATTTTAACACTGTGATATGTTGGACTTCAGTCCCAGTGTTGTGCTGTGCATTTTTTTAAGTCCTTGATAAAATGACTGAGAAATGAGAAATTATTTTCTTACCCAAATTAAGTTATTTCAACTTATTGTGTTTATGTCACCATTAAATAAATAAAAATGACATTTTGTATGGAATATTTATCATAGTTAATTCATCCTTGCACATTTTTTTTTTAATTCATGTGCTTAATCTTTAATCAAAATAACTTCCCCTTCTTCTTGGAGCAACACCTCTTCTCTGTTGATGTATTTACTGGCACGAGGGCGGGGCAACCTGTCACTCACATGAGATCCACCAATAGCAAATCACAGCCATCCAATCAATTCCAAATGGACAAAATCAAGTCCCGCCCTACATTTTTTTCTCATTCCAGAAGCCGTTTCAATCGGATAGGCCTATACGTCACAATAGGGAAGAAAAGACAATGGCAACTTCTGTTTTCATGGAAATTTTAAATGTAGCTTTTTTGAGGTAAAGTATAGTTTAAAGTCCCCATGAATTCAAAATTGACCATACTTACTTTGTTTGCCTAAATTGATCGTTTTGTGGTGAACAATTCATCCATGCAAGTCAATCCACACAAAAACTTTTTTTTGGCTTCGTAATCTTTAATCAAAATCTGAAATTTCCCCTCCCCTTTGCATTGGAGGACCTTCCCTGATGACGTAGGTTTGACGTTTGGGTGTCTGCTTAACATCCGTAACCACGCCCCTCCAACTGACAGTAGACAGGCTGAATGACAACACCTACTTTTCTAGATCCAATCAGGTGCTAGTTGGAAAAAAGCCACGCCCACTAGTTTGCCTCATTTATTCCGTTTCTCTCGGAAATACGTCACAACACTGTAGAAAAGTTGTTTGCCACATCCGGTTCACGGGGACTTTAATTTATTATTAACTGTAAATGCTGTTGATATTGTTGTATCAAACCTATAATGCAGGACAGGTATGTATCAGTGAAACACAAAAGGCCACTTTTACACTGCAAGGTCTTGGTGCCTAATTTCAATTTGTTGACTATATCTGAATTATTTTGATGACCAGCTTACATCTTTTAAAAGTGACCCATATCCGATATCGGCATTTACACTATACACTTGGCGAAACAACCCAAAGTAGACGTACTGATCTAGAAGAGCTTAGGCCAAAAAGGAAGTAAAGCAGCTTGATTTGTATTGGACGAAAACAAACTGATAATACGTAAGCATTTGCTTTCCGCAACATAATTAAAGGTCAGTAAAACATTGGGTTGAGCCTTCTTCCTCCATTGCGCCATTGAAAAGAGTCATGTGATCGCGGTCGGTGTCCACCTGAGATTACATCATTCACCACCGTTTCTGCAAACCTGGCATGTCATGTTTATTGGTCCTGTATTTGAATCTGAATGCAATCGATGACATTTGAGTGCTGCGGTGAATCATCTGTGAGTAAAGACTTTAATTTTGTTCTGTTTTACACTAAGCTATCATAGTACAGTACTTGGAATACACGAGTCATATGAAATGCATTTATGATGGGGATGTTGGAAGATCCAGAGATGATCTATTGCCTTAAAGGAGAACTCCGGCGCAAAATGAACCTTTGGTCTAATAAAACATTGGTACCTTGTCAACCGTTCTCTGAGATTTGTTTTCATGATAATCGATTGTAAAGTGTTTTATCTCTAAAAACTGTTTAGCGTATAACGCTAGTAATGGGGGCATATAATAAGTAAAAATAAATCGCTAGTTTATACCACTAACAAGGATTAAAATAGCCCCACACGAACACAGTAACATAATGAGGGTCCCTACATGCAAAACGAATTGAGAACTTGGTAAGTGTACAGACCGTTTAATAAGAAGATAAAGATAAAGACAGTCCACTTCGTGTATACAGATAGGAGCCATATTTGGAAAACAGACTCGACTAATCAAACCACGAACGCCATTCATACAGTTCAGAAGTTCACTGAACTTCATACAGTTCAGCTCACTTAGCACGTCGTTCGTGGTTTGACTAGTCGAGACTGTTTTCCAAAGATGGCTCCTGTCTGTATACACGAAGTGGACTGTCTTTAAAAAATATCTTCTTATTAAACGGTCTGTACACTTACAAAGTTCTCAATGCTTCGTTTTGCATGTAGGGACCCTCATTATGTTACTGTGTTCGTGTGGGGCTATTTTGAGCCTTGTTAGTGGTATTAACTAGCGATTTCTTTTTACTTACTAAATGCCCCCATTACTAGTGTTTACGCTAAACAGTTTTTAAGAGATAAAACTCTTTACATTCGATTATCATGAAAACGAATCTCAGAGAACGGTTGACAAGGTACCAATGTTTTATTAGACCAAAGGTTCATTTTGCGCCGGAGTTCTCCTTTAAGAGATTCAGCTGTTGTTTGGTAAAACAGTGGTGAAAAACATTTGTAACGTGATATGGAATTTTAAGGGATGGTTCGCCCAAAAAAGAAAATTCTGTCATTATTTACTCACCCTCAAGTTGTTCCAAACCTGTATGAGTTTATTTCTTCTGCTGAACATAAAATAAGATATTTTGAAGAATATGGGAAACCAAACAGTTGATGAGCCCCATTGACTTGCATAGTAGGGAAAAAATATATAATGGAAGTCAATGGGGCTCATCAACTGTTTGGTTATCGACATTCTTCAAAATATCTTCTTTTATGTTCCACACAAGAAAGAACTTCATATAGGTTCGGAACAACATTGGGGTGAGTAAATGATGACAGAATTTTCATTTTTAGGTGAACTATGCTTTTAAATTTGATTTCCACATGAGTAATCTATGTGTTTTTCATGAGCAAAAAAAGCATTTTCATACTAGCCCTGAAAATCAGCAACACTTCTAATCTGAATCTTCAGTCTACGTGGAGACACACTCTTCACACGCTTTTCTGATACTATAAAGTGGAAATTGAAAGGGCAGGGAAATCCAGCAAAATAACTTTCAGTTTCACCCCACCAAAACAGGAGAAAGACTAAATATGCTAATGTGAACATACACTGGATCATATACTCAACACATACACACACACGCACACACCAACGCATGAGAAGTCTGAGGATAAACACACACACAAAGACCTTCCCATTCAAAATCAGTACACTTAAGGCCTGTGCCTGACATCATCATCAAACTCATGCATTAACTGCATGAAACCACCAAAGTCTTTTCTGAAAGTGATAATGTCATGAAAGGTTGGGCCTACCGATTCACTTTGTCTAAATGTGCATCTGCTGCTGTGTTGGTTGGAATATTCCACCGAGCTCATTAGAAAAGCTTCAGTCTAAAGACAGACAGATCTGAGTCAGCGAAACAGCCGTTACCTGTGTTTGCGGCGGCTGGCGTTCCCCACCCCCATTTCCTCTGCAGTTTACAAGCTCTGCTAAGAATACACAGAAGCGTGGGCGTTCACAAAGAAAAGCTTCTTAGAATAAGATCAAATAAAGGGACCTGATTCAAACGATAAGCGCATATGCGTGAGCAATGGACAACGAACCAAGCGTTTCTCCAAACCTCGAATTGCAGTGGCACCCCTGATGTCATCTGACACATGTGAACAACAGGCATCTCAAAAGACAAATGACTCACATCTCTCCGCACCTATGTTGGAGGATAAGATGAGTCAGAAAAACTTTGCATCATGAATTTAAAAATAAATTTGCAGGTAAAGCAAGAATCACAAATGAAAGTGTTACTGTATAGATGAGCAGGAAAGGTCAAACCGCAGCATTAAATGACGCATCATCCGCCGCGTGTTATACAACAATGTGTAAGGATGACTTAAAGCAGACTTAGGTTTGGCATAACTTTATTTCGAGCAGAAAATCCATTCAAAACAAACAAACGTTCAGTTAACGTACTTGAAATAAAGTTTTGTGCAGCTGATGCACGTAGAGAAATAAATTATATCCACGGTGGATACATCCAAAAACATGAAACATGTGCCTCTTATTATGCATAATATGAGACGGGCTATAAATAGTGCAGAAGATAAATGGCATATTTCAAGAGAATCGTTCAAATTGGTATACAAGCATGAAATTTGGCACAGATTCTCTCTAAGGGTCACTTTTTGGGAAAAAGGCGTTGGCCACCCAAAAATCATGGCGGCCATTTTTTCAAGATGGCTGCTATTTATGTCAAATGCAGTGATAGGCATAACATTTTGTGAAAATACATGTTTTTTTGGAAAAAAATCAAAAATTCAAGATGGCCACCATTTTTGAAAATGGCCGCCATTTCTCTTGAATCCTTTCATCTTTTTTTCAAATGGTGATGCTATCATGAAATCTGGTACAAATATTCTTTAAGGAGCATTCTCATGGAAAAAGGTGTGTGCCACTCAAAAATTCCGAAAACAATTTATGCTAAATGTGCCTCACAAACTATAAAGATCAAACTGAAATGATCAGAGATATTTTAAAATATATATTTCTGCCGATCTTTTCTAACAGATGTGCAGAGCGGAAGGTGCTACACGCAGAAACATTGCAGGCTTTAAAACGTGTTAGTCATTTTTATGTATTTAAAAAAATTATATATATACATATAAAATATTTATAGAAATAATAGCATCTATTCTGTATATTGATCATACAATCTCAAAAGATGAGTTTGATTCCTTTTGATATGACCCGTCACATGTCCTTTCATAATTCATTAATTTGGTGTGTCTAGCTTGTTTTCAGGTGGAACAACTACTTTGTACACTTTTAAAGGAAAAATAAATATAAAAATAAATATTTTCCATCCAAATCTAGTGGTGCACTTATTCAACTTCTACAGATTTATCATACACTTAGAAACACCAGTTCAAAAGCTGTCACTGGGACGGTACCTTTTCATAAAGTAACACCTAATGTATTTCCCTCTACCAGTACCTTTTGAAAGGGAACTGCCCCAGTGAAAGCTTTTTTCCCTCTGAGATTGTTTGGTAAAAGTCAGACTCCAGATTTAATCTAAACCATGAACACACCAAAGTAGATCTCAGCAGCATTGGACAACACAAGTGAACAATTTTTCACCCTGACAAAGACAGCATCTCCTTTGTAGAGATGAAACATGCCGCTGAGGAAGCTGTTGTCTATGATTCCCGGCCTCTGGAGTTTAAGATGAAACCTAGAGGACTGGAGAAGCAGAATCTCAGCCCCATATCGATCTGTAGTCCGCAGTACAGAGTGGGTGCATGTGATTTTATCCTCCCGGAAGTGGATCTTAGAGTAGACGGAATAATATCCCTCTTTCTCCATGACGAGTTTCCCCTCAGCTGGCTTGAGTTTGACTTGGTGGAGGATGGATTCCTGATGCTCATTCCACAGCACGACTCCATTAACAGTTGAATTACCAGCTACATGGGAGAGGACAGCATGAGCGTCATGAACATTAGCACTCAAATGTTTCAGCACTTGACTGAATTTATATTTCTCATGATTCTTAAGGAAAAGTAAATCTAGCTAACAAGTGTGCGACATACGTGTGCAATTTGCTTTTATTTGTGTTACTTCAGTTCTGATTACTTGGAAATATTCATATAGACATTGGATTGGTAGTGTTGATTGTCAATAGTGCCAAATAAACGTCGAAATAACGCCTAACGTTTAAAATAATAATAATAATAACAGCTGTGATATTACTTGTCAGTTGTGCCATTGGTTTTGACGGCTTCATTTCTCCAAGATGTTTGTGTTTGCCGAGTGCGACATCTTCTTTCTCTATAAAAAAAAGCATAAGTTTACCATAGATTTAAGTGCAATCTGATATTCTTCATATGCCATATTTAACTAGAATTTAAAAAATGCAAAACAATGTAAAGCATCAAAGTAAACTTGTGACTATACAGTTAAGTGATCTTTACCTTGTTTTCTCATGGCAGTCTGAGGTTCATTTGGAGTGGTCTGAAAGGAGAATAATACATTTATAAATTCACTTTGAGTCTATGATTTTTTAAATGCCGTGGGTGAAAAGACCTCAGAAAAACATTACAATAATGCATCATGTATTCTGTTGCTTCTGCGGCATATTGTGTCTTCATAGCACTTTATTTATTGTAAAATAACTTAAAATAACAGTTCATAGTACGCATCACCTCTACATTTTCTGACCCAGATAGCACACGTATGTCTTGTTTTCATCTGGAAAATATCTGTTGTGTACAAACTCTTACAAAAAAAGTATACTTCAAGTTTATTTTATTAAGTATACTTAAGTAATGTTTTAAGTATAATATCAATGTACTAGTAAACTTGTAAGTGTACCATTTCAATACTGATTAGGATTAAATTGGCCCACTTTTTGTTATATAAAATACTTTTATGTGTACTATAAGTGTAACAGTAAACATTGAGTGCACAACTAGTTCACAACTTTTAGTTTTAGTTATAAAAGTACACTTTAATGTACTTTCAGTAAACTACAAGTTTAGTAGTTTTCTTTATAAATCAATATTTTTAAACAATGTAAGATTTTAAGACAGTATGTAAAACTATGTGAAAATAGGCTACCCAATCAAAAGAATAAACACAACTACAAGCCAAGTATACTTAGAATACTTAACTACTTAAATATATCTCGATCAAAAGATCGAGTACAAATCCACTTAGACTTTTCTGTCTATGTAAGTCAAGTATACTTAAGTGCAATTTTAAGTATATATTTCTGAGAAGTACATAAAAAGTAGACTGAAAGTACTTTTTTTTTTCTTTTTTTTTAAAAGAAGTATACTAATAGCACACTTGAATAAACTTTTTCGTAAGGGAACATCTGATAAGCAGTTTTACATACATTCTAAATCATAAACATCTTCAATACATCTTCTAAATGTCTATATAATATCTGACAAAAAACATCTTAGAGACGTATTGCAGATCTAAAAAATACATCTTCCAGATGAAAACGCACATCAAATAGAAGTAGCCTATGTGTGCTATGAGGATATAATGCTTCATATTTAACTACTTTTAACATTTGTATTCAATAGTGGGTATTTATTTGGCACAAACAAAATCAGGATTTTAGTATTAAGTCGGCATGAAATGAAACTTCACCCTATCTGTTTCATAAATTCATGTTATAGATCTTCTTGTGAATGATTCATCATATTTTCACTGGGGAAAAAAATTGACCCCATTTTTATTTATGTCATAACTGATCTTCCAGTGAAATCATTTAGTGCTTAAACTCGGTCCCTGTAAGCCTCCACTTTTGAGAGCAACTTCCACATTTCAAAATCCAATCAACAACCAAAGCAATTCGCCGCAATACAGGTTTTATTCTCCCGGATGTATGACTATACGGAAGAAAAGATCGGTCGCCACTTCCGCTTAATCGCGACTTACTGGAACACATTTTACACTATAGCTATACAACTTTTTAGTTTTTACAACTTTATTTAAATAATGTCAATTAGCATATAAATCAAACCGCCTGAACTGACTTCCCAACATTTCTTGAGAGCTTATGACTTTATTTTTTAAAAAAAGCAACTATATAATGTTAGCTCGGTTGTAAGGTTGTGTATAATAATAAATAATGTGGATATAAACAGTGATGTATAGGTTTACGTTATCAAGAACTGCTGTGTAAACTGAAAAATGTGAGTGGTTACTTGAACTTAGTTATCAATGATTTACAAGACTTGCCATTCAAACATATTATTTCCTCTAGTTAACTTAATTTGTGTCACACTGCTACATCAGATAAGAAATCAGGTCACATGTTAGGTCAGGTAACCACAGCAAGCTATGTGGTTTGAGCAACGCCAGGTCTGTCCAGCTACATTTCTGCAAACTTCATGTAAAGGGAGGAGCCTGACAGAAACATCGCAATCTACGCAGTGTATATTAATGTACATATGGCTGAAAACACTTCTATTTTGTATTGTTTCATCGTTGTATTATCAGCATGACAATATGTTCGTTAACACTTTATTTCAATAGTCCACTTTAGACATTCTACTAACTAACTTTGTAACTACATGTCAACTAACTTTCATTAGAGTATTAGTAGACTTAATATCTGCTAACACTTTATTTTGATGCTCCTCAACAGACATTCTACTGACTATAAGTGTTACAACTACATGTCAACTTATTCTACTAACCTGAACCCTATAAACAGTCTACTAATACTCTAATGAGAGTTAGTCAACATGTACCGTAGTTGCAAATTTTAATTTGAGTTCTATATCATTTTAATTTTGTTGTTTCAGGTAACTTAATGTTACTGATCAACCAGAATGATAAGTTGTGGTTGGACTGGATGGTACTTACAGGCTGTTCTTTGGTTGAGTACAGCCGGTAGATGAAGCAAGCCTCAATGGTCATTCCACACAGAGCCAGAATGACCAGGATCACCAGCAGCGTCTGGATCCGCTTCTGCCGCTGTCTATAGCCAGGTTTGGGCGGCAGCGGAGGGGGTCTCGTGGGGCTGTCCACCACAAACACCGAAGGATACGAAATTTTACCTGTAGCCATGTGCACACCGTCTCTGGCCACGTTACAGATCACAACTGCACATCCAGAGAAGTGCAACTAGACCCAGTGCAACACAATGAGTGCGAGTCCCACTGTCAGAGCGAGAGATAACCATCACTCATAAAAGCCTACAGGTGGGCGGTCGATGCATGTGAGCCAAAAAACTGTCAGACCACTCTCAGAATCTGCATGCAAACCTGTAATGCTGTCTCAAGGGATGGTTAAAGCAAAATCTGCAAGTGGCGAAGAAAAACGTGCAACGTTTAAATCTAATTTGGTTTCAAAATGAGTTTTTTTTAAAAATCATCAACGGTAAAAAGCTGATTTTTTTTGTCCGTCAGACTGACATATTCCGTTTGGGTCTGAGTAGGTTGGAAGTGGAATCTATAATGGGATTTGGTAAAAGACGTGGTACAAAAGCCTACACAAGCTCGTGCATTTTCATGGCCACGCAACTGGCCCACCAATTCACACCTTCCTCTCTCCTGTGCATCAGCTCACAGCCACAGCTTCCCGTCCTATACAGAAGTCACACGCTTCTTCAGTTTAACCCCCACGCTGTGTTTAAAACCCTGTAACAAAGGTGGTCAAAAATGGCCGGCCTTTAAAAAATTGCTTGTTATGCTATATTATCACCGAATATTGGATTCAAACTTGTTTTCTTTCAATTAGGACCGGTTTTGTATTTATTTTTGGAACTGATAGATCGTAGGTCTCATTGATCTGAGATTACACCTCCGTTTTTGAGTGAAAAAAGCATGATTTTTGGATTATTTTGTCAATATTCATCAACATATGGAAACATTTGTACTGTTTATCACACTAATGTTCTTTAATAGTTAACTAGGAAGTTTGTTTTGAAATGCCTTTAATTTGTACAAAATGGACCAAAGTAACACTTTTTGTGTTCCTGGTTTACCGGCCTACAAAATATATATATATATATCTGGTTGATCATAGGCCTGAGGATAAAGTTAATTTGTGTGTGTGTGTGTGTGTTGTAGCGCAAGTGTGCATGTATCCAGCATGCACAGGTCTAAGGCCTTTATCTTTGCAAGCACACATATGTGAACATGAATATGATGAAAATGCTTCTAAACACTAAATGTTTCTCTTACTTTCCATATTCCCCATTCATTTTCAATGGATGGCCATTTTTGACCAATAAGATCAAAGAGGCCAACAGTCAGTCAGTTTCATTTAAATAAACGTAGTTAAATAAACACAGAACCGGTCCTAATAGAAAGAAAAC
Source organism: Rhinichthys klamathensis goyatoka (assembly GCF_029890125.1). Lineage (NCBI taxonomy): Eukaryota > Metazoa > Chordata > Actinopteri > Cypriniformes > Leuciscidae > Rhinichthys > Rhinichthys klamathensis. Next base: position 2,558,861 of record NW_026606567.1, read on the forward strand.
AAGTTGACAAAAAGATTGAATCCAATATTTAGTGATAATATAGCATAATGAGCGATTTATAAGCAATTTTTTGTAAGCCGGTCATTTTTGACAGGGAACATCACATGTGTGACAATGCCCAAATCCCCCCAAAATACAAGAATTATCCCAAACTTTTGGGGTAGTTATACTCTGTGTGAGCAAAGTCAGTAAGTCCTTAGTCCAATGTAATGAGATTAACTAGCATTTTCGGGAAAAATAAAATCTTCTCAGGTTAAAATGACCCGAACACAACATAAGGGTTAAGTAACTATAGGCTGTAGAAGAAAGACATTTAAAAACACTTAACACAAACCCCCAAAAAGTCGTTTTGGAGCAGTAGAACACAATAGAGTAGTGACGGTCAATGCAGGCCGATGTACTATTTTTGTTTTGTTATAGTAGTGTGCACATGAGAGCAAAAGGGTAACAATAGTTCCCCATAATTAGACCAGTAAACACAAGTATAGTTGAGCTGATCTAAAAATTAAATGCAAGCAGACTGAGAGAGAGCCATCCGCTAAGAATAGAATACTCGTTCAGTCCATATTTAATTGATGTCATATCTTGTGACATCAAACCAACATCAAAGAATCAGTAGTGACTTTGTTGTTGCCAGCATCTTGGCCAAAGGCTTGTCCTTGAACACACCGCAAACTCTACATCCAACAGCCTATACCAGTGCATCTGTGCCTGCGTGAGAGAAACTCTCCATACCAGCAGGTGGCAGTAGTCTGGATTCAACGGTCATACAAAGAAAGCGAAACGAAGGCTGAATCCGAAATCGCCCCCTATAACCTTAAATAGGACGTTATTTGAGGGGACAGCCATTTGTAGTGGTGTCCGAAACCATAGTGGACGTTATTGAGTGCACTTCTTCAATCCAACATTGCACCGCAATTACAAATGTACAACCGGTGAATGTTCATGCTGTCCGAATGCGCTCACTCGTTTTCATTCACTCCTTCCAGTGAACAGTATTAGTGGACTAACATATAGGGAATAGTGAATGAGGGTTTAGGAGGCGATTTCAGATTCAGCCTAGGACTGCAGATATACAGTACAAGAAAAGCACTTCCTTACCGTTTTGAATTTAATTAATGTTGATCAGTTGGTCTTCACTTTCCTCATTCCATATGGCAATGTCATTATGAAAATATTTGTGTATTAGAAAGCTCCGATAAGATGATGTTAAATTGGAAGAGCTTTCTGTGTTCCATCTTGACTTTGACTGTTTGCCTGCTTTCGCCACTTTCTCGATTCTTCTAAGCAGAACAGCCAATCAGAGTCTCTTTCTCACCTACTGCCCAACACCGATTCAACATGCCGACGGGATCCTTTAAACATTAAAGCTGCAGTCCATAGCTTTTTTGGGGTTAAAAATGATCCAAAATACATATATGAGAAAATACATAACCAGTCAGTGTTTTAAAACTATCTGGTTGCCTTAGCTCGATTCAAAACCGTAAGCTTGTAATAATGTTTTTAATTCCAGTGGTACTGGTGGATTTCCGCGGGAGATTCGAGCATGTCTTTGCGTCATTACGTCACAACACATAAAGAAGGAGTCTCGGCTAGTATAAGCTGTATTGCGTGTGAGGATGTTGGAGGTGGAGATTTATAGCCTTTTCTCACAGCACTTGATATTAAACTTATCAATTTGATGGCGGATCCAGAAAGGTTGAAACGACAATCATCAGTGACAACTAGAGATTCACCCGTTGTAAAATGCAAAAGACTTCGTTCGGACTTCGGAGTGGCTACAGAAAAAAGAGACTGCAACCGGACCCATGCGGAAACAAGGATACATATCGGAAGGACATTACATGAAGTCACGCAATGCTGACGGTGTTAACATTAACAATTTGAGAACAAAGTATAATTTGCACGGTTTTGCGTGATATGATAAGCGATTGTTAGATTTAATCAGTGCGATTTACTGCAATGTCAGAACCAGAACAAAAGTGGATGTTACTTACTTGTTCAGATGACATTTTCCGGTGAAAATTATAATGTTGGTCATACTTCCAAAAAGAATAATCTGTGATTCTGACTGACAGCCTCACACTCTCCTCAAACATTGTGTCCATCCGCGCTGTGCCGTGTGCCCGTGTCGAAGTACAACTCACGTAAAGTTGATAATTCCGCGAATAACTGCAATTGCAGATTTCGAACAGAGATGGCGACAAAGAGGAAAAAACTGCGGACTGCAGCTTTAAATAATTACAATTTGAATGTCAGCCCAACCAGAGGGCCCAACCGTGCTTGCTTGACAAGTGAGAACAAATCTTATTGGTTCTCGCACATGATGCGGCAAGATCACTTTATATTAAATCGGTTAAACATATAAAGTGATTTTGTATGTTCAGAAGACTTGAATTACACCTCTCAATTCATATGGATTACTTTTACAATGTCTATGTGCATCTTTAAACCTTTACAATTTTGGATAGGCAAAAATGAGGAGAGAATTGTAAAAAAAACATCTTCACTTTTGTTCTGAAGATAAAGAAAGTCTTATGGGTGGGGGAAAGTTACTAAGCAATGTACTTCCTAAAAAAGTAACTAGTCAGGTTACTCAGTCATTTTTTGTGAACAGTAATGCATTACGTTACTTTATCTCACTTTATCTGTTTTTGTGCGAGTGAGATGAGTAAATGCCTGGTCACATTTATCCTACAGAGTAGGCTAAATGATTGAATTTTCATTTTTAAGTGAACTATCCCTTTAATTGAAAGTCTGCATTGTATTTTTACAAACTTGACAATTCACACCAAAGCAAACCATGATTTGTATTATCTTCAAGATCAGTCCATAGACCTAACTAAAATAAAGCCTCTTCTTGAAAGGTTCATTTTATGTAGGCAAATTGTTTGTTATGTTCTAGTTATGTTAGCTAGGTATGTTCTAACACTGCAGGGATGTTTTGTGTGACAACCACATCGAGCCATTACAACACTAAGGGTTATTTTATTATATCTTATTATAAACAAACATTCCCAGAGCGTTGCAGAAAAGTTTTTGTGACTGGCATTGGTGTAGTAGGCCTACAGCATTGAATTAAATTAAGACATGAATATCACAACGTATTTAGTCTCCGTGCAATTTATAGCCAAAATGCAGCCTACGGCCTTTCATTCGATCCCTTCAAATGGTCCAGGGACGTTCCGATGACGTAGACCATACTACAAGTAAACGTGTCTTGCAATAGAAACATTGAGCCCTACAACACTAGAACATGAAATGTTTCATGTAAGTTACTGCGACGCAACGAGGCAAGCGCGCATTGACGCTCAAATCGAGTCTTGACGTCGGAACCCAATCGACAAATCACCGAGACTGTTTGCGCGTTTTACGCGACGCGGGAAAACTTTAACGCGTCCGTTATCAACAAAGCTGTCAAACTTCAAACCCGGCTGTTTTGTCACTGCAACTTCACGAGAGTCCAAAACAACGCGCTTACAGTGCTGTGGAAGGCAATGTTCGCGTCTAGTTCTGTCGCGTCGCTCGCAGTGTTTGAAACAGCTGCTCCGGTGTGTTTATGAAGAGCAAAGTAATGGAGCGGTTTAAAGCGACGCGTCTCGTAGTGTGTTTGCTGCTCTTTCTGACGCTCTGCGTGGATTTGGGATACGAATTCAGAAAGAATAAGGACACCGAGTTCACTTTCCTTCTTCCTGCCGGAGCAACCGAGTGCTTCTTCCAAACAGCCACTAAGACCGGCAGCTTAGAAGTGGAGTACCAGGTCAATACATTTTTTTTCTTTTTAATTAAACTATTAAAAATGATATCTTATTTAAAATGATCTTTTAAACGAACTCAAGAGAAGCCAGACTAAATAAGGAGTCGGCAAAATTGAGAAAGTAACTTGTCAAAATGGTTGTTTGCTAAGTTAAGAATAGCTTTTGGTTATCATTTTATTAACACTATTAGTAACTCTACTGCATTACATTGCAATTTTGCTTGACAGTAATGACCAGGAAGTAGCAGGACTTTTCCTTTCATAGGTGTAGATGTTTTGGTCAAAGTGCATAGGCTACTGCATGAAGCACTAGGCTACAGTAAAGATACACATAAGGTTTCATTATCCTATAATGTTAATTTCAACATTTACTAATACATTAGGCTATTAAAACCAAATGTTGTATCTGATCATATTATTTAATGGACATGAGCAACTAACAATGAACGGTTGTATTTTTTATGAACTAATAACATATGTTACTAATGGAACAAATGCATTGCTCATTGCTACATAAACAGCTTGTGCTTGGTTTGGTTTCATGCATGTGGATCTTTTCTACAGCTCTGGTGGGAAGTTCAATATTATTGACATCATAGTCAATTGCATACTTGAGCGATCCTCATTCAGTCATCTTTAGACATCACACACAGTAGCTATACTGTCTTTTGGTTATTCCTGTACAGCCCTGTGTTGTAACCCTCCTCCTCAGGAGCTTGTCTGGGGTGTGTTTACGTTAAAAGCAGGCACAGCTGCGGGACAGCTGACCCGACCCAAAGCTCATTCCATGTGCCGGAAGGATCAGAGTGTCTCCAGTGCTGCATGGTTGCTGTTGCCACACTTTATCTCTAGTGACGCCGGCACACTGGCTCTTCATTTGAGCTGCTTTATCAGTTGGTGGAAGATAGGAGACCTGTTATTTGAATTTGGGAGGAAAAGGGACACGTGAAAGAATCATAAGGGCAGGGGTTGAAGTCTTTGAGAGTTTGCTCATGTAAGTATGAGAAATGTTGGTGTGACAAATAATCCAAGACACTCACTCATAACCTGTAGTGATTGACTGATACATTGGTGGATTAATTGGCCAACATTTGATCATTTTGAGATGACTTGAGTTTGACTCATCATTGGCCAACTACTTAGCTGCTCTTAAATCTCCTGACTGCTTTGTCATTAGATAGATAGTCCATATTTTCTTATACATTACTGGTGTATTTCCAAGAATGGACTTACCGGTACTTCAAGAATGGACTTATTTAAAGATGTAAATGTAACATGTAATTTATATATGTGACCCTGGATCACAAAACCAGTCACAAGTAGCACGGGTATATTTGTGGCAAAGACCCATTGTATGGGTCAAAATTATCGATTTTTCTTTTATGCCAAAAATCATTAGGATATTAAGTAAAGATCATGTTCCATGAAGATATTTAGTAAATTTCCTACTGTAAATATATAAAACATTTTTTTTTTTGCACCCTCAGATTCCAGATTTTCAAATAGTTTTATCTAGGCCAAATATTGTCCTATCATAACAAACCATACATCAATGGAAAGCTTATTTATCCAGCTTTCATGTGATGTATACATCTCAATTTAAAAAAATTGACCCATGTTTTGTGGTCCAGGGTCACAATATATAAAAAAAATCCTTTATTATAAGAAACATTAACAAAAACTCCTTGAATGCTTATTAAGATTTGAAAAACTTTTGTCCACCAAATTAAACTGATTTAAACCAATATGCCGGAAAGAAAAAAACATTACATAGGAAATGTTATCAAACTGTGTGACTGTGTGTCGAGGTCAATTAGTCTCTTAAAAGATCAGAAAATAATTTTTTGTTATTATACGGCAAGGATAGTTTAGGTTGTCAAACGTTATCATGTGGTGTGACTCCCCAAAAACATGATTCATTGGAGTTAAATAACTTATGATATTTGTTAAAAAATACATTAAAGTGCATTAAAATGTATATTATATATATATATATATATATATATATAAACTTTACAAATAATTAAGGTGTACACATGTATTAAAGGTGTAAGGTAAATTATGTTATTACTTTTCACTTAATGGTTACACCACATGACATTTTTAAAGTGATTAAAGTCTTTTAGAGTGATTAAAGTCTCCATGAAATCAAAATGGACAATTCTTGTTTTTATTAATGGAATATTGCAGTAATTAAGTAATTTTTAATTGTGAAAACAAATGCATTAATTAGGCCAATTTAGTTTTTTTGTTTATGTTTTATAGTAACGTTAATACACATTGACATTAAAGCTCTTATTTGCATAATTAATTTGTTCACATTATTCCAAAGGAAGGATATTTGTCTGTATAATATTTCTTTAAAATCTTTCGGAAGCAACTGATGGTTTTTTTTATCATACATTGGTGGATAAAATCAAGTCATTTGACAATTTTTCCTTTATTGAATATCAGGTTGCACTTGGATGGACATTGCATTACAGAAGTAAAATGAGTAAAACACTTTTTCATTCATCAGTCACCCTGCTTGAGTCAACATGAAGCAGAATTCCCCCTATTGCGGTGAAATTGCTTCTCAAACAAGAAAAAAATGTTGGCCGGGAATTGATTTTGTCCACGGGGAATTGATAGGATGGTTGTGGTTTGCTATTGGTGGATCTCATGTGAGTGACAGGTTGCCCCGCCCTCACGCCAGCAAACACGTCATCAGAGAAGAGATGTCGCTGCAAGAGCGAGGGGAAGTTATTCTGATTAAAGATGTGCACAGATAAATCATTTGTAGTAAATACCGCAATGTTCCATAAAATAAAATAATAATAATTTTGATGTGATTGAGATGTGAACCTCTCTTAACCTATCTGTGTATGTGCAGGTGATTGCAGGCTCAGGGCTGGACGTGGGATTCACTCTGATCTCCCCCAGTGGATACAGACTGGTCTCAGACTTCAGAAAATCGGACGGCATCCACACGTAGGTTTCACATCCCGTCGTGCGACGAGCTCAACCTTCACACATTATTCATATGCAGTTAGTTTAGGACCGTCATAACCCACCGGATTTGCATGTCCTCTGCTGGAAATTTGCATGCTGTCTGCAAGGCTGACAGTGACCACATCGAAACTGAATTGACTGAAAACAGTTGCCTGAAAATGCTGTCATCATTTGCCTCATGTTGTTTCAAACCTGTATGACTTCCTTTCTTTTGAAGAACATAAAAGAGCATTTTTTGTTTACCAAACCTTTTTTGGTTACCAAAAAGTTTCGGATACATTGAGTTCTATTGCATGGACAAAAAAAAAAAGAGACGTTTCTAAAAATATCTTCTTTTATCTTATGATCTAACACTTCTCTGTGTCTTACAGTTATGATGAGCATTAGAGTAATCTTGCTGTGTCTGTCAGGGTGGACCCCGCTGAGGAGGGCGACTACAGGATTTGCTTTGATAACAGCTTCAGCCGTGTTTCAGAGAAGATGGTGTACGTGGAGGTGATCGTGGATGGACCAGAAGAGGAGGAGGAGGAGGATGAGGAAGACTGGGCTGCTCTGGCTGAACCGGAGGATTCGCTGGAGTACAAACTGGAGGATATCAGGGTACACCAATCAAATATCTCTTCATTCGGTGAACTTGATTTCACCAAGTGCAACATGTTCCTGGATCAATATCTTTGTTGATCCTGGAACAACATTTCAATCAACTAATCAGATTTGAGGGACAGGTTTACAGATTATGTCAAGTTTAGGCTTACAACCAGGGTTAGGTGCTTCAACATCTGTGTTATTCACCATCATTACCCTTTGATTTTAGGGATATGTTATGGGTAGGGTTAGGTTATCAGGGTAGGGATAGGGTTAGGCCTGAATTTTCAGACAGGAATGTTGTTCCAGGATCAACAAAATATGTTGATCTAGGAACATATCTTACTTGGCTAAATCTCGGTGAACAAACAGGCAGATGAATGAAGAGGGTCACCCGTGATTTTGCCAAGTAAGATATGTTCCCAGATCAACATATTTTGTTGATCCTGGAACAACGTTCCTGTCCGAATATTATACCCTTTTGTGGTGGCAAAACATATAATGCAATGCAATAGAGATGAACAAATCAACTTTCCTCAAAAGTATGATGTATCATATTTATATAGCATGATTTTGCAAAAAAAAAAAAAGTTGCTTCAGTCCAGTAAATGTTCATCTTGAAATATTACTAACAATATAAAGGTTATTCTCACATTTACTTTCTAAAAGTCTGAAAATATTTCACAACTAAAAGACACGTGAACCACAATCTGAAGGGGCGACATTTAAAAAATTACACTAAAAGGCCTTTTACTTGCTAAAAAGGTATAAAATATCAATACATGGTTTTCAGCAAAGTTTTGATCATGTTGATAATTTAGGGGCCAATTGAGCTATAAAGCTAGCCTGGGAAAACCCAGACAACTTCCGGCAAATTTAGATTTGCTCTGAAAGTTAGTCTGGCAAAGAGCTCATTCAAGCCCATTTCCAATCCGCCGAAATCGAGGCACCAATCAGAAACGTTGGGGCGGGCTTTACACGATGACGACAGCGCTGGGATTTTGAAGCAGATTTTGTAGCCTACATTACAAAGATGGATGCCGCCGTCGAACATCACTCGTTCGAATCAGCTATCGCGTCTGTTTTAAGCGATCTGAACGTTTCCTTTTTGTTAAAAACCGAGCAAAGAACAACACTCGGAGATGTTTATCCACCGCTCTGCATACGTCATCTCCTTCACCGCTCTGATTGGTTTTAGGTCTATCCGCGACGTCCGTTGGTGACGCCCCTCTGGAAATGATTTGTCTATGACTATGACGCTTTGCCAGACCATAACTCAGTTACAACTGAGAATGGTCTGGTTTTAACCAGGCTACTATAAAGCAGCTCTACAGAAAACAATCATTATTCGACTCAATTCAGTTTAAGTTTTGTTTTTATCCAATATTGTCAGTGCAGCTAAATTAATAATATTATTGGATATTAAGTGTTTGTGTATCAAACATGATACAGTAGGCTTTATAGGGTTAAAGAAAACCCACCAACAATGTTTCCAAAATGCCTTTTATGCTTCAATACAATACATTTTTCCTCAAAGTTCTATTTTGGCACTGATCAGTTTTCCTCATTGAAATGTCATGCTTTAGTTACTAGTGTTTTTCAAATGTTGTACTGTGACAACCAGACTGCAACCAAATTGCAATGTTATAAAATGGCTTTGTGGGAAGTTGTAGCTGCAATGGTGTTTTCTCTCACCACACAGGACACAATGGATGCTGTGCACAAGAACCTGGAGCGAAGCCGTCAGATGCAGGCGATGCTGCGGGCGTTGGAGGCTCGCGACCGCTACCTGCTGGAGGATAACCTGTGGCGGGTTTCCTTTTGGTCCAGCGTCAGTTTGCTGGTCATGGTCAGCGTGGCCCTCACACAGGTCTACACGGTACGCAGATTATTCAGTGACTCGCGCAGAGTCTGCACATAGCAGGGATGAACTGAGGGGAAGATGCTGTAACACTCTATGCACTGTTAACCTAAAATACAAACTAATGGATTCTTGAAATGAAGATGCGAGGAAGCCGGGAAAAAAAACCACCTCTAGTTTTTAGAGATATCAATTAATCTGAATTCTTGGAGCTTGACTCAGTTTTAATTGTAAGAGTTTTCTTTAGAGCGCTAAATAACACTGGTAAACACTACATTTACTTGAAGTACTGTAGCAACATTTGAATGAGAATGTAATTTTGCACTTGACTGCGGTTCAGATAATTTATGAGACTTGAAACGAATAACACTGCAGTAAATTGTGAGTAACATATTTCTTATGGATTTATACAGGGGTTAAATAAAGATCCAAGGGAACGTTTCGCTTTTGAATGGTTTTATTATACAGCACATTAGCATCTCATTTGGAACAACTGCAGCTCAGTCATATGTGGCATTGTAAGTGCAAATAGAAAATGAATTTAAAACTCATCTGGGTTATTGACGTTACATTTCAAGTTAATGGCTGACTGAGTTATTACTGTACTGGTGGAATCAGAATCACATAACAATACTTTTAAGACTGTTGAATCTCTTTGTTTCTACAGGTTAATCTGAGGTTTGATTCATTTTCAGTATTTCTAATATTCATCCATCACCCTACAACAATATACAAATATTCTCATTAAACAACACGCCTAGTAAAAACTATGTACAACAATATTCATTACAAACTGCCTATAAATAAAGAGTCCTGGAGGTTCACAGACATGATGCTCAGTTAATGATTCAAATATTCATCTTGCATACGCCATAAAAACTAATTTATTCAGTAGAAATTTGTCACTAGGGCATCTCTTGTAAATCATGAAATTAAATCTCAGAAGAGCCATTAAACAACCAGAACAGGAATATTTAAAGATTAAAAGAATATTATGATTCATCTACTGTCGCTGCATGTTTGACTCCAAACTTTCTCAAATCCAAAGACATACTAATGTAAAAAATGTTTGCCGCCTTCTATATTTAAAGCTCAGATTCTCAGTCCTGCAAATAGATCTGATTTACTGGCTTCTTTTCATGTGTTCATGCTTTGAAGTTTAATGTTTACTTGCAACACATTTAATATTTGCTATCAGTAACGAATAAATGTTGCAGACTAATTGTCAAATACTTCATTAGGCTGCTGAATTAAGCTTGAAGACTAAAGTTAAACTCTAACTATAAACCTAAAACTTCAAATAGTGAGTCCCTTTCTAAATGTTTCAGTATGACCAAAACATGTGGTGCACAAATTCACTTTATCAGGGCTTATACAACAGTTGTCTACAAATCTGAGTGAACAAACGGCATGCTGGAACTATTTTTTTGTGTATATCTGTCTGTGTTCACAAATGGAGCACAACATTTGGTTTAATGGATATAAATGCTTCTTTATTGGCCACAAATAACCTTGCTAAATCCCCAGTGAAGAACTACACTACCCATAATCTTAAAAGGACAACCCATCAATTGGTTGCTATAATCAGAAATCACCGGAAAAAAAACTTCAGCAGTGAAAAACAAGCAGTCTCTTCATCATTAAAATATGTCAACAACTTGGGTCACATGTGCCTTGTCAACCAAATCCAGTATCAAGCCACGCCCATAAAGTATTGTGAATTACATCTCTGTAGTCTTTTTAGAGGGTGGCGTATTTTGCTACTCGCACTCAGCCTCATTGTGTTTATAACCACACTCTTGCAATCTTTCAGGGAAAATGTTATTTAAAGACTGAAAGAGTTGTGGAACCTTAGTAATGGTGTCCTTCGACCGATGGTGTAGTTCGTTTATAGCCTACGTTTAGCTCTTTTTTTCCTAACGATTGTATCAAGGCTTCAAAATTCATAAAAGTTGTGTTCATTTGTCAAGATTATCATGGTGTGTAAGAATCACTAATGAGCTGATTTGTTTGGTCCAAGGCTCAGAACGGTTTATTTTTTTTTTTTTTTTTTAAATCTATGAAGAAAATAAATGGGGAAAAATACTTCTGGAAAAGTAGGGGTTCAAACAAGACTGTGTGATACATGGAAGAATCTCATCTTTGGTCAAAGAAATAGCTTAGTAAAATTAAGTTGGCTTTTTTCTATACAATTGATTGATATCCTTAGGAATGGGCATGATGTCGTTATGATCTAGAAGAGCAGCCATACAGTACGGTATGTCGGTCCTCCTCCTGAGCACTGGATCAGCTTCACCACTGGTTCCGTCGGGGAGGTGGACGTCTGTTTAACAACCGCAACCAAAACCACACATCAGCTGGGAGAAATTCATTTATGTGATGCACACAGTATTTTTTACAGTAACTCAACAGGCTCTAATGAGGAATGAAGTGCTGACGTTTTCATTATGACTGTGTTCGCTGTGTGAAGTTGGGGTTGGGTTAGATGATATCTCAAAAGCTGTGAAACCACTTTATTGTTACATAGAAACAAAGGATTCTGAATCAAAGGCTGTTAAATATGAGCCGTGTGTTATTCATGGTCACATGCTGATATTTGACAACTAAACGTCTGACTAACGACTTTGGTCATTCAGACGTGGTCTTCTTTGATTTTTTTTTACTTCCACTGACATGCTCACGAGTCATACTGAGAAAGATGAATCAGCTTCACAGAGGAAGTAGCTGTGATGAAGCCATGTGGTTCTCAATCCGGTTCCTGAGACCTTCAACACTGCAAACGTGATTCATCACAAGCTCATTAGATGTTCCTGTTCTAAACAGTATCATATGCATGATTAGATTAGAGCATGCTAAAAAAGAATTACTTTCTTGTAGATTTATGAAGTATGATTTTTGGCTACCACTTGACCTATGAATGAGGAGTTTGAATCCAATAGGTTGCAGCAGTTTTTAATGAATCGGCCTAGAAATAATAACTAATGTATTAGCAATGCATTTATATTTTTAGCTTCTTGCTAGTACTTACATGCATATAAGAGAGTCTGGGGTATCATGATGCAACCGTATGAATAATAAACAATATGCTCAGATAAGTATGGACTTTCTCATAGGTGTGAGTATCAGTTGGAACCTCACAATTTGATTTAAAACCAATGAGTTTGTGACGAATGAAAATGTTTTGGGGAGGTATTGAGTAGATGCTCCGCTGACTAACTTAAAGCACTTCTGATTGGCCATTGCGTTAACACTCTCTCTCTCATTATTTACTATACACAACACATACTTATTCAAAAGAAGTACCAACTCCAGAGTATGTAATTTGGGACGCAGTCATAGACTGAGACACCTAAAACGTGCAGTGCTGCTGAGTCTCTTGAAGCAGGATTGAAAAACACTGGATTACACCAACAAAGAGTATCATCTCACTACACCTGTTACATTTGATTTATTTCAATAAGAACACAAAGAGGAAGAGATGCATGCTGGGACAGACATGTCATGGTAAATCAAGGAGACAGTGAGGAGACGTGACACAAGGAAACACCGACCACCAGAGCACCAGATCTTTATTATACACAACACCTTTTATTACCTCACTTCCAATTCTCATTGTGCATTTTGCTCCAAGTCCATTTTAAATCGCTACACAGGCACTTGACAATTTGTTATTCCAAAAGCATAAAAAAAAGTCGTTAAATATGTCCTCAGTCCCTCACTCCATACAAAAGGACAGAATTATTAGAGGGAGAGACGGGGATTGGGTCACCATAACCTTAAAGACCACAGGAAAGTTACGGCTGCAGTGATTTGGGCTCCATCCAGTTCTTAACAGATGCTGAAGTCATTTGAATTTGGAAAAGATAAAGCTGCATACAATTTAAAAAGCCTTGAATTGACTGGGTTGTGAAGAAAGAGTGTTGGTTGCCATCACTGCAGCCATAACATACAGGAGTGACTCAAGAGCATTTGGTATTTAAATCCACAGCTAATTTTTAAGTTTCACCTCATGTCCGACTCAAAGCCTTCGATTATTTACAGACATATTGTGCTGAAATCAAACTCTCTTGCACCAAATCCCCATTCTTATCCTCAAGTTAATCAAGAAAACAGAATTTGTCGTGGCCCATTTCCCTGCGCGCACATCAATAAAAGCAAACATCAAAGATTCTGCAATCATATCCGGATCAATAGGAAACCAGCTGGACCGCTTTCACTCTGAATTATGTTCAACTGTTATTACCGCAACCGACAGGGCACAAATCTGTCGATAGCAAAGAATATCTGTCGTTCTACACAGATGCAAACAGTTTGTGAAAAATGCCGATTAACACGAAGACGACAAACGCCCAGGTTATAAATAATACACTCAGAAATACGCGTGTTAGTACATCTACTATGATGTCTACATGAAAGCCTTTGTTTCACCGTCTTGGTGTCAGAAAGTTCTCTGTGTGTGTGTCAAGTTTGAACGGAGTGGTTCCATATAGCAAACGCCCCACGACCCCAAATACACCTGCATGTACCATGTTCAGAGACCCCTTGTTTGAGTGCACTCCCACTTTCCTGCAGCGCCCTGATGTTTTTCCCGCTCATAAATCCCACTCCCCTGACCCTCATTATTCCAAGCGAAATAAAAGCGCCCCATAAAGCCTTGCAGATTCATGTTGCAATGACCAAAACGCTAAGCTACCAGATTTGGAGTCGGGTGTTACCTGAGACACTATCTTACAGAGCGCTGACGGGTCGGACCGTCGCCAAGTGGTCACCGTGCTTTCCAGGATTATATTCATATACACAAATTATTATTTGTATAAACAGATCATTACAGAAATTTGCATACAAATTGCGCCTCCTCCAGCTATTTAAAAAAATTCCCGTCCATGAAACTAGAAGTGCTTTTTAAGAACCCAATTTCCCGGATGTTGAGTGTTGACACCAAATATGCAATGTGTACTTGTTGGTTAGCTGCTATGGATTCAAAATGAACAGTCGCTTGGTACTAGGTGCCGGTGTAGTGCTGAATTCTGTGACCCACCGAATTCTGTGACCCTAGTAGGCGCTGTAGTGACGGTAGGGTTAGGATTGGGATTAGGAGTAGGTTGGATTAGCGCAATACAGCGCCTACTAGGGTCACATCATTTGGTGGGTCAAAGAATTCGGCACACCACCAGAAACATAACAACGGCCAATTGAACATGAAAGACGAATGAAATCGGGTCAAAATAAATCCCACATAGTATAATGGTAACGGTCATTGTGTCTTATTTCAGGATATCAAGTTAAGAGTCAAGAAAACACAGAATGAAATCAAAAAACACATGAAGAAGTGTCTATAACAAGAAAGAGGTCTTCAACCACCCTTCAGTTACACAAGAACAGGAAGACGACAGGCTAGTTTAACAGCAACTAGCTTGCACAGTGCTTGTATACATCTTATCCCACATTAATCCACTAGTCAGTGAGGAGGCATGAGTCATCTAATGTTGGTTCGTCTACAAAAGTTGAGTAGGATACCCCCTGGTGGTCACCTGACCTATGTGAGTGATAAAATGACTGAAAGTTGGAGGCCACTACACCCTTTAAGTCACTCTATATAATATTTCAACAAAATAACAACAATAATCTTTTTTTTTTTTTGAATAGTTATGTGCTTAATTTAGACCTCTGGGATTTAAAGGTAGGGATGTGATTAGCAGCGCTGATCAGAGGACAGTTTGAGTGGATTATTAAGGTCTATTGGTCAGGGTGTTCGTGTAGACACGCATGCACGTTTCAGTGCAGCTCTCCAGCCCTTCCCCTCAGCCCAAGCACACTATGGTGCCCAGCGCACGGGTCTAGTCTAGCAGGGAGGGCTCAGCGGGGCGGATAATGGTGGGCCGGTTTGGAGCGCCAGGGGGTCTTCTGCTGCAGGAGGAGAAAAGAGTGAGAAACAGAGGTGAGACATACCCACAACCACAGGGAAATGATTGAGGAGAAGGGATAAGGAATTAGACGAGGCGATGCGAGAAGGGATGAGAAAAGACAATAGATGAGGGGAGACAGACAAGACTAGACGAGAGGAGATGAGAAAAGACAAAAGGAGAAGAGCTGAGGCAAGAAGAGGTGACTAGATGAGACTAGAAGAGATGAGAAAAGACTAGATGAGATGACATCAGAGGAGATGAGACTAGATGAGATAAGAAAACAAGAGAAGAGATGAGGAAAGAAAAGGTGACGAAGAGTTGAAAAGCGATGAGAAGAGACAAGATGAGATGAGACTACTTGAGAGGAGATAAGACTAGATAAGTTGAGACAAAATTAGAAAATAAAAGATGAGGAAAGACAAGACTAGATGAAACTACATAGGAAGAGACTAGATGAGGATGAGGCAACATGAGAAAATAAGACTAGATGACATGAGACTAGACAAGAAGAGATGAAAAGCGAAATGAGACTAGATGAGAAAACACAAAAGATGAGGTCAGACAAGACTAGATGAGATTACATGAGAGGAGATGAGATGAGATGAGGAAAGAAAAGGTGACTAGAAGAGTTGAAAAGCGTTAAGAGACAAGATGAGATGAGACATGAGAGGAGATAAGACTAGATAAATTGAGATGAAATGAGAAAAGAAAAGATGAGACTAGATGAAACTACATGAGAAGAGATGAGATTAGATGAGACTAGACCAAAAGAATTGAAAAGCGAAAAGCAGAGAAAAGATGAGGAGAGACTACATGAGAGAAAATGAGACTGGATGAGGTCAGACAAGACAAGATGAGAGGAGATGAGGCTACATGAGAGGAGATGAGACTAGATGAGAGGAGATGAGATGAGAAAAGACAAAAGGAGAAAAGCTGAGGTAAGAAAAGGTGACTAGATGAGCCTAGAAGAGATGAAAAGAGACAAGATGATGAGAGACTACATAAAAGGAGATGAGAAAAGACAAAGGGAGAAGAGATGAGAAAAGAAGAGGCGAGTAGAAGATATGAGATGAGAAGAGACAAGACAAGAAACGACAGGAAGAGAAAAGCCGAAAGAGGCTAGATTAAAAAAAAACACACACACAGAGAAAACACAAGAAAGGACGAGATGAAAAGAAACAACGAGATGAAAAGAAACAACGAGATGAAAAGAAACAAGATGACATTAAAACAGACAAAAACAGATGGGAAGAGACAAGTTCAGGACAGATGAGATTAGAAAATGCCAGGTGAGACAAAGTGAGAAAGCACAAGAAAAAATTAGCTGAGAAGAGAAAAGAAAAGTAGAAAAGATTAAAGGAGAAAAAATGAGAATAGAAGTGATTAGGAGAGCCAAGGCTAGATGAGACTAGATGAGAAGAGAAGAAAGGAAGATGAGTCTAGATGAGTAGAGACGAGAAGTACCTCTAAAGAAATAAAAAGATGAAATGAGATCAAAAGAGGAAAATAAAAACACTGGAGGGTCAAGTAAGAATATCCTGAGAAAGAAATTAGGAAACAATTCGTTTGTGACAGGACAGAATGCAACTGTTAGTGAGAGAAGAATGAGAGCTGAAGAAAGAGTACATCACTCAAACCTTGACAAACCAAGGCTTCTTGAGTTTTTCAACAAACGTTCGCTCCTCTGAGCTTCAGACACCAGATGCTTGTTCTCACACACACACGCGAGGATACGTATCTCCATGGAGGTGACACACTGGTTAACAGTCTTACCTGGGGATGCCCGGAGGGATACGGGCGGGGCGGGACGGGATCTGAGGAGGGGCACTGAAAGGATCCAGGCTGCTGTTACTGAAGGCATTCATGGGCTGTCCTGGCCGAGAGGGAATGGGCGGAGCTACATAGGCAGGGATGGGGTTAAGAGTGGGCGGGCCTGGTGTTGGACCTCTCACTGCTGGAGGCCTGCTGGGGGGCGGGGCCGATGTAGGCGGTCTGCGCTGGGGGGTGGGGCTACACAGGACAGGAAAAGAAGACATTTGGAGTTAAAACAAAAGTTTATGAAGGACCATACTCTAAAGGGGATAGTTCACCCCAAAATTAAACTTGTATTTACTCATCTACATCGTTCCAAATCTCTATACAAAACGTATTTTTGAAAACGTCTGCGTTCGAAATCGCATACTTCATGGCCGTTGTATTTAGTATGAACGTTAGGGCTGGGACAATAAATCGATGCATCGCGATTCGTGGATCGATTCCTATTTTTTCCGAACACATCGCGATTCTCTCTCGAATCGATTCTGAGCTTAGCTTTGAACAGCAGACGGCGCGCTCTAGGCTAGTTTTTACCCGCAAGCTCAAATGCTCACGAAGAAGAGCGCTCGTGCTCAGAAAGCTTTCATGACGCTTTTATGATTATTTTATAGAAGGTTCAAGTGGTGTGTGTAAGGCATTGGAAGCCAGCAGATTACGACTGTTTCTAGAGCACGCAGTGCCATCTGATGTTAAAAAATAAGCTCAGAATCGATTCGAGAGAGAATAGCAATGCAATCGGGGAAAAAAAATGGAATCGATCCAGAATCATTTCTCGATTCACGATGCATCGATTTATTGTCCCAGCCCTAATGAATGCGTGTAGTATCATGTGTGTAGAATGTAATCCGGATGTACTACATCCGTTGTGTATTTGTTCTGGTGCGACTTCACAAGATGAGCAAGGTGCGTAAAGAAATATTGGAAGAGTGCCAGCAGGACTTGCAAAATGGAGAGATCAAGTTGGTCATTGTCATGTGACCCACACGGTTGCTTCGCCTCACTGCTGTTCACAATTTCAGTCCCGTGACTTTATGGGATAGTAAAGTGTCCATTGTATGTGCACTTTGGAATCTCACTGGAAGTAGGTCATTGCCTGAATAGTATGAATTCGGACATACTACTCTTTTCACATACTGTTTTTCACCTACTGTAATGCAGGAAAGTATGCAATTTAAAATGCAGCCCTAGTATTTTTTGTCCATATAAGTTTTTTTTTTTTTTTGGTCTCCAATCCCTTTCAGTTTATGGACAAAAACAGTTGCAACATTCTTCAAAATATTTTATGTTCCACAAAAAAAGAAAGTCTCAGTCTTGGAACGACATGAGGGTGAGTAAATGATGTGAACTATCCCTTTATTATTTCTGTAGCATTTAGCATGATGCAAATTGTGCACATAAAAGAACTACTAAATTAAACATTTGTGGATTAACGCGTACAGTTTCACATACTATTTTTAAAAACAGTATACCGTATTTTCCGCACTATACGGCGCACCGGATTATAAGGCGCACCTTCAATGAATGACCTATTTTAGAACATTTTTCATATATAGGGTGCACCGGATTATAAGCCGCATAAGATACTGCAGTCAAACGTTTGACTAGGTTTGCGTTATGCATCCACTAGATGTGCTAAAGGGAATGTCAACAAAACAGTCAGATAAAGTCAAACTTTATTAAAGGTGCCCTAGAATGTTTTTTTATTATTATTTTATAATGTTTCTTGGGTTGCCCTTATAATGTTAGTATGTTTTTTTAGATCAAAAATAGTCATAATTTAGAAATAAAAGGCATTTTTCCTAGCCTGATTTTAGCCTCTGATTTGAACGCTCTGTTTGAAGGGGCGTGTCTGCTGTGTGTCACCGGCCTCTGCTGTGATTGGCTGACATGCTTGCATATGAAATAGCTATGTATTACATGTGAAACTCTCTCGAATAATTTTACTACTGCTATTATACGTTTTTACTATTACAGCTATCGAGATTAACGAATCTTGAGATGTTTTTAAAGTATTTCGATCTATTCCCATCACATAAAATGTTGCCGTGATGAGCATTGAGCAAGCAGATGACAGTCTGCTGATCGCGGGACTGAAGATCTTATCATTGCAACACAGTTTCTGCACTCTCTCTAATGCTTTCACCAATGCAAACACGATCATGTAAATACAGTAAGAGCTTCGTTGTGCAGTGTAACGTGCGTCATTGATTTCATAACGAGTTTGGCAAGTGTCCAGATAAACTTGCTCTGTGGAAAGATTGTTCTTTGAACGCTTTCTGTATATAATTTATTCACAATTTAAATACGTTTTTTTTCATCCTACTAAAAGAAACGACGTGAAGCTGATATTTTAGTCACTGGCTTGACTTACTGATGCATAAACAGTATTGAAAGATTTTGAGAGAAAGATTACTTGTCTGAACACATCAGAAAGTGTTGCTTGCTCTCGATCCGAGGCCAGCTCTGTATTGGCCCAAGTTGAGGAAACAGTCGTCGGTGAAATGTTTGGAAATTTTCAGAGAAAATAAAATTAACCCATTGTTTCTTCAGAGGCTCAGATGAAGGAACTAAAGAATACTTTTGTGTTCATGTGTACATCCAAACACTGAGCAACTGCTATGCTTCGGCTGCGCAGTTCCGCCTGGCATTGAACATGGGCTGGCATATGCAAATTCTTGGAGTCGTACATATTAATGATCCCGACTGTTGCGTCACAGTCGGTGTTATGTGGAGATTCGCCTATTTTTCAGGGGTGTTTTTCAAAAAAGGGATTTAAGTAAGAAGGAGAAACCAATGGTGTTTGAGACTCACTGTATGTCATGTCCATGTACTGAACTCTTGTTATTTAACTATGCCAAAATAAATTCAATTTCACATTCTAGGGCAACTTTAAGCGTTCTGACAACTCCGTTCACTCCCATGGTAACGTTGTTCAAACGTTAAAGGAAAACTCCGGTCAATTTTAACATTGAGCTCATTTTTGGTAAATTTGGAGTGCTGTCAGTACAGATAACAACGACAAAAACCGGTGTTGCCTACACCGTGTTATCCTCTTTTTAAAATTTGCACCCTGTTGACTTAAACGGGGCAAGTTTTAAACCTGCTTTTAGCCTCTTAACAACCTTAATGTGTCATTACAAGTGCACGGCCATGTGAGTGAACACGGTGAATCTGACTGTGGTAAATGTGAAAGATATGAATAAAAATGCTGTTTATTCAGCCAGCTCACATACCCGTATTTTCTTCCTGTTTTCGGTCGAAGTCCACAGTAGGCGACTGTCGAGTGCGCGCGCGCGATCATTGGTAACTAAGCAACAGTGGAGACTCAGACTGTCAGCTGATGACGGTGCTGTGTGGTGTTCTGAGAATATCAGCTCAAATGGATAGTTCATCCGAATCAGATGTTGAACACACGGAGGAGGTTTGATCACGCGCGCAAACTCGACAATCGACTACTGTGGACTTCGGCCGAAAACAGGAAGTAAATACGGGTATGTGAGCTGGCTGGATAAAGAGATTATTCCTGCCTTCGTGAAAGCTCGGATCACAGTTGAGACTGATATATCAGCCCAGGCATCCACGATCCATTGGCAGATAGTGGCGTAAGTCGCCCGGCGCTGTCTCCCCGTCTTGGTGAACGTGTGTTCACCATCCATATATAAGGCGCTCCGGATTATAAGGCGCACTGTCTTTTTTTGATAAAATTAAAGGCTTTTAAGTGCGCCTTATAGTGCGGAAAATACGGTACTAGTCTGAACAAAGAAAACCACAATAATGGGAATCTAATTCCTTCACAGCCAAATGCATGTTGTTCATGTTCTAACCTGGACTCCGGCACCCAGCTGTCGTTCACGGGAGGAGGCACGGGGGTGGACACGGTGCTGGTGCTAATGTCTCCGATGATGCTGAGCGCCTCTTTGATGGCATGGTACATTCGCAGCATCTCGTCTCTGCGCTGGGCCTGGTCAGCAGACTCCTCCATCAGACTGTTCTGATCTCCTGAGGAGTACAGGTACGCCAGCAGCTCTGAATGGATGAAGTCTTTAGCCTGGGGAAAGAAAGACAAGAGAACGATGTTTGCAATACCGGTACATTCAAATCAATGCGTTTCAATATGCTTACAACACAAACGGTTGAGTACTTACGCTGTTGATCATGAGATGCATGATAGTCTTGGGCATGAGGTCTCGGATGGTCTTGTTGACGATACCAATGTAGGAGTCCACCAGGTTTCGGATGGTCTCCACCTGCCTCTCCAGCTGAGGGTCCATGGAGAAGGTGTCGGCTGGGGCGGCATCTTCTGTCTCCACCTACACACACACACACACACAATGAATGAATGAATTTTAAAGACAACATCAAATTCAAATTGATCTACATCCTTAATAAATGTACCGGTTTCTTATTGTGGTCAATACATTAGTGCGCACTATTCTTAAGAATAAAGTTTTCTTTTATCTTTCATCAAATTGTAGTTACTTTCTCCATCTATAAGATAGCCTCTACTAACCTAACCAAGACCATGATACTAGAAAATATGATACTAGAAAACATGACTGATGTGTGCCCATGTTAAAGCTGCATAAAAAGGTGATCGGGATGAAAGATATGATTGCTAAAATGTTCTAAAAGATTTACCGATGTACTCTAAAGGCCCATTTTCTCCAAGAACAATAACTATAAAGATAACTCTAACGATTACTATATTAGTGTCCACACCAATGCACCAAAACATACTGTTTATACTAAGCGCGTGCTATAATTGTCATCAGCCACTTTAAATCCTTGAGGTCTTTAAAGCAGGATGGATTCTGATTGGCTGTCGATGTTTTTTTTTGTTCATCAGCTGGTCATTGTTATAGTGTGGTGTGGCCTTTGCTATTCTTTTAAATTTACAACAATTTGTTATTGTTAGAGCTATCATTCTCGGTGTGAATGAGCCTTAAATGTTTTTAACGTGGTTGAAGTGTGGTTGCTAAAGTGTTTCTGGCTGGTTGCTTACTCAGATTGCTTCGTAATAATACAGTAATAACGTAATAACACACCTGTCTTTAACAAGCAGCAGAATTTAAGATATCATGTCAATAGCACAAATGGATTATCTGCCTAATTTTGTTCAAATCCCTAAACCCCAAGTATATGTAATAATAATAGCAATGTTTGCCTTAGAAGCATCACCATCACCACTACTACAACAACTACTTCTACATTAATCCATTCCGAATACATTTTAAAACGGTGTTTTTGTTTCAAAATGCTCCCTGTTCACACTAGTTTTTTCAAAAGCTTTCCAAAAGTTGCTCATCCACACTGAAATGTCTGAAAAAATGCGTAAAGTCCATGTGCAAATTCATAAGTCAACACCATTGCTGAGTATTTTCTCTTTAAAACTGCAGTGAACCAAAAACAGTCTCAAAAACACGGTTTGAAATCGCTGGTGTTTCTGACGTCACAAACTACCTTGTAACCAATCAGGTCAACGTGCCGACGGGCTTTAGCAAATCATTAACAGCGAACTAGCAGGGCAGTCTCGAGAGATGCCAGGTTATCCCGGGATATTTCGGGATATTTAGCAATATGGCGGGCGTATGATGTATATTACTATGTTCTGATGAACTATATGCCTTTCTCCACTGACGTTCTGAGATGTTCAAATGAGTGTTCAAATGAAACATTTGTACCTGATCCTTCTCAGGGTAAACACCCGCTCTGAGAAAAGAGGCTTTCCAGCTATCCATGTCCTCCTGTGTGTCACAGGCCAGCTCGATCTGACGCAAGTCCTTATACACGTTCCTGCAAGGGGGATCGAACACATGAAGTCACCGAACACCAAACGCAAACACAAACATAGAGAGAGCAGTCGGCCCTGACCTTTGCTCGGTGTTGAAGATAGCAAAAATGTGCTTATTGGACATGAAGCCTTTCTCCACGTCTCTGAGCTTCAGGTTGTCCAGAGGGAGCATGTATTTCTTCTCTTTTTCCTATTAGAGTGAAACGAGAGAGGAAGAACAATCTTATAAAGCACTTCACAGTGCATGGTTGCACAGAAAAGTTCTGCGTGAAGATTCTTCTTTCGTGATCAACAGGGACAAAATGACGGGGAGTAAATGATGGCCGGATTTTCATTTATAGAGTGAACTGTCCCTTTAAAGGACCACCAGGTTGCCAAGCAAGAGAGGGGGATGTGAGACAGAGAGAGAGAAAAGAAAGAGAAGAGGAGGAGTCTGGATGAGGACTAATGCTGCCAACTCGTTCTGTTGCGTTGAGAAGCAGCATCTGGAAACGTTTATGTCTGCAAAGCTACGGCCCCAACAGTTACATCACTCAGAGGAACACTTCCCTGCCCCCAACACACACACACACCCCAGTAACCCAGTACGATTTCCTGCAAATTCCAAAGTCGGATCCCGGCTGGAACATTTCAGTGCGCTTGCCACGTCACTTTGCCTCCCCTTTCGTCCCTTTTTTTACTTTCGTCCCGCTCTTCGTCTCTCCTTTCTCCATTTGCCGCTTTCTCTTCGCTTCGGAAAACCACAGCTAAAGGAACATTTCTCTGTGTTTCTCGTAAAACGATGGTAAAGAGCGAAAACCGCCAACTGTTCAGATTGTGAGAAAAGAGCCATGATGGCAGAGCGGTCCGGATTTCTCTTGAAGAAACTGCAGAGGCCTGGAATATACATTTGCCACGCAGCAAGTGGACTTAGTGAGTATACCGAATATACGTTTTAAATTCATTCGTAATGTAAAGATTATCAAGAAGTAATGCTGGGATATGTTATTCTGACCGGTTTCATCCTATTTTAGATTCATAATATATTTACTATAATTTCTTGTGAATATGTGGGCCAGTTTGAATTACTTGATTCTTTGTGTGCCTTCATTAACTCAGCACGGAAAGCTTTTTAAATGTACGAATATAAGGTCACATTTCACCCCCAAATCAAAGGATATTATACTTTTGCATTAAAAAAATGAAACACTTTTTCAATGCGCCATTACTTTCATGAGAAATAAAACATCATTAACGTAATATGTACGGGTATTTTAATTTGGATTTTTTATTTTTGCAATGATTCTAATTGGACTTGTTGCTCACTATTATTTTACTATATTATACTTTACAACTGAAATATCAATATTTTTGTTCACATTCCAATAATGGGAATGAGATTTTAGGGATTTTGATGATAAAAAAATTGCTCTTGAAATGATTAAGAAAAAAGTTCTCTTAATGATTACATAACAACCTTCATTTACTTTACTTTTTATCGCTTTATTTGAAATAAGCAGTGACCCGAACATGTTCTCGACGGGTTTATCAGTGTGCCTGTCTGAACTGTTTACTCTCCTCTGCAGTCGTGTGCGGTCCTCGGGGCAGTGACCTGCGGTCCAGCCGCCCTCTTGCCTCCCCCCCGCCTGCCCAGTGTTCAGACTACCTGTTCATCATGCTGCAGCTGAACAGTAGTCCGCACATTGGTTAGGCTGGGCAGGGACACACACACCCGCGCCTCGAGCAACAAGGACTCTACCATTCGCCGCTGGACGGGGGGGGAGGGATTTTACGAATACACAAACTCTCTTGGGGACTAAAGTAAGACGTGTACATTAATGCATTTAGCAGATGCTTGCATCCCAAAAGCAACTTACAGTATACATTGAGAAATGTGAATGAAAAGCATGGCGTTGACGTTACCAGCACCATGTTCTACCAGTCGAGCCATGAGAACTCTGCTAACGTTCGCACTCATTTCAAACACACATGGGGTTCCGAGTCCAACTTGAGTGGCGCTAGTTCGAGAGGGGGAGGGTCTGTGAAAGAGAAATGAAGAACAGATGAATCTCACCTCCTCGTCCTTGTACCAGGACACCGATTCGGCCGACAGGACGAACCAGTACTCCTTTGAGCCGCCCTTCATGATGCTGATGTTGAGGGTTAGCCAGCCTTTACGGATCACCTGTGGGACAGAAGGGTGGGAAGGGGGGAGGGTGTAGGGCATGCCACAAGGGTGGGGAAAAACTCATGAGATCCATTCCACACACTTGTATATATTCAACAGTCTTTGTTCTGGAAGCTTGTGTCCTATGCTGAACCTAAAAACCCTATTGTGCAAACCTTCGACACTTACCTGCTGAGGAAATATTTTCTGGTACCCTGCCAAAACTTTTGTTGTTGTCACCACTTCTAACGACTAACCTGAACAACTAAATAAAGATGCTTCGTACATTACAGTCGTGGTTCTCAACTGGTTTAGCAACATTCAGGTGTGGCCAAATTGGCGACATTTCATTGAGATTTAACCGGCCAAACGGTCAATTGTTCATTATCAATTGTGTAGCGATGTATGAAGCAGAACTCGTACAAAGGCCTTTCAAACAAGCGGCTTTCTGAATTTGACGCATTGGCCAACTTGACCATAAGAAAAATCTGCGTGGGGAAATCTTTCGCCCTCAAGCGAAACTCCCGATCGCGTGGATTTAGTTAACTATAATAACCCTGTTGTGACTGGGCCTGTCGATATGCACAATCATATGCTTATTTGCACTTTATTATTCACAATTCGACTTGCATTTTTTTCAAACCTGAGATGTTTAGGTTGCGACTCACCAGTTGGGAACCACAGGATCTAGCGTTAAAACTACATGGAGTCAGAACATAAGGCAGCAATTAAAGCTTAGTCACAAAAGAAACGCTCCAGAAACCCTGAATAAACACTAAGAAAACCACTGGGGAGTGTCTTGAAGTCTTGAAATAGAGCAACAATAAAAGTACAAAGGAAAAACTTTGTTGTGTTTGTCGATTTTTTCGAAAAGCAATGTGGAAATGTGACAGCAGATGCCATCCAGACCAACTGGCCTGCCAGAGGAACGGAGGTCAGAGGTCGAAAGCGGTATGTTAGGGTCAAATTGGTGAGTAAAAGCTAACCTACATACTGGTAAACAAGCAGCGTTAGTAGTGTTAAATGGAGAAAGACGTACACTCAAGTGTGAAAATCTACTGAACAGGGAGGAATAGTGAGAAGGCATCGGTAGGCGAGTCTACTGGTAACCAAAGGCTGTTTGCTAAGAGAAGGTAGAGGAGTAGGAAGGGAATGTAAAAATGTTAGTTAAGGAAACAGAGTTTAAAAAGGGAGGGGGAGGGCTTTCAGCAGGATTTCAATGTTATTTTTGAGGGTTAAAAGGTATCCGGAAGTCAAGGATTGTGGGATCAAAATGAATCTTATTTACGATCTTAATGCACATTCTAGTTCCGTCCTGGTACTACATCTTTACTTCGTAATACCACACGGCATCAATGATATTAAACTTATCTCATAACGGAAATACATATCTGCCACAAGCATTTCTAAGATACCATCCCTTTTCTCCCTTTCCATTTTGCTTTGTTCTCTGTAAAGTCGGAGTGAAACTAAGAAGAGAGGGTTTGAGTTAGTCAGAGAGTGCCAACAGAAACAACACAGACGTAAAACTAATGGCACAGACTATATAGATTGTTTGCCTTGGTGGGGAAATGCCTTCAACTTTCTCAAACCTAGAAACCTGATAACCATCTCTAAGAGGGGGAAAAGACAGAAGAGAATAAGGTGAGAAAAACGCCAGGACATTTACGGCTCAGGCATCTCGCGTTAGGAACGTACTGTAGCGACCCGAACAAATGACCACAAAAACGCTCTCGAATATCTTTTTAATAGACAGAAATCCAGCAAATATCTGCGGTCAGAGCCTGACTCGGGCTCTGTATTCTCTAACATGGATCCGATTTCCCTTTGCCGCCCACAACTGGAAGAAACGAGAGCATGACCCTATTTTCCGTTAGTGTTTGGATTTCTCTGCTCCTCGACGTCGCACATTCTTACTGTCGTCTCTCTAGCTTACACTAATTAATCCTAATATTATGTAAAGTGTATAATTATCAACAATTAATAAAAGAGTTGGCAAAATATGATCAGCTGTCTTATTAAACAGAAATCTGTTGATAGAACGGGTGATTTTTGAATTAAAGATGAGATGATTAGATGATTACCTGTGAGAGGCGAATGTTAATTACCCCAACAGAAATCCCTCAATTAAATTTGTCCCAAAAAGGATTTCTCTAAGGTTGAGCGGTTAATTTCGTAAATGTGAGTAGACTGATCAGTAAAAGAAACCCAGTACTGCCACATTCTGGCCATTACTGGCACACCAAGGGGAGAAAAAAACAACTAAAAACTAAATACCAACCAGATTTTACAATTGTGCTGATTTAAAACACTTTTATTTGCCCATTAAAAGGGATAGTTCACCCAAAAATTCTGGCATAATTTACTCAGCATCAAATTGTTTCAAACCTTAATGAATTTCTTTCTTCTGTTGAACACAAAATAAGATATTTTGAAGAAGTCAATGGGGCCGGCCCATCAATGGTTACCAAAAAGATCTTCTTTTGTGTTCAACTCATACGGAACAACACGAGGATGAGTAAATGATGACAGAATTTCATTTTTGGGTGAACTATTCGTTTAAGTTTCCTAAGGGCTTTACTTGTTTTGTTTGTTTTTCACTTTTTTACTTTGAGCTGGTAATTTCAATTCATCTCAGGGAATCAGTTCAAACTGCCAAAATAGTTTCAAATCTCTGATTCAATTATTCACCAAATTAAAAATGCTCATGCTTTAATTAGACTTGTATTGTTTACTTTTAAATCTTGACAAGAATGGCTGTTTGGATGCAATGATATTGAATAGACCAATTTCCAGCCGACGTCACAGTTACGTCACGGCGCTAGCTGGTGGCAGAACAAAGGGAAAACTGGAGGCGGCAAATACAAACCAGCACAGATTCGGCTACAAAATAAGGATCTTAAATTATTATTCTTATTATTAAATGTCATCTTGTTGTGTTGTTGGGTGCAAGAATCAATGAAAAATGAATATGCTTTATCTGCATTTTTTTTATTTCTAGAAAATATTCACCTCATTAAAATTGCACCGTAATGTCACTCTTTACATTGTCGTCTTCATCGCGCTGGCTCGGCAGAACTGCGGATCGTACCACACAAGTCTTGTACTTGACCATTCAGCACATAGTTATAGGCATCTAAAAATGTATGTGCCCTCTGTTTCTCTATCAGGTAGGTGTAGAAGTCAGGCCACTCAACCGGAGGTAGCGTTAACGTTAATACTGTCAGATCCTCAATCAATGAGTGTAAGGGTCGGCCAATCTGGTTCCATCCGTTAAAATTAACTTTTGCAAAAAACAATCGTGGTCCTGGACAGTGAGCGACCTTGCACATTAAGATAAAATCGGATTTTCTCCAGCCATTGTTAAAAACAAGCTAACAAAACTTGCAGACTTTACGTTAGTGAAGCGGCCAGAGGGATCGTTCTGCCACCACCTAAGCTCCGCCCACAGAAAAACGTCACCATGTTTACCAACTGAAAATTGGTCTATATTGTTAAAAGGTTTTGTTAAAAACCAATATAGCACAGTCCTACATCAGAAGTGTTGCTAGTATGAAGAAAACAATCATGTGTCAATGGAAAATAATTTCGATTAGCTGTTCATGGCAAACACACTTAAAAAATCAATAAAAAAAATCAATCATTCATTCATTAAAAATGCACACCACATAAAGAAAACTCAAACACACTCCAAATGTTATCTTGGGTTCGGGTTTGGCTCTTTAGTATGATTGGATGTTTTCTTGGCCCCGCCCACCCACCCACCAAATACCCCAGGCGACGTAAAGGCTGATTCTCCACAAGGCAAACTCTGCTCACCCAGCCTGGGCCGCCAGGACTCACGTCCAGCAACAGGACAACCGAGGCCTCCATTTCACTCATATATGCTTTTCTTGTTAAAAAAATAAAATAAAAAATCCTTTCATGCAAACACAAAAACACTGTGCACTGTGAATTTTTCTCTAAATAAATGGTTAGTAACGGTCTCTTGGTTTAATTACAAGAATTACCGAATGTTAGGTGGTGCCACTAATTACAGTGGGCATTTTATGGTGGATTTGAGGTCAGTTACTGATTACACGTAACTGTAATTGAACAACAAACTACGAATTATTTTTTTTTATTCCAGGTTCCACCATTTTGGTTTTCCACCAGACTATACCTTCTCGACTTCGCCTTCTCTCAGGCCACCTAGCTGCAGAGTGAAAGAAAAACCATCAGCTTTAAAACTCTTGGCCGTAAAGTCAGCACACAGACATCCCGCCTATGAGTTGGTTGCCCTGTTACGGCCTCAGTTCTCCTGACTGGATGAGCGCTGATGACCTCTAACTGGGTGTGGCTTGAATGTTTGTGGTACTTACCAGTACTTCACCCTGCAGTGATAGGAAGGGAGGGGGGGGGTGAGTTTTGGGTAGAATAAATGAGGCAGAGACACAAGAAACAAAGCAAGAAAAGGAGGACAATGCAGGAGGAAGTATTAGAAAGATATGTTTTTCAAATGGAGATGAAAAGGTTTGAAAGGGACAAGAGTGTGATGGAGTGAGTCAAAGAAGAGAGAAGGAGTTACAGCGAGAAAAGAGTTGGGAAGACAGGGAAGCAGACACATTGTGAAAGAGAGAAAGAGAGAGAGAAAGAGAGAGAGAGCAACAGAACAAAGTTACATGCAATTAGATTAACTGACAGTACCACAAATCAGAATTATCTAATAGGTCGTGTCATTGTCACGGCTGCATCCATGCACATTCTCAATTACACTTCAAAACATAGAGGGGAAGTTTGCTTTACATTAGGGCAAGACTGAAACAAATAGAACAATGCACTGATTATTCATTTGTCATGCGTCAGTGTTACTAGCAGCTAGTATTGCTGTGATGCTAGTGAAAGCGCAGTTTCTCAAAAGCAGGGGAGGAAATGAAAGGGAATGTCCCTGTCTAATAACACAGCGTACTTTCAAGTTGCTTGTGTCATTTCCACTGAAACCTTAAAACACGATAAGCCCATTTCAGGCTCTTTCATGTTTCTAACTGTGTTACTCTTTAGTGCAGAGAAATGTTAATTCAAATGAAACGGTACACAAATACTAACACTGTGTCCTAACCAGGTGTGACGTGACAAGATTCAAGTTGCCAACACAAATCATGACATAATGCTTCACAATAACAGCCAAATTGGATTTATAATCTAGCGGTTTAGTCAGGACGTCAGTTTGTAGACAAGCCCGGAAGGCTAATAGACTTTGGCTTCCTTCAGAAATTTCCTATGGGTTTTTGGATTCTGAGTAAAATAAGGTACTTGTTTAGACTGCACGTCATTTATGTTGCAGAACAAAACATGAAACATCCTTTTAATTACCTGAAACTCGAAAATGCGAACTCACTTCCAGGTTTTAGGACTTATTATAAACAACATTATTATTATTATTAACAACGATAAAAAAGTAATTTTGCTTGTTGCGGTCGGTAAAGGCAAAAACTCAGTTTTACATGGAAGCCATAGCCATAGAAGCTCGTTGCTTCTTTCTTTTTTTTTACACCTGGTAAGGACACTGTACAAAAGGGTGTAGTTGATGACATGTATAAATGATAGAGGCCTTGGGGAAACACATTGTTCAGTTTTTGATCAAATGAGGTAAAGTAAAAGGGTTGCTTTGTAAGGGATTCATCAGGGTTTAGTGTTTGGCCCTTTTGTGTTTAACTGGAATGGTGGCGGGAGTGATTGTGTTGGAACGAGGGATGTGGGGAAAGATAGAGGGATATCAGAATGGATTCAACAGCATGTGGAAGTAGAGAAAAATGTACCTGGTTGGGAATGGCCCTCTTCTTGTTGACGATATTTCTTTGCTGGGCGCTGCAGGTGGGGGAAACGGAAAAAAACACTAATTACACACTGATTGGATGCTGCAGTATGTATTGTATGAATAGCACAACAATAAAACAATATCTGTGTAAACCTCCCTGGCGCTCTGGGTGGGAGCGATCCTGCCACTGAGGCAGGAAGATGGGAGGAGCGGGAGGAAAAAGAGGAGATGGGTGGTCTGATTAACATCTATCTAAATGTAGCTTGGTGACTGAGGGGGCGCTAGCGCACCTGTTGTTGGCGTACCCTGGTATGGTACCGTCATCCATCCGTCTGAAGTCAAGACTGAAAGTGACGGCATGAGAACCGTTAACAGAGGTGCCCTGACAAACTCACGACATGCGCATGGAGGCACACGCAGGACGAGCAGGGTCAGACAGGCTTGATGCTGTAGAGTAGCTTTGCCTCAACTCTTGAAAGCTCTACAGTAACCAACGGAGCATGCAGACATTTCACATGCAAGTCTTAAGTGGTGCACTAGCTGTCTGAGAGGTCAAAGACATGCACTAATAATTTGAGTGCACTTAAGTTACGTCCAATGCATTATCCATAATGCACTGAAACTGATCATTTTAGTCCACTGCACTGACAGTACAAAGGAGATGCAGCACAAAAGATGTTTTAAGAGGTTAAAAACATCCTGCAAATACCGATATCAGTTTTCTAAATATTTAAATTACATCTTAATATTGTCGATATGTTTTAAATGCCCCACGAACAACACAGAGAAGGTAATATAGCTTGGGGACGTCAAATGTACTGATGCTTCGATACAAAGTTCATACAGAAAAAGTTATGATAAAAAAAAAAGTATTTTCATTAAAACGTTTTTAATGTTTTTTGAAAGAAGTCTCTTATGCTCACCAAGGCTGCAGTTATTTGATCAACAGTACAGTAAATACAGTAACATTGTGAAATGTTATTTACATTTAAAACAACTGTTTTAATATATTTTAAAATGTAATTTATTCAAAGCTGAATTTTCAGCATCATTACTCCAGTCTTCAGTGTCACATGATCCTTCAGAAATCATTCTAATACTATGATCTGCTGGTCAAGAAACATTTCTTATTATTATTATGAATGTTGAAAACAGTTAATGCTGTGC
The DNA here is from genome assembly GCF_029890125.1 of Rhinichthys klamathensis goyatoka. NCBI lineage: Eukaryota > Metazoa > Chordata > Actinopteri > Cypriniformes > Leuciscidae > Rhinichthys > Rhinichthys klamathensis. The sequence goes on from NW_026606567.1 coordinate 2,590,677, forward strand.
AATATGTTTATTGAAACGGTGATAATTTTTTTCAGGATTCTTTGATGAATAAAAAGAATACCATTTATTTGAAATAGAAATGTCTAACATTATACATGTCTTTACTGTCACTTTTGATCAATTTAATGCATTCTCGCTAAATACAAGTATTAAATGTATTTACCTGCAATTAAACAAGTTTACGAACCTGACCATATCTGTGAATTGCATGAAGGCTACATACCATTGTCGTAATATTCAATGTTAACATTTATTTAATCATGGAAAAACTAAATGATGAGCAAACTTCCAGGCAAAAAAACAAGAAATTCGCCAGAATTTTATATTTGCTAATGCTATGCTATATTTGCGCAGAGATAAAAAAATATATATATACAGTATAATATACACATATATATTTTTTTTTTCAAAGTTTGCTTTCTCGAGCCATCCAGGCACTGTTGTTGTGCGAATGAGCGGGCCGCTGTCGTGTAAGCGGCTCCTAATTTAATAACTGATGATCTTTGCAACTGAAGTGAAACGATCAAAACTAACTTTAGCTGGACAATAACTTTATTCTAGAGCTGCTGTAAAGCCAAAACAATCTCTGTTACTTTCATTTCCTATGATCACAGTAAAGCTGCTTTGAAACAGTCCATATTGTTAAAAGCGCTATATAAATGAAGGTGACTTGCCTATGTTCGTAGCTTTGAACCTTCTAAAGATTCGAGAGTTTTGTTTGAGAGACACATTATATTCTGCTTTGCTCTTATGAATAAATGTGGTTTCAGATAAACTCATGTGAAAAGGTCAATTGTGGTTGGTTGCTTTACACGTCGGCCACATGGCCTGTCTACGCCAGTCTAAATAAACTGCACCGCCGACCAGACTTACAGACAGTCAAAAGTCTGGATACGCAAGACTAAAGCGCCGCTAAGGTTAGGGGTGAGAAATAAAACCCAGAATTCGCCACACTGGATGCTACACATACTTTGCAAATCCAATGAAGTCCTCATGGTTGGTGTTGATGTATGACAGCTCAATGTCAATCAGCAGAAGGACCTGGTAAAGACAATCATTTTGCACAATGAGAAAATAATGAAAAGACTCTGCGATAAAAAGGGGATCTTCTCTCGTTGCTCTCGCACCTGGTCCTTGGTCTTTCCTTCTCTCTCTCTGACGTAAGTGGTGACGATCCTCTCGGTTTCTTCTCGCAGTCTGGGGTAAGAGCCTAGCTGTGGGGAAAAACACCAGATAGATGCAGGCTACAGCATGTACACATGGCCACACTCACACTTACAGAAACACACACACACGCGCGCGTTCTGCGACATGAAAGTGGTAGGAGCTAACCACAGTTAGACCTTTAAACACACGTCGATGTGAGGACTAGTTTTAGCTAAGCCACCGTGCACAAGAAGAATCAGTGCGAGAGAGAGAGCAGACATGCACACACTCACACCTACAAGCATGCGGATTTGGGGATTTCAGCAAGTTCTGCAGGTAAGACAACATTCACTCCCAGCTAGGAATAGACAGTGAACGAATAAATGAAGTTCTAAAGTACAGTAAACCAAATTTAAGGGATGGTGTTACTAGGGTTGGGAATCGAAAACTGGTTGTGGATATGATTTTAAATGACTGACTTCAATTTAAAATATCAGCTTTGTTTCATAATTGACACATTTTGCAACATCGACACTGTTATTGAACTGAATTGAATCAACACTGAACTGACTCAAAGTGAATAACGACACTATCGTCTTCTGCTTCTAGCTGAATTGAACTTATTTCATAATTGATGAACTCTACACAGTCAATAAACTGAACTGAATCAACGCTGAATCAACTATTTTCACTATTTTTCTGTTTATCTCTGTAAAGCTGCTTTGAAACAATCTGTACTGTATTAAGCGCTGTGTAAATAAAGGTAACTTGACTTACAATACTACAGCCATATGAGTAAGTTTTGTTCTGGTAACAGTTATTATATACAGTCTTCCATTGACGCAGACAGGTTTCTTCAAAACCAAGGCAAAATGCATCGTTTTAGTGATTTGTTTAAAACTCTTTATGAATCAGCCAAATTAATCTCAAACTCATTGGTCTTAAATGACTCACTCACTCACCGAATCAGCCGCAGTTGTTACTGAGACAACAACGGGCTAACTTCAAGTCCTTATTTTTGGTCAAATTAGACTTGAAATAAACCAAGAACTGTGTTTTGTGTTGTATAGACCTTTTTAAAGTTAATATAAAGTGGGACCTGTTGTACATAAAGACATAAAATCTGTTTAATTACTGATTGGTTGTTCATATGACAGTGTGTATGAAAGATACACATTCAGAATTTTAAAAAATATATATATATTTTTTAAACAATATTGTTCAGTTGAGTATTTTTATAATTTAGAGTTTTTTAATATTTAAAAAAAAAAAATGTAACAATATAGTGCAGCATCAATAATTTGGTGCTTCCTCAAATGTATTAAAATAATCATTCAAAATGGAATTGGAACTAGAATCGCTAAATTCCTCACGATTCCCATCCCTAGTACTTAAAACTGATCAATCTTAAGTGATACAATTATTTGATGTTAACAAATATTTTGTGAAGTGCAGGAAATAGTTACTTTTTGAGGAGAAAAATCTCTTCCAAATCTGAGAGTGAAAAAGTGAAAAGATTTAAGAAAATGAAAAAAGTAAAAAAAAAAGAAAAGGGTGTGACATTGGGGAGGGAAGACAGAATCAACACAAATATTGCACTGCGGTTCCTCCTACGGCCACAAGATGGCGGGTGACCGGTTCTTTGTTGCTATGACAACAGCAGCAGCCTTTTTGTGTCTGGAGTGGTTGGCAAACCGTCTGTCACTATGTTTTTTTTTTTTTTTACTTTTACAACCAGAGGTTCAGATTAACTGATGCTCTACTAAAGCAACAAAGAGCGAGATAAGGTGATGAGCCACTGACAAACACTGGAACTGGGGCTCAAAAGCTGATTCAACTTAAAAACACCCCGTTTTCCCAAGCAATCCGGATGCTATTTGTTGGAGTCACAGGGACTATGGAAATGTGAGGCTCATTATGGAACAGGAGACCAACTTCGGACATGAACACATTCCAGACAGACGATGGGCGGGGGCTGATTTGATATAGATGGAAAGCTGAGGCGGCGGCAGGCGGGCAGCAGTGTGGAAATGGAGGAAGGAGGAGTTTTTGTTTTTTTTGGGCTCTGCCTCTTCTCGATCCGTGCTCCTGGTTACCTTGTTGGCACTTTTCCTGACGAGGGTGGTGACTTCGGACACCACCAGGTCCACACATTTCAGGCTGGGCTCTTTCAGTTTGCGGATCTGCTTTTTCACTATAGTCTCAAAGGCCAGGTCAGGGGTGAACAACCCCGTTCTGAGGGGGGTCAGGGTGATGCCGTTGGGCGGGGTGGTGGGGGGGGGGGGGGGGGTATGAAGAAGAAGTGTGGAGGTGTTAAAAGAGGACAGAAAAAAAGAGAAAGAAGGCAGAAGAGAGCATGGAGAAGGGGAAGAATAAAAAGAGAGGAAACTTTTAGTTGATTAATCATTGCTTATCTATCAACAGATACAAAGTTAGGGTCCAAAAGGGGGAGTCGCAGGTTTTCACATCCATGAATTATGAGTTTAATATACATACCCTACAGAAAAGTCTGTTCAAGTCTACAACTAAATACGTCTAAAAGGGGTGTCCAATCCTGTTCCTGGAGGGCCAACGTCCTGCACAGTTTTGCTCCAACCAGCTCAAACCGGAAGTTTCTAGTGAGTCTGAAGACCTTGGTTAGCTGGTTGAGGCGTGTTTAATTGGGGTTAGAGCTAAACTGTGTAGGACAGTGGCCCTCCAGGAACAGGTTTGGACACCCCTGGTCTAAAAGATTTGCAAAAATATTCACACCAAGTCCAATGCTACAATACAGTATAAAAAAAACAATATTAAATATATTAAAACTAGTAACCTAGCCTTCAAAGATCCATTGTTTTGGTTTAAACATTTTGAAATACTGGAATCCAATGGTTTATATGACATTTCTGTTAAAGTTGCGATGAAACGGATGTGTGTGACACAATTTGGAGGAAAAGATCGGTAGCTACTTCAGAGGGAAACGGATTATCGAAAAAGGAAAAATGTCGGACGGGACGGTTGATTGGATTTTGAGATGTGGACGTTGCACTCAATAGTGGAGGCAGGGGTGGGTTTAAAATGGACTAAATGATTGGAGAAGACCTGAATATGTCAGCAGAGAAAGTCTGTCGTTTTTACCAGAAAGTCCAGTTTTGACATTTTGATTAAACGTTACCAGCTTTGCACAGAATTGAATTGTTCACACAATAAGACCTATAAAAACAGTTTTATTTTAATTTCATGTTGACTTTAATAGCTCTTCAACATCTGTATTCTTCAGCCAATGCGGAGAGAATGGCACATTAAATTACTAAGAGCCATTCGACTGAATCTACAGCACTGCGGCAAAGAAATGATATTCCCCCAGAGCTGCCAAGTCTACGCTGGGAATGAGAAAGAAAAAAAGCCAAAACAAGACACCCACACACAATGCAATAAAACGTGTGCATGCAAAAAACACAACATACACAACCAGTATAGTCCAATTTGTGAACAAATTACTTGTACACTGGTTCTTTGTAATGAATCAGTCAAAATGACTTGGTTCTTTGTAATGAATCAGTCAAAATGACTCGAATCTTATAAAGACCCCCAAACCAACAAGTTGTTGATTTAAATTGGTGAAAAAGATTGAAAAAAATTAAGTCTCCAACTCAAGAGTTAACAGTTTAAATCAGTCTAAAGTCTAAATTGATTGTAGAGGTCTTTGACTTACTTGCTGAATGATAAGGCATTCATTTTGAGACAACTCGACACAAACCAAAAACTGTTACTGTGATGTATTCTCGCCCTAGCAAGTACACTAAAGTGTACTACTATTGTATGCTAAAGTGTATTTTTGTATCACAAGGACGAGACTCAAGGTTCAAATGACAATGTGCTGTTAAAGCAGCACATTTTGAGTTGTGTTGTAATGTTACCGTAACGTCGGTTTTGTGGTTTTGTTCCAAGTTTGTTTTCATGACAATGAAAACTACAAAATAAAAGGCATGTTTCAAGTTCCTGTTTTTCATGTGATTCCCTTGTCTAAAGTGTCCTGATCTGATTGGTTCCTTGTTCCACGTGTCATGTTTTCATTGTGTTTCTTGTTAGTCCTTTTTGTATAAATAGCCCTCATGTATAAATAGCCCTCATATTTTTGGCTTGTCGTGTATTGATGCTGCTGTTAGTCCAGTGTTGTCAAGTCAAGTTCACATTTATATTCATGTCTATGTTATGTTCTCAATCAAGATTACTTCAGTCATTGACTTGTTTTGGGATTATATCAATAAACGGTGTTACTGACGTCACAAACTACCTTGTAACCAATCAGATCAACGTGTGGTCGTCAACGAGTGGATCTCTGAGCTGGTGCGAGTGAGTGGAGGCGGGGATCATTTGCATATTCATAGAACCACGTATACTAAATGAGGCAAGGGCGTAGAGTTACATTCAAACTATTTTAAGGCATCAAGAATGTTTTTTCAAGAAAAAAATTCTTTAAATATCTTATTTTGGTGATCAAAGATGAGTTTTATGGGATTAAAATGAATGACTGTAGGGGGACTTTAAGACATTGGAACGATCCCACCTTTACTTGATATGTATTTCGGACTTGGTGTGAATGGGCCTTACATTTCATTTTGACCCTTGGCTACAGAGATGCTCAGCATTCAGGAGGATGTTGCGGACCCACGGCTCATCCCTTTTAGACCGCAGATGATCAGAGAGTGTCATTCTCCAATCATCTCCTTAACACAAGACCATCACAACACCCCAACACACGACAGCAGATCCAGCACAAAAGGCAGTCGAGGGGACCGAGGGGGCCACACCGACACGCAAACACGCTCCCCGAAGTCTATCGTTCAACCTCTAACTCTCCCTCTGTGCTTTTAGCTGAAAGCACCGTCTGTTTGTCTCAGGTGTAGTGTGACCCCCTCACAGGAAGTCCCCCTGTGGCCAGGCTGGGGTACTGCAGTACCTTGTTGGTGCACTGCCTGAATGTGTTGATGAGCTCCTGAATAACCAGATCGATACATTTCAGACAGGGCTCTTTCAGCTTAATGATCTGCTTTTTCACGATGGCTTCAAACGCCAGATCTGGAGTGAACAGCCCAGTTCTGAGAACGCACAGGACAGACAGACAGCAGGACATAAGAGGACGGAGACGAACAGTGAAACACATATTTGTGACAATGACGTGAAAATTAAACTTAATAGACGTGAAAATAGGACACTTGAAGGTGAAGTGGAGGGAAAGAAGAGGATAAAGACATTGGTTTAGCTCACAAAGACTGGAAACAGAATCCTAAATAATACACAGACAGATGAGTGTGACTTGCTGTGGGGAAAAAAAGTCAATTAAACATTTCAGAGACGACTAGGATCCTCAGTGATTTTAAGAATCAATCTAGGCCATGCCCTCATGACAGTTTTTGCAGTGGCGGACGAATATTTGAGGGTCTCACAAGAGATACCCAGATTTCAGTCAATTGATGCTCACTCCAATTGCAGACACGTGGTAAGAATGAGTAGAAATGACATAGTCAAGACCAGCTCATTTGAGTCAGATTCAAGACTGAGAGCAGAAGAGGGTTTTATGCGTCAAGACGGTCCACATGCTCCCAAGTCCATTGTGTCCAAGTACAAGACCACATTTTCATTGATTATGAGGCCATGACTATATTTTCATTGCCTTGTGTCCTTGAGTTCAGGAACATATTTTCATGGTCTTAGTCTTGGGCTCAGAATTGAGGACCAGTACCATTTTTTTTCATGGTCTTGGTCCTCGAGACCAAGATCACATTTTCATGGTCTAGGTGCTCGAATCTGAGCCCAAGACTATATTTTCATGGCCTTGGTCATTGAGTCCGAGTCTAAGACTATATTTTCATGGCCTTGGTCATTGAGTCTGAGTCTAAGACTATATTTTCATGGCCTTGGTCATTGAGTCTGAGTCTAAGACTATATTTTCATGGCCTTGGTCATTGAGTCCGAGTCTAAGATTATATTTTCATGGTCTAGGTCATTGAGAAATATGCATCTTTTTAAATCATTTTCCACACTCATAAGCAGTGTGGTGGAAATATATGGGGGGTGTCCTAATTTATTCCTCCTCAAAAATTGCATTCTTTTAAAATTACATTTCACGGAGAGTCTTAAAAAGGCCTTCCTTATTTTTAAATAGTTTAGTTAAATCACTGGGCCCTTCAGTATTGTTAAAATTGTTATTACATGTCCGTATGTTGAAAAATAGACAGGCTTTCATGGTGTCCTATTTTTTTCACATGACTGTATGGTTGCCTTTATATAATTTAATAATAATGATAATTTATTATTATTTTCATTATTATTTAATGGTGATAATCACATAATTTGGACAGTGACTCCCACCCCCTGCAGAACACCATCACTGCACTGTTTATTTATTGTATATATTGTTTACATTAATATATATATATATATATACTTTTTTTTTTTTTTTTTACTATCCACTGTGCTGCTGCAACACTGAGAAATTCCCCATTGTGGGAATGTCAGGTCTATCTTATCTTATACACCACCACCACTGTAGGCCTACCTTCAGACATATTTTGGATCATACAACATAATGTGATACAGTAGCTAACTGTAGCTGCTTCTCCTCCATTTTTGTTAAATCACTGCTGAGCATGATGGGAGGAATTTGGTGGGAATAAAAAGCTAAAATATTCTAGTTGTAGTCCTGTAAATAGTGTCACTACAAGATTCAGTGTTTGTAAAATCTTTAGTCTGGGACTAAAAACTGTGAACCCAAGTCTTTAGATGTGATCTGATAATCTTATAAAGTCTTTTCTAAATCTTTTCAAAGTCTTTAGGTGTACAGAAAGCATAAGATTATATTTTCATGGTCTTGGTCATTGAGTCTGAGTCTAAGATTATATTTTCATAGCCTTGGTCATTGAGTCCGAGTCTAAGATTATATTTTCATAGCCTTGGTCAGTGAGTCAGAGTCTAAGATTATATTTGGCCTTGGTCATTGAGTCCGAGTCTAAGATTATATTTTCATGGCCTTGGTCATTGAGTCTGAGTCTAAGATTATATTTTCATGGCCTTGGTCATTGAGTCCGAGTCTAAGATTATATTTTCATGGCCTTGGTCATTGAGTCTGAGTCTAAGATTATATTTTCATGGCCTTGGTCAGTGAGTCAGAGTCTAAGATTATATTTTCATGGCCTTGGTCATTGAGTCCGAGTCTAAGATTATATTTTCATGGCCTTGGTCATTGAGTCTGAGTCTAAGATTATATTTTCATGGCTTTGGTCTTGTCAAGGTCGAGCATGTTTACTCAGTCTTGTCCTGGGCTCGATCTTCTTCAGGTCTTGGTCTTGACTTTGACTTGAATAAGCTGGTCTCAACTACAACAGTGGTTTTGAAGCCAATGCGACAGCCGGATTTGAGCGAACATTGACACTGTAATCTTTTTAATCATGTCATTTTCGCCCCATAATGTTCAACAATGATGTGCCATAAACAATAATAGAACAAACGATGGAGAGAGAATGAACAACATTTTCCTTTGCCACATTTTCTTACGAAACTAAAATACACTTTTATAGTATTTATAATGTTTGTGAATGTTTCGCCTTTATTTACCAGCATTTACATTAGCATTTTTACCAGCATTTTTTTTTCTCTCAAACAATGCAATTTTGACCCGGTGTGACTTCTATTCCAAAAAATACGGTATTGTCAAAAGAGTGGTGACATGCAGAAAATACTTGCACCGACTGACAAATGCGATTTGTAATATTTTTAATTATTTTTTATAATGAGACAAATGATAAGAAAAAACGTGGCGTGAGCAGTAAAACGATTCTGGTAATTGTGTTGGGAAAGCATGGCCTTACTATTAGACATTTCAGAGAAAGAAAGTGTGTGATTAGAGTGAAAGAGTGAGGGATTAGTCAGTGAACAGAGGATATAAGAAGTGTCGTGGCTTTCATGCCAGCATAAGGCCTGCAGGGCTGACAAGCGCCTGCCGTCAATGGGACACCACTTGCCTGACACCATGGACGTTCTTAATGGCGTGACTGATTTCTCGCCGGAGCTCCTTCTCATCAAAAACAATCTGAAAGAGAAAGAGAGACTTCACAACAGGGACTTGCCACTGCACCTGTGTGGCATACCGGGTCCTCTGGGAACTTGTTGTGACTTGTTATCTCAAGATCATAGTATTTGCTGGATTCTAAACAAGTACAATCATTCAGACAAACTTTGACAGTTCAAAAGCAGACAAAACAAAGAGTTCTGTTGAAAACAGAGGCATTTACCTTGACCAGCTCGAAGGGGAAGCGTTCATGGAAAATTCGGTTAATCCGGGCACCTCCAGACAACTCTGCTGTGTCCACCTGGTCTCCGGAGCCTTCGATGCACTTCTCAAAGTCCACTCCGAACTGCTGGACCATCCTGAAAGAGGTACTCAGAGTTAGACACATCTGCCCTAGCCTAGAAATTGCTTCAGTTCGAGACGCTAGTCCCGTCACTGGACTCACTGCAGCAGAGCCTTGGTCTTTCGCGTAGGGTCATCCGGGCGGAAATTCTTATACTCTTCCACCTCCTTTTCCAGTGAGAGAAGCTGAGACTGGAGTTTGCTGCGTAAGCCGGGTAGCGTGTCCCGGATGTGGTTGGTCAATTGCTAAAAATAAAAAAAATAAAAGGAAGTGAGAATGTGATACAGTATATAAACATAATGGCACCAAACAGAGGGTGACAATCACCAAACAAAGTCATTTTCAGGAATTAGAAATATATGCATATGCTAATCTTTTCCAAAATGGAATTATTTGTGCGATTCCATGGCTAGTGTCGTGTTCCTACCTGGTTGAGGGTCTTCTGCAGATGTGGTGTTCCCATTTTTTCAGCCATGTGTCTGTAGCTGGGATGGGAGAGGAAGAACTTCCTTTCTGCCGCCATCGCAACACGAATATCCTTCTTGCCATCTATATCTTTCTGACTTCTGTTTACTACACCAATATAACCTGGGACAGAGAAAGTGACATTAAATAGCCTGTGCCAGAGCTGGATGGTGGATGGACAATATATACCCCATGCAATGGTAGAAATATGTCAACTGGAATCTTGCTATCTCCTTTTGTTCCTCCAAAGAACACTTTACATTGTATTGTATTCAAAAGTTTGGGTTCAGTATGAATTTTTTTTTCAGCAAGGTCATGTTAAATTGATCAAAAGTGACAGTAAAGACTCTTCCATTTCAAATAAATGCTGTTCTTTTGAACTTTTTATTCAACAAAGAATCCTAAAAAATGTATCATGATTTCCAGAAAAATATGAATCAGCACAGTTTTCAACATTAATAATAATAAGAAATGTTTCTTGAGCATCAACTCATCATATTAGAATGATTTCTGAAGGATCATGTGACACTAAAGACTGGAGTAATGATGCTGAAAATTCAGCTTTGGTCACAGGAATAAATTACATTTTAATATATATTAAGATATTAAAACATTTAACACTATTAGTGTTTTTACTGTATTTTTAACCAAATAAATGCAGCCTTGGTAAGCCTTGAAAAAACCTTACCAAACCCAAAGTTTTGAATAGTAGTGTATACGGTTATGGTATGGTGACATAAAATTACTCATAAATGATCAGATAATTGGCCATAATTTACACTCCTGTAATGTGATTGTTTAAAGCACAAACTGCCCACCTCTACGCAGCGGTAAGAGTTTATTTTCCAGGATATCCCGGGCGTCTGTACCCTCATCCATTAGATCCAGCTTAGTAATCACACCAATGGTGCGCACTCCTGTTGAAATACAAACAAAAATACATTAACAACAACTTGTGTTCTCTCCAAAGGGTTCTCACTCTATTGACCAATGAATTTCCATGAACTTTCCAGTTGTCTGTGATTACTTGATCAGGATTATTTTTAAAAAATCATCTAAATTCAAGTTGATTCACTAGAGCATTTGGGATTCACTAAAAAGAACCAACTAAAAAGAATGATTGGCTCATAAAGTGGAAATCACTGTGGTTTCCATGACTATGTGAACTGCATTTATCCGCCTCCTCTCGTTCTTTTATCTCTCCAGCAATCCTCACCTTGAGGGTCCACCTCTTTAGCCACCTTGAGGGCATCCGAGTTTGCCAAGTCAGTGTTGGCCGGGGTGACGGCGAGGATCAGGCAGCTTTCCCTAGTGATGAACTGCATAATCATGTCTCGAATCTGGTGCTCAATGTCGTGTGGCTGGTCGCCCACCGCAACCTTGGTCATACCGGGCAAATCAATGAGAGTCAGATTCAATACTGTTGAAGGGAGAGAGAGAGAGAGAGAGAGTGAGAGGAGTGACATTTTAACAATGGCTGCCGAGATTACGAGTGTGGACTGAGGAAAGCAGTGGTATTAAGAGTCTTTTGTTGTATTACCGTGTGGAGAGTACACTCTGAGGTTGATAGGAATAGGAGAGATGCCCTTATTGGATCCTGTAATCCTGTCGGTTTCTGCTTCAATTTCCTGCCGGACTTCATCAAAGTCCACAAACTTCCTCCCTTTGCAGTGCAAGAACTCGGCATATTCTACAAGACAGAGAGATGGAGAGTGTGGTTAAGGGTGATAGGGAGATGGGCGGACGACATTTCAGCATCAAGGCAAACAAGACTTTAAAACCATATAGTGATATTTTCACCTAAAGCCACACAGTCACTGCCATAAAATGTTTTTCACACCAGGGTTAGTATGTAATTCGCTAAAACTAAAACCATAAAAATTATTATGTTATTATGTATTAAAAAAAAACACATTTTATTTCAGCTAGTTGCCATTTAGTTTAACTAGATGTACTAGCATAGCTAAAACTGAAACTAAAATAAAGAGAATGTTGAAATTAAATTAAAAAAAAACAACAACCCGATAATAGTAATAAAAGATAATCTCAATAATACTACAATAACACTATTCCACACTAATATACAGAAGAGATTTTACGAAACATACTAATTTCCAAAAGGGCTGTATGATTTAGTTCTCACAACAAAAAAACCTATTGCAATTATTTTAGCAAATATTTCAACTGCAATTAATTATGCCTACAGTAATTATACTGATTTAAAGGGATAGGTCACCAAAAAAATACTTACTAAAATACAAATAAATAAAAAATATACAGATATTTTTATGCTAAACTAAAAAAAAAAAAAAAAAGAATAAAACATTAGGCAAGCATGTCTGAGCTTCCGTTAACTATATCTGATGTGCTCTATGTGTTGATCAATATATGAATAAAAGTTAATCTGTTTATGATATAAAGTGATTGTGTCTCTTCAGAAGAATTTGAGTTGCATGGGCTTTTAATGTAGGGACAAAAATGACAAGAGAACATGTGTCACTAACGATTATTTTTGGTAAATGATTAAATGGTCGATTATTTTGACGATTAATCGAATAATCCGATTTTTTGTGGTTGAAAATAGACCTAAGCCTTTAAAATGACTAAAAAAACATAATAACAACAACGAGGTAATATTATTTGGTTCAAATAAAGTATCAAAAGCAACTAATCATATGGTTTTACAGAACAATGTTAAAATACATAATATACATAATAAAAACGATCATCTTATGTACAGTATTATAACAAATCCCTGCAGAGGGCGCCTACGGTCTGGTGTACAGCAAATCAAATCTTTGTTTAATATTGGCCAAATGACATTTAATTAAAATGTTTACTCAATCTTTAATATTTTGGCAACTTATTTACGATAGAAATGCTCCAGGCACTGTAATTTCTCGACCAAGAATGTGTAGACGTAAAAACTTTGTTTATTATGCAAACTTAGAGCGAGGATTTAAACTTTTATTTTAAAATCACAAACAGCAGTTTCAAAATTCTAGGGTAGTTTGAGAAAATGCATTTGTACCATCCAGGAATTTAACCTCAAGAGAATTATTTTGCTTATTAGAGTGCAGATCTGGTTGCAAAAAAGCATGCTATAGTATAAGACTTCTTTTTATTCAATAAAAGCAGTTCAGCTTTGTTATGTTCCCCTTTACGGTCGATTACACTGATTTGGTAGATAATTTGTTCTGTAATGTCTTTCTGTTTGAATTAATTCTCCATCTGCACTTCCATGTTCTCGCTACATTACATTACCTCATACTGAAAGCAATATAAATGATAATTGCTTGTGGCAGAGAGATGTAAATGTTACAAGGGGAAGTTTCAGAGGAGAACTGCCTTATGAAATTGGAATAAGATGACATTATTAGTTAAAGATTAACCGTGTCATTATTGTGTCACTAGCAACATGGAACTTTTTGAAATTTGGATGAAAACATTTGAATGCGTTTTCGCCGTTCATTTACATGACAGCAATGTTTTAGGGGCCTGAAAACTGCTTTTCAAACAGCATTTCACCATTTCATTTGATAAAAAACTACACAGTAACTCATAGGTCTTCATGACAGCCTGCCAAAATTTCGGCTTAACTTGAAGAAATGATGACAAAAATATATTACTATTGTAAAGTCGAATGCACTGTAATTATACAGTTAATTAAAACATTATTTTTAAAGGATTTCTAGCCCATGTTTTAATTTAAACCTATGTTTGCTGGCCAAAAAATAAGAGGAATCGTTTCAATTTCGTTTGATTACATTGTATAAGATTAATTAAATTGCTAACGTTTTATGATATTCAATTGAATTTTTAAAATGTTAGTGCCCTATGAAATGTTTTTATTTTATTTTATTTTTATTCTGTGTTGTCGGTTTTAATTTTCAGTAATCTGTGTTTTATGATTTAATACAAATTTATTATTGAAAACACTGGTAATCAAATGAATGTCTATAATTAGTTGTTGTCTAATTATATAATATATCATTTTTTTATTATTAAAAAAAATGTGTCATTTCAAGTCCAATCCAGAAAAATTAAAAGCGGAATTTGCGGAATGATTAAAGTGGATTTCATAGGGCCCTTGATGTGTCATTTGATGTGACACATTTGTCACACTAAATATTATGGGCACCGTGTATGAATAAGCATGAAAGCATGTGGTTTCAATCAACCACATATTACGTACCTGAGAAGGCTTTGTTCAGTTGTGCTCATTAACACACTCACCAGCTTTGTTGTTAACTAGCTGCAGAATGAGAGGCCTGCGGGTGACGATGCCTGAGCCTCGGGGAAGGAAATCCCTGTAAAAAAACAACGAGAGAAAGTGAGTATGGATGGACGAGAGGCAAACACTCCCGAGTCATTCATAGCAAATTTCAGCTCAATTTTCAGGGGTGGTGAGTTTGATCAAATTATTCATGAGAGGAGCGAAGGTTTAGGGGCAACCTCTTTGCATTCATATCAGAACACACACACAAACCAAGACGCTATCATGGTCCCTTGTAGCAATGAATATTAAAACATGGTGGCAACAATTCCAAAGAGGCTGCAATGCTTTTGCAAATGAATGGCCACAGCCGTATCTTACAGCCAAATCAGGGTACATTTAATAACACTGTTGCGTATTATAAACACCCTCTGAGATCAAACTGTGAGCAGAGAGCAGTTTCAGCCCTTTACACCCACAGATTTAACAAAGCACAGAGGACAGAACAGGTACGGTGTTAATGGTAATATCAGGAAAAATGTTTTCATACCACAAAGCATCGCAAGTGATGAAATAAGTCTCACAGTTAAAGCCAAAATAGAACCAATTTGTCAGAATTCATCATTGGTTTGCAAATCGAACTACACTGGTTGTGCTGTGTTTTCGATTCTTTAAAAAAAAAAAGCTCATAAGAATCACTCGTATGGGAATCGGACTGCACTGGTCGTGCAATAGATCCTGAATCAGTATTGCCTCGCTGCTAAGTAACGTACATGGGACGACTTTTACGCTAAACGTTTTCATTTTCTAACCCTAAAGGCCCATTCACACCATGGAGTGGACAATAAAAACCATAACTATAACGATCAAGTTCTAAGTCCAGAGCACAACGATAACAACACAGAGGAACGTTCTAGAAATACTTTTTTTTTCCAGCTGATGTGCAATAAAAGACATTGACAGCCAATTAATACAGTATTTAAAGCAGCAGAGAGCAGACAATAACTAACCTCTTCTCAGTGTCTGCGCATGCGTCGTGTCGCTCTCGTGAACTCACGTCAGAGGCCCACACAGAAGAAAATTAATAGTTGAATAAAGTCGTTATTTTTGTGTGTTTTTTGGCACACAAAAAGTATTGTCATCGCTTGATAAACTTAAGGTTGAGCCACTGTAGTCACTTGGACTATTTTAACGATGTCTTTACTAACTTTTCTGGGCCGGCAGATGCAATTGCCTAGCAGCCTATGGAGGAGTGATCCGATTTAATCAAAAATATCTTAATTTGTGTCCCGAAGATGAACGAAAGTCTTACGGGGTTGGAACAACATGAGGGTGAGTAATTACTGACAGAATTTTCATTTTTGGGTGAACTAACCCTTTAACTAACGCATAGGCCTATTCAACTACTTAAAGGGATAGTTCACATAAAAGTAAAAATTCTGCCATCATTTATTCACTCTAATGTTGTTGCAAACCAGTATGACTTTCTTAGAACAAAATTCTTCTAAATATCTTCTTAGAAGAAAGAAACATGATTTGTTGCAGGGTGCATGATGACTGAATTATATTTTTGGATGAACCAATTCTTTAACAACTCCTGCGCTATAAACAGGTCTGTTACCTTACCATAACAAAGATTTCTGTAAAAAAAAAAAAAAAAAAAAATCTAGAAAGTACTCAAACTGTCGATCTACCATGATAGCAGCTGACCTGAAATATAAATTTGAACGTAGAAGAATTAGTTTATACTATGAACATTTGCATTTATTTACTTGCGTCCGATATGTTTCAGGCCTTTGGGACACTATAAAACCACATGATGAAATGCCTATGATGTGTCTTTTTTTCCAAATGGGAAGCTTTGATGGTATCCCACATGCTGTGGGTGTGTTGAGCGTGTCTGCGGGTTCGAGAGTCCAATCACAGCCTGTCTTAATGAGTAAGCCTGTCTCTCCATGAGTTCCTGCTCTACATCTGGTCCTGATCAAAGCCAGTGCAGTCAGCTGTGAATCCAACAGCCATTTCCCCGAAATCACCGGCCCACCTAACGCACAATGCAGCAGAGCCCGAAGGGAAAGACAAACCATGCTTTAAAACACACACACAGACAGTAACACAAAAAAAGAAGAGTCATACACAAAGAGACGATGAGACAAAACATGGCTTGTTGACAATAAGGACTGCCCAATGGCCCGGGGCCAGCGAGAAAGACGCTGAGGTTCCAGCTGTCACTGGAATTGTCAGTGGCCCGACTGCTGTGTTGCCATGAAAGTTGATCATTTCCAAATGTTTAAGTCTTGCCAGCTTAAAGGTGCAGTAAGCGATTTCTGAGAAACGCTGTTGATATTTGAAATCACCAAAGCAAACACACCCCTATCTTGATACCTCTGCCCCCAAATTCACAAACATGCTATGCAGCACAGGCACCTCCCCCCTCATGAGTGGACACGCTCCTTACTGCTGATTGGCTACAAGTGTGTTTTGGTGCTCGTCTGATTAAGGCCCCGTTTACACGATGGGAAAACGCAGATATTTCTCTGCGTTTTGCCCTCTCATTTACACGAAAACGCCGTTTTTATCACAGAAAACGATTATTTCTAAAAACTCCGGGCAAAGTGGAGATTTCTGAAAACGCCGGTTATGTGTTGCCGTGTAAACTGGGAGAAACGGGGTTTTAGGTTCTCTCTTGTCGATTCTGAGGATTTTGATTGGGTTGCATGGCTTTATCCTTCTCCCTACACTGCCGCCCATAGGTTTGGCATAGTTATGATGGCGCTCGACGGCGTATTTATGCGGGTGTGTGCACGATGTTATTTTTGAAAACGGAGAGGGAGAAAATATTCGTTTCTCTAAATACCCGGCTATGTGTAAACGTTGCCTAACTTTTCTCAGAAATCACTTACTGCACCTTAAAAGGTGAAGTATATAATTTCTGCAACACTAGTGGCACCTTGGAGAATTATTGCATTTGCAACAATCTTGCAAATGCCCCTTTCACGCCTCCCTCAACTCAAACATCACAACAGCTCTTACTGGTGCTTGTCAAGGCATGTCTCAACATGTGTTTTCAATAAACTGTCCAACATATTAGGAATACTTTTAGCTGTGTTGTTATGTGTCATGAGTAAGTACTGTAATTGAGTAGACTTAACACTTGGTCTAGAGCGAACGCGCGCGTGCATCTCTTATAATATAATAAACCTATCCAACGTATCTGCTCCGGGCACATTTTTTGATATGACGTGCCACAACTGTTTGAGGCGGTCTACACTGGACAAATCATAGCAAAAATTCTAAACTACATTTGTCTTTCTGAACAGGTGCATGATGGTATTGCAGTGTTCATTGTAGCGCGTAGCATTGCAACACCCTGTTCGCTTAGTCCCGTTTAATCTCTGAAGGTCTAAATGCAGCAAACTGTGGCTTGCACTTATGTAACAGAAGCTGAATGTCTTTTTCCATGTAAAACTTCATGGTCAAACTTCGGCTAAACACCCTCTGGCTCCGCCTATTTTGGCCACGCCCCAAACTCTTGTTATAGGTTGAGCTGGAAAGAGATACGTATACAGTCGGATATGTTATAAAGTCCCCCTGTGGTGAAAATCAAGTTTTTAATGTTATTTATATGTCTATTTGGTAGGGGTGTAACGGTTCACAAAATTCACGGTTCGGTTCGATACGATACAGTGGTGTCACAGTTTGGTATGTTTTCGATACAGCAAAAAGAAAGAAATGCCAGGGAAATTTCCCATTCTTTTTTTTTTTTTTAATAAATGGGAGTTTTCCTACATGTTGAAACTTTTATTTTTATAAATGGGGGTAATCTTTGAAGGATGAGCAAATAATGTATAATATTTGTTAAAACATAATATTTTAGTTTTGAAGTGCTGGAAATAGATGTGTGACGTTACGTACTTGAAAGCATTTGACTATTTCACCCAAACTTCCATGGTTACAGTTAGTGTTGCTACATTAAATCCATGGTGAATGTTGCTGGACTTAATCCTATAACTAGTTCATTCATGGCACAATGTTTCTCGCAGCGCTGTTTGATCCGTTAATAACGGAGACATTTGAATGTTTCTCACTAGATCTCGCAGCGATGTTATTACTTCAAATGCTTTCTTTACTAGATCTCTCAGCGCTGTGTATTGACCATAGACAGGTAGTGACAGTGTCGCTTGATCAAGATCGGCTCGCGCTGCACTGACATTGGTCCGAACTGATAAACGGTCCGTGAAGCACAAAATAAGTTTCGTTCCGCTTTCATTACGTTTGCCATTTGATCCTGTGCAATGTTGTGGTGGTTTTTGTTCGGCAGGAAAAATGGTCCAACGAATCGTTCAGTTTGTAATGCGTATTGCGTACCGAACTGAAAGCCTTGTACCGAACGGTTCAATACGAATACTACACCCCTACTATGTTTTTAATATGCTTTAAGACAAACCATGTGCAAATTCATAAGTCAACGTCATTGCTGAGTATTTTCTCCTTAAAACTGGAGTGAACCAAAGACAGTCTCAAAAACACAGTTTGAAATCGCTGGTGTTTCTGACGTCACAAACTACCTTGTAACCAATCAGGTCAACGAGTGGATCTCTGAGCTGGTGCGAGTGAGTGGAGGCGGGGATCATTTGCATATTCACAGCACCACATATACTAAATGAGGCAAGGTGTAGAGTTACATTCAAGCTATTTTAAGTCATGAAGAATTTTTTTCAAGGAAACAACTTTTAAATATGTCATTTTGGTGATGAAATATGAGTTTTAAGGGATAAAATTATTGACTACACAGGGACTTTAAGTGAACGTAAACACTTGGGAACTTAATCGTTTGAACCTTATATTAGTTAGGCTAGTAGTTTTTTGCCGTAGTATCAAAATCTGATTTGAAAATTGTGAAATTTCACTGTCATAATAAGCTAATTTATTAGATTACAAGGTAACATGGGAAAACCAGCAAAAACAATAACATTGATTTTGTTGATTTCCGGTGGGGCCAGTGAAAATTTCCATAGCGTTGAGCCCAGCAAAAGTAAGCTAGAGCTTTCAAGTGTGGCCTATGTTGAAGACAGCCCGTTTGGCTGCATGAAGCACGTGGCTGTACGACAACGGCCAATGCCTGGAGGGGGAGAAGGGCGAACGAAAACAGGCCAGAGAGCTGTGTGCTGGCATAACCCCGCATCCATGGCTCTCGACTTACACCCACTCTGCCAGCAAAGTCAAACACCTACACACACCCACACACACTCATTAAAAAAGATGCCCAGTAAATACACAAGTGCGCAACGGACCGAGGCGCATTGCAAATAGGAACAAAATACCCATATGGTATATGCTACGAGAGCTCCGGAAGACTTCGTTTCTCGCTTATTTCCAGAGCAAACAGGCAGGTGGGCTGCTGTCCATTATTCATGGGCTTTAAATGATAGAGGAGGCTGAGCAGATTGTGTATCATTTCATCCATTATACATGCACAACCGCAGAGCGGCGCAGAGAGAGTGGAAAGAGACCGGGAGGAACAGACAGGACTCGTCTCACTTCAGATACACCCAGCGTGAGTCTCCGTCCACCAGCTAATAACCTGCTCTCATTATACAAAATATGAGCAAGCACAGAACAGAACAGCTCCGAAGAGTTCACTCATTATAGAGAGGATGGGTCATGGAAAAACTGCATTTTTCTTGTTTGTTTGAAATATGAGCGCGTAAACCCGCCAAGAATGGATCTCGTTCAGCCCAAAATCAAAGAGAAAGAAATGAGAAATAATGGAAGCCTATTTTTTTGGGCCATTACGTTTTTCTAGACTGTAACATTTAAAGGTGCTGTAATCATTTTTTTGGAATAGCAGGTATGAAATGTCCCTGACACCTGACAGATATCACTGAAAATAGATGTGCTAATCACATCTGTCTCGATGAAAAAAAAAGAGAAAAAGTTAGCCCTCACTTTTTCAGCCAATCAGAAAACTCTAGAAATGGGTCAGTGTGTGGCGGTGGTGCTTTACAGGGGATGGATTAAAGATGTACCCTTTTTGAGAGCGTTTTAACAGTGTTAGTCTATAGAATGGTAAAGCACAGCATGCTATGGAAGCTTGTTTCCGCCACAGAATTTAAAAATAAAGGTTAAAGTAACACCAGGTAACTTTTCAACCTTCATAATATATTTCCAAGTCTCTTGTGATGGTACATCGACTTACAATAGGTTGAATGACACGTCTGCCATAGCCTGACGGGGTCTGTAGCGTTTTTAATCGTACTTTTAAACTTCAGGTTTCGGGTAGTAACCGGCGAACAAAGAGAACTACAAAATTCGACTGCTTTACGGCATATAAGTCACATCCACCACCACCCCCACTTCCTTAAAATCGGACGTGCGAGCCAAATGTTATAGTCATGGCCGAAGCAGCACAGAAAAACAAGAAAGCAAAGGTTTTACCGGAGCAAAGCAAAAAGAGAAAAAGAGAAAGTGATCGCGTTAAAGGCAGAACGAGGATCAACATTGGGCCAGCATTTTCTCGCTGGCGTGAGCTGAAGGAGGAGGAGGGGTGCCCGACCGATGCGGACTTGGCAAAAAAAAAAATCAAAAAATCAAATGAAAGCCTATGTCTAAACGGCGTGTACAAGTTTGGTAGGGGCTAAATTCTTGCAAGTAAATATATAAGATAGGGATGCACCGATCCACATTTTTTCACTTCCGATCCGATCCCGATACCTGAATTTGGATATCGGCCGATACCGATACTTTTCCGATACCAGAGCTGTGTTTGCTTTAATATTATTATTATCATTATTGTTGATTTTATATGATGCTGAAATAAACTCCTCTCTACAGGCAAGTATGATATGTACGTATGTATGCATGTATGTCAATATATATATATATATATATATATATATATATATATATATATATATATATATATATATATATATATATATATATATATATATATATATAATAGATAAACAAAAGATAGACAATTAAACAAAGATACACATTATACAGGCCTACACAGTGCTTTAATTTCAGGAAGGTCTACTAACATTATTCAGGTATGGTCTAAAAATAATTATAATAAAGTAATCAAAAGTAAAATAGCACTGCAAAGTTTATCATAGATAGATTTATGCTTATTAAAGCTAAAGTTATTCATTCAAGAGCTGTGAGTGATTTTCTCTTTGCCTTTTGTTGTTTGATTCTCAGTAATGGAGCAATCGTCAGCATGTTTATTAGACTGCTTCCCCTTTAAGAACGAGTGCACCATATTTTCTCCCAACTATTTCCATAACTACGTCCATTTTAGACAAACTGTTTAAGTGAATCTCCAAGCCGGTCATTTTGACATTTTTGTGTAGGCTACATTTGATCGTTTAGACGTGCATATGAAGCCCAAAGTATAATGTGCTTGTCTCGTTGCGGTCTGTTTCGGAGCGCGCGACGCGGGAACAGCTTCTCTTGCGCAGATTTTTGTGCTTTTAATAGCTTTTTTATTATTAAAAGCGTCCCGCAATATAGCAACAGTAGAGACTGCATTTTACAACAATCACCGATCATGCTGATGGGCTGTCGTGTTGTGCGCGCTGTGGCACCGCGTGAGAGATCTCTCTCTTTCTCTTCTGGACTGTGAATAGCAAACATGCATCACAGACAAATGGTTTAATTAATACGGCTTTGCAAACATTGCATTTTGCTGTCTTGCTCTGCTGCGGTGTTTCCAGAGTGAAGTATTTCCACCATAGGATTTCCACACAGCGAACATGTTGGCAGCTCAAAGCTATCCTGCTAGCTGGCTGCAAACTGCGGAATGGATTTCCTGAGGGGGGGTCTCTGTGTCTCATTGAGCCGTGCCTCCGTTCAGGATATCCATTCCACAGTTTGCAGCCAGCTAGCAGACTAGCCGGCGGGCCGCGGGAATCACTTTTGGAGTCGTTTCAGCAGACTACGTTAAAGCGCAGACATGGCTCATGGATATCGGATATCTCCGCAGGTTGGATCGGGAAAATCCGATACGTGAATTACGCTGGTATCGGTCCCGATACCGATACTGGATCGGATCGGCCCCATCCCTAATATAAGATGTACAAAATCATATTTTAGGATACCTAACATGTCTGTGATATTTGTTTATTTGTCTTGCCTCAAGCTATAATGCAAATCGATTTGTAAAATTTGCAGATTCATTTATGGTAGCTTGATATTATAATATTGACGATATATGGTTATTATCAACCACTCAAACATTGCATTGAAGTATCATATAGATTCAGTAAAACGGTAACCAATAGACTAGGCTTAAAGACAAGACGCAAGCAGAACACCAGCATGCGACCTCCTCCTACAGTGTTCAGGGCTATCATGGTTTTCAACAATTGCACGTGCATGTAGGATGACGTGCATGTGAGTTTACGACAGTAGTAGAGGTCTAGAGGACAATACTGTTTCCCAACTGTAGGGGGACCCCACCCCGAGAGCAAAAGTAACCTGGTGTTACTTTAATTGCGATTTTTTTATCTAACAATTATGACTTTTTCTCACAATTGCGAGTTTACATCTCGCAATTCTGACTTTTTTTCTCAGAATTTTATGTTTATAGCTCGCAATTCTAACTTTATAACACGCAATTGGGAGATATAAAGTCAGAATTGCATGATAAAACGTCGCAATTCTGAGGAAGAAAGTCAGTCTTTTTTTTAGCATTGGACTTAAAGGGTAACTAAACCCCTGGTCAGAGCCTGACTCCACCCACTGGCAATATTTGCACCTGAGATGGGTCTCTCTGTAGGCAAGGGCGTGGTTAGCTGGTGCCTGCTTACATCACAGGGCACCACAACGTCCAATAGGAAAATTCAACTGCAGTAGCCACCGTTCAACCTGAAGAGGGCAGCACTCAGACGTTTTTACACCATATATTGTAGAATTAAAACACTTTATACCCAAATGTCAAAAGAAATTACTTGAATCAATGAACAGCATTTATAAAGCCACAGTCTTTAGAGATCATTAACTAAAAATAAGCTGTTTTAGGGTTTAGTTACCCTTAAAGGGGTCATATAATGGTACATGCACTTTTACAAGTTGATTGTACTGAAATGTGTGTTGGCAGTGCCTGTACACAACCATCATATAATGATAAAAATCCATCCAGTGTTTTTGTTTTAATCTCCTTATATGTTTTCCCCTGCCTCAAATTGAGCCGTTCGTTTTTGTGACGTCAATAAAACGGACGCCCCTCCCGCGATTGTTGATTGACAGCAGTGATTCAACACAGACCCGCCCTCGCTCGTCCTGTCAATCATAGTCCGCGCGGATCGGCGCGGTCATTGTTGATATGCTGGAGCTGTCTATGAGCAGAATGGCGTCTAAGCGATTGTGGTGTTCTGTTCTTGGGTGTAATAACGAACACAGCAGTCATTTTAATGTTCCTATATCCGAACCACTGAAGACGCAGTGGCTGAGTTTTGTTTTCGAAGGGAATATTCCCCACGAGCAACGTCAATGCTCTCATGTTTGCGCGAATCATTTCTCACCAGACTGCTTTTTAAACGAGGATCAGTGTAAAGCTGGTTTTGCTGAGAAGCTGCACCTGAATAAAGGATCGGAACCTATTCGTCTTCCTGCTGAACCTTCAGAAGAACTAAAGTGAGTGTAACGTTTTATTAATCTTTATATATATTTATATGAATCTTTGCAAATCGCCAGCTGCACGCTTCACGATGAATGCGTCGGTTTACACTCAGGGTACATTACAGCATGTTTTCTATGTACAACGTTCTCAATATAATTCATAATCCCACGTTTATAATGAACAACGCGTTATGGATATTGTGTTATTGTGTTACAAACGGTGTATGCGCAGAACAGAGAGGCGGGGTGAGCAAAGCTCATTATCATTTAAAGTCATATGCACTGAAACGGCGTGCTGAAAACAAAGCTGTTTTTGACCAGGTAAAATAAGTGTTTTCTTACAATACTAATGAGAATTTTTAATTAAAGTATATTACAAACTTTTAATTTAGACCCTAAAGAATCATATTAGCTTGTACAAAAATGGCATTATATGACCCCTTTAAACTCACAATTGCGAGTTTATTTCTCACAATTCTGAGAAAACATGTCAGAATTGCGAGATACAAACTCATAATTGCGAGAAAAACTTCTGACTTTATAACAGGCAATTGCGAGGTTATATTTCGCAATTCTAGCTTTATAACACACAATTGTGAGTTTACATCTCACAATTCTGACTTTATAACACGCAATTGCGAGATAAAAAGTCGCAATTATCTTTTAAAATGTTTTATTCTGTGGCGGAAAACAAGCATCCATAGCATGTTGTTAGCATGTTAGTGAAAATATTACAGATTAAAAAAATAACTATACTATTCAAAAGGTTTGGTGGTCTGTAAGGTTTTTTCGTAAAGGATTAAGTCTCTTATGCACTCCAATCATTTATTTGAAAAATATACAGTAAAAACGGTAGTATTGTGAAATAGTTTTTACAATTTAAAATAGCTATTTCTATGTTAAAATACTGTAAAATGTAATTCATTCCTGTGATCAAAGCTGAATTTTCAGCATCATTACTCCAGTCTTCAGTGTCACATGATCCTTCAGAAATCATTTTAATATGATGATTTGACGCTCAAGAAACATTTCTTATTATTATCAATGTTGAAAACTTTTTTTTTGGAAAGTGTGATAGATTTTTCAGGAATCGTTGATGAATAAAACCTAACAGCTTTTATGTGTGTGTATACTATGCATATAAAACTATAAACCATAGTTACCTTGACCTAACCATGGTAATGAGGAGCCATATAGCCATTCATGGTTATGATCTTATGCTACAGTTAAACTAGGAACTATGTTAAAATATTCATAAGAGTGAGCACACAGTGGAATCAAGGGCTTTAGAGCTGGACTTCCATGAATAATGGACCAAACTATCATTTTTCTCCTCTGATTGTTCAGAACAAATCTGGCCTTGTTTGCCTTTATGTATTCCAAGAGATGACTTAAATCATTAAAAGCCTGATGAAAGGGAAGCTAAGAAGATCTGTGAGAGAATAGGAAACACAATGTAAGCTGCAGTTAGAATATTTTAACAACCTTTATACATAAGCCAAGTTATAGTTTGACTTCCCGCATTACAAAGAATGGTAATCGTGATTTTGATTCAAATAGACTGCAGCAATTAATATTTTGTCAAAACTTTAGTAAATTATGTTATTTTATTTAGTTGTCTGTTATCATGGGAGAATTTTGATCTCTATTTGAAACCAAAAAAAAATATTCTCAATTTATCAAGACTCGTGCAGCTCTAGCAGCAACTAAAGCCGCCTTTCCTGCGAACGACATTCGCAGTCGCACGAACTTTGAAACTGATCGTGAAGCAACCGTTACCTCGGCTTATTCCCCATGGTAAAATTAATGTACTCACACAAAACAAATGACACTCAATACATCTAAAATAAAAAAACAGTACATTTTATAAAGCTAATCAACATAAATATTGATTTAATAATTCTAAAATAATTATCTCAGCCATGATTATTTATAACCGCCATTTTACAGAAATTAGCATACGGAATAACTTTAAAGTGTTAAAAAAAATATTGTTTAAAGGTGCAGTGTGTAACATTTTTGAGTATCTATTAACAGAAATGCAATATGACATCCATAACTATGTGTTCAGTGGTGTATAAAGAACTTACTTAATAAACCGTAATGTTTTTATTACCTTAGAATGAGGCATTTATATCTACATAGGCGCGGGAATCCCCTTCTATGAAGGTCGCCATATTGTGACGTGATGTTTCTACCGTAGCCGAACGCGAACAAACAGCGTTACAGAGCGCGTTTCGTCACTACCTTGAAAGAGAAGCCGCAGGAAGCTAGAAGAAGATAGTCATAAACACTGTGTGTAGTGACTTTTCCCTTGTCAGTGGTGTAAATATGTAGTTGGATTGTTTCATGTAACTTAATTCTTCTCCCTCGCTGTGTTATGGCTTTGCTATGTGGGGATAAATGTGCTGGTTACGTTCGTGAGACAGCTGATTAGTAGGCTACTCTTGTCATTGACCGTAAAACAGTTACAGGAATCACCAACCCGTCGATCTTGGAAGCATTTTAAGTCGATCGAGTTTCCAAAATCAGAGAAAAAAAGCCTATTGTGTGTAGTAAGTGGTGTCTAGGGGATGTGGAGGCGCGCGCGCTGTTACAATCATGTCATTTCTGCCGCACGCACCTTTGGGCTCATGCGGACGCATCGAGTTTAAACAAGGCTTAACGCTTTAACCAGCTCAGCCACAGTAACAGCTCATATTAGCCAGCTAAACTTTTACTACCCTGTTAGAAAAAATATACAGTTGCATAGTTTCATGTGGTTCTTCTCCCTCGCTGTATTACCTGAAACTTTATCCATGATGTGGTTTATAATGGACTGTGGTACAGAAACTTGGTTTACGCTGGCTATTCTCTGCTGTCTCAGATGACGATGTTTGTCCCGTTTTAGCCACCGTAGCTTCTTCGAAAGGGAGGGGTGAGCGGTGGGCTGAGCCCTTAGTGTAAACTCGCAACCGAACCGCTAGATGTCGCTAAAAGTCACACACTGCACCTTTAATTCGAACTTAACACATCAGGTCGTCCGTTCGCATACGATCTAGCCGCAGAAGTACAAAAATTTCAATGCATTTGAAGAATGTTGATGAGTTTTTTTTATGTTCCACAGAAGAAAGAAAGATTTACAGGTTTGAATGAATCCTGGGAACCAGGAAAACCAATCCAACCCAATTTGAATGATCAACACATGTTCAGTGTTTTCATCATGAAAACACAAGTTTCTGTACACAGAGATCAGCCAATCAAAACAAAGACATTGATGATGCAAAAGACAAATGCAAGACTTAAAGGTACAGTACCAAAAACATGCTGTTTAATCCTAATCAACAATGAGATAGTGCAAAATGGTCATGTAAAGTGCATATTTTTGGACGTGATCACAGTACCATCACTATAGTGTTCTGAACCAGTTCTCAATAGTAAAAAAAATAAAACTTTTTGTGGAAGTGCTGCACAATAAGCAACATTTGGAATAACAAAAACAACTTCCTTTATCTTATACAATTCATAATTAATAACTGATGGGTTCAGTAACAGTTTCACATTTGTCACAAAACAGCCCGTGGCATTATCTGCCTGCCTTACACAAGGGTCACCCTGTGTTCTCGCTCCAGTTTTATACTCCTCCCAGAGTGAACACAGCTAAATGAACAACAGCCCCACCTAAAGCAGCCGGCGGAGCCAGATAGCAGGAGTCACGCAGAACAATGACATCAGCCCTGCAATAAACAGCCATGATGGAGGCGCTGGCCTGCAATTGGATCAAGTCGGTTGAAACCAGCAGGAGAAAGATCTTGAAAATCCAGTTCGGCAGGATGAAATTTGACCAACAATCTCAACTCATTCTACTTGGCATGTTTTAACGGCAGATGCGACACGGATTGGGCTAATTAATATGTGTAACTTACTAATGTTTACTGAGCTCTGATTGTGTCCGTGAGATGAATAGTGCTTTTGTTTGTTAATTCCCAGCTGTCTAAATGTTAGTATGGCGGATAAAGGCCCGACAGAAGGTCAGAGAGCTTGCTAAAGCACTAAGGTAACACTGTTGCTCATAACGTGCCATGCAGTTTTTATTATTATATTTGAACAGACGTTGTTTATCAGACTCAACTGTGCTCCAGTGGTTATTTATTCAAATATGGTGCCGCCTATGTGCTCAATTGAGCTCTCTCTTCAGATGGCCCTACACTAAGGATAGGGGCCAGTGTGAAAGAGTTTCGAGTCAGCTGACAGAACGGTCTTGCCCGTATTGGGTCAATGAACTCAAGTCATAACGTGCACTTGCATCTCTAAATGCTTTTATGATAAGAAACAGTCAGTTATATCTTACGGACAGGACAAAACATCTGATATGCTAAATTAGATCTGTGAATTTGTGTGAATTCGGTCTATTTGACCTGCCGCTGTCTTACAGTTAATCATTCTTAAAGGGGTTATGTGTAAGAATTTGCATTTATTAATCGCTTTTTGCATTGCCAATGTGTGAACAGCTTGTTTTAACTTAAAAACCGAGACCTTCCTCGACTTCCTATGTGAAGGACTCGGGCTGGTGTCACCAGGAAAAATCAAACGGATGCGGCGTTTACGCGTGCTCCCCAAGAACCTCTCTTACATTCACATGAAACAAATGCGTACACATTTTCAGGATAATGCCGAAAGAGCTACTGTAATGTCCCCAAAATCCAAACCATAGTCTTACATAGCCTATAGACTCAAATGTACTTTATAATCAAACTATCATAACTCTGTCATTTTAATTGCCTCATCTGTTGACTATAGGCTGGGTATCGATACCTTGACTTCAATACTGGTTCCTTTTTTTCTATACCAATTTTATGAAATCCATTTTAACAAGATTACATTACATATTACCTAAAAATATGTAATAAATGGACTGCATTTATATAGCGCTTTCACAGACCCAATGGCCACCAAAGCGCTTTACATATTGCCTCACATTCACCCACTGACGGCCCATTCACTCACTCATTCATACACCGACGGTAATGTTTTTTGACTTTTTTACGGTGGCCGAGAAAGCTCAACACGCTGCAACTGAAGAAAACACATGCAAATAAAAGAAAACACATACAAATAAATTAAAAAAACGCATGCAAAGAGAAAAAACACCCGCAAATGAAGAAAACATCTTATCAGTTTCACAACACAAGGTAGCTCCAAATACTCACAACACCTCCAAATACAGAAACGTGCTGCAAAAGCTCACAACACAAATACAGAAACGCGCTGTAAATAACACAGACCACAACGGAAATGTTTCCAGGGGAACCAAATAAGTGACGAACCCGGCTATTATTTGCCTTTGTTATTTGCAGCGCGTTTCTGTATTTGATTGTGAACTTTTGCAGCGCGTTTCTGTATTTGGAGCACACGTGTGTTGTGAAACTGATGATGATGGTTTTTTTTATTTGCAGGTGTTTTTATTAGTGCTGGGCCGTTATCGGCGTTAACGTGCTGCGTTAACGTGAGACTCTTATCGGGCGATAAAAAAAAATATCGCCGTTAATCAAAGTTGGGTTGGGATCATAAATAGCTTTTTCGAATATCGTTATATTTTCGCGCAATTCTAATGTGTAGTATGACGCCGCGCCTACTGTCACAGATCGCGCAGTAGGGTATTTTCCTGTCAGGGACACAAGGTGTACTTTTACTTTGTTACATTGGGCGACGTTCCTCTCGTTACTTTATTTTAATGCAATACGTTGTTAAATGAGTTTATTCCAAGCGCGCTGTGTCCTTTGTATGGGCATGAGCGATGCTCATTTACAAATGAATCACTCTTTTGAGTCGATTCTGTTCAAAGACTTTATCAAACAAGTTGTCAGATGATCTGTCTAAATCGGTTCGCGAATCAGTTGATCTGTTCAGTTCCTCGCGCACTGAATCGTCTGAAGCGCTTTCAATTCACACTCGGAGTCGAAACAGGAAGATTTAAGAGCATCAAGAGCGTTGGATGAAGTGGCCGATCTACAGTCTAGTCTAGTGAATGCAAATCTGCAAATGCATCATATTTTTGCCAGCGATGAAGATCTTTATTAGTTGAACATCTTCGTAAGCTGTCTGTGAATGAATGATTCCACAGGACGATACATTCGATTTCATTTCATTCAGGTAATACATTGTGTGTGTATTGCGCGTGTATTGCGCAGTGGCATAATCACACGAATAGTTTACATTGATTGAAACTAATTTGTTTAAAAATGAGGCTATTGCAGTAACAAGGCAGGTTCACATAAAATTCTTATGACATATGATGACATTATTTTTTGATCTAACGAGCATTGGCGATGCAAAAACGGACTGTCGTGCGTATTGTTTTTTCTTCTTCTTCCAATTAGCCTACTATGTTAAAAAAAAGGACGAAAACATGTTACTTGTTCAATTAATAAACAGTTTGTTTGATGACAAATCGCTAAAGATGAAATTGGCCTCCCTTTCTGTCATTGCGTTTTTTTTTTTTTGTTTTTTTACGATATTCGACTTTTGCTCCTCGATTGTCGAATGGCATTTTTGGCAGAAATGCACATCCTTACGCGAGGCAAACTATTCTCAAAGACTTACTTTTAGTCATTATTTGGGTAGCACACATATTCTGAATGCCTTCGGGAGAATTAAAATGAGCCATTTTAATCTAGATTAATCTAGATTAATTTCAATATTAATCTAGATTAATCTAGATTAAAAAAATTAATCTATGCCCACCTCTAGTTTTTATCTATGTGCATGTGTTTTTTTCTATTTGCACGCGTTTTTTTTCTATTAGCATGTGTTTGCTTCAGTTGCAGCGCGTTGAGCTCTCTCGGCCACCGTACTTTTTTTACAGACTCAATGACTCATATAGGCCACTGGGGGGCGGGATATATGCCTCGCGCTCAAGCGCGTACACAAAGATTGTGAACGCAAAATGGCCAATCAGAGAAATATATGTTGAGCGCGTAAACGCAATGGCCAACAGCACTGAAAATGCTAGAGGGAAACGCTGGTATCTATAGTGAACGCACCCGCGCCTATAGATAAATGAACCTTTCATTTAGAATACATAATCAGAGAGTATTTGTTTTTGATTCGAATTGGTTTGTTTAAAAGTAGACATTTTAAGCTTTCTATAGGCCTATTTCTCACGTCTGTTAGGCAAGTAGCCTATACGCTGAGTTTCAGTTCGTTTGTGACGCACTCCAGTGGAGTCTGAAGTGGCCTTAGGTATATTTACCCAGACTGTTACATTAATGCAGCTCAGAGGTGCCATGAATATGAATGAAAAAATGAAATGATATAAATGTTAAACTAAAACCGCCAATAAGTAGCAGCAAGTCACTATCTTAATGAGTGAGTCATTGAATCATTTATTCAGACTGATTCATTCAAACGGCTGAATGAATGAATGGCTCACTCTATTTGTTAAACTGTAGATCCATTCAATAATGAAACAGCACTGTGTGTTGCCCGAAGACATGGCTTTGTTTGAAACTATTTTCATTGGCGAAATTTTGCAAAAACAGACAATATTGTGTATAAAATGTATCACAATATTAATTTCTTGTTTACTGGACTGTTGTATAAAACCAATATCACATTAGCATCATGCGGATATTTAGGAGAAATCAGCACGCTTGCTCATTTGAAATTGCTAAACAATATCATATGACATAAATACAAGACAAAGCCTCATACAGGGGAATTTTTTGCCCTCATATCTAATTTTAGTGGCATTTTAACAGCATTCTAATTCATCACACAGTCATTTGTTGCCCTGCATCATGTTCGTAACTAAACTGCAGGTCTAGGCCTAAGGCGTTATTTTTTTTCCATAATTAATTGCACCCAAAAATAGTTGATCGACAGCCCTAATTGCAACAGATTAATAACATAATAAATTATTTTGTGTAACTTGTCAGTGACTAATGGGTCTTAAAGAAGCACTGTATAATAAGGCTGGTCTCTGCTCACTTGAATTGCTTCATAGGAGGAGTACAGATAAGATGCATTCAAAAACAGGTAGAGCAAGTGTATCTGAACAGCCACAAGATGGGTTTTAAAAAATGTTGAGTATTTTTAACTTGCCAGGCCACTTTGGGGCATATAATAAACTATAATAATAACTAGATAACTAGAAATAGACAAATAAATCCTTATTGTTGAGTCAGAAGTTCGATAACATCAGAAACATGGTTGAAAAACAACAACAAAAAAGTCTTTTTTAGGGTTCAGTGCTTTTACTGCAAGTAAACCAAGTTAAATCCACGAAACAGCCCACGCTCTGAACAAACTCAATAAACTGGAGCGAGTGAATTCAAATAACACCACCTGTGAGACACAACCCATTCCAGGAAACTATTCCTCTGAGCCTTATAGTCTTACAACTAAAGACTCATAAACAATAACCAATTAAGTTTACTGAACTCTCACAGCAGCACTAGAACATGCCTCTGAGCGCCATGTTAGGCCTAATTTAAATCACAAAAGTCTTTCAGATGAAATGTAGCCTATGTTTGTCTAGGTCGGTGATTACAAACGAGAGCTTCCAGAAATTCCTGATGAGCAGACAGGTGTCAGGTGAACGCTAGTGTGACTCCATTTTGCCTCCCTGAAGGGCGGCCCTGCCCTGCCACTATCATAAACACTGCACAAACACACACACAAACATGTTATTTCTATAAGCATGCATGCGTTTAACTAAAGCTTATGGCAACAATTCCCATTCTTTCTGACAACAAAGCACTTGAACGCGACTAGCTCGTAAACACAACTTTAGGTGTGGGAAGTTGGAAACTTCAGCATTAGGGTCTGTCCACACTTGACAGGTTTGGTTCGATGAAAACGCACTACTGTGAGATTTCTCTATTAGTGCGGTTCACTTGAATAAGTGTGAATGGAACGCTGCCATTCGAATCATGGAGCGAACCAAACAAGCGGGCCGAGACCCACACTTTCAGCTTCCAAAAAACTCTGGTGCGATTCGACTAAAATATAATACACAAGACGGACTAAAGACATCTAAACGAACCAAAAAATAGGATGTGTCACAAGCTACGCTGCCTATTGGAGTTTGGTACAAGTCTCGGAAACGCTGTCTCTTTTAGCAGCAGATCTTCATTTGTGAGAAATGGAAAAAAAAATGGCGCTGTTTTGACTCCCTGTCACATTTTCTAAGCTATTCCCGAGTTCTCAGCTGGCAAAAATATCATTATATGTAGTACACACACATACATCGAGTGAATTTAGCCCAGCTCTCACAGCATAGTTTTGGATGCAAGTTCTGTCTCACTTACACATCATAAAGGCTGTTTTTTGTTTTGTATCAGGTTCGGTGTTAAAAAGGACAGTGTGAACTCTAAGTGAACCAGGACTAGGCTAAATGTTCCATTTTCTTTTTTGGTCCAGACCAAAAGAACAAAGTGTAAACATAAATTGATCATTTTTACCAATGCATTTTTCATCAATTATTTGAGAATTCTGGATGATATTTAAAAATCCTTTAATTTTTAGACAGATTCGCTAATAAACCATTCAGACCTATTTGTGAGTCAGTTTCATTCAAAATTGGTTAATTTGCTCAAAAGACTGATCACTATGTCTTTAGTGTTGTCAAAAGTACATACTTCGGTACCAAATTAAAAAAATGTGACGATACCAGCATTTCCCTCTAGCATTTTGAGCGCTGTTGAACGGATTCTTAAACAGCTCTGATTGGCCATTGTGTTGTTCACACACTCAACTTAAGGCTATGTCTGTGATTGGCTACAACGATCAATGCTTTGAAAACATGTTATTTTCACTTAGTGGATATTAGTGGATATATTAGGGATCCGCGGATAGACGCCTGCTTTTAAACGCTTCCGTGTATCTGTGTAAGCGCTCGGTGAAGATAACATGTTTTGGAAGTGTTGATCATTGTAGCCAATCACAGACGAGCACGTGAACACAATGGCCAATCAGAGACATATATGAATGGCCAATCAGAGGTGTTTAAGAATCCATTCCAATCAACAGCGGGGAAATGCTGGTAAAGTCACATTTTAAAAATGTCAGTACCGACTTGGTACCGAAGTCGGTACTTTTGACAACACTATATAACAAGTTTAGTTCTACACCAAATTTAGCTAACGAAATATTACCATTAAGCAAGTTTTGTAACTTTTTCAGGCTTGGAAAACCTTACAATTCCATGATATTTCCAGGTTTTCCATGGCAATATGAATCCTGTATATTGAGGACAGTGAATGTGCATGGAAAGTCTCTTTCAGGACATGTATCCTACATATGCATGTCACACCCACAAGCTTATCAAACAATGATTCATCTATGCAATCAGGCCCTTAGTTGTGATAAAACATGAAGAAATATGACGTCAGAGATTTGTGATGGTAATGAAGTATGATGACTCAGACAGACGGCATTTCTATGACTTTCCAAAAGAGGAAAAAAAAGACAGAGAGAGAAAGATCACACTCACACAGCAGCGTTAAACTAGTTTTCTGTCATTTAATTCCAAGGTAAAACACAAAGTATAGTGTTATAAATGTCCTTCAAATAACATATTCCAATATTGACTTAGATCTGCAAAGTTAATAACTGTGGAGATTAGCCTATCTGTGAGTCTGTGAAAAAGGTCTGTTGTGTTCAATTTATATTCATACTCCACTAACAACAATTCCAAATTACAAGTGTAATTCCATAGATTTCTGGGTTTAAAACACACCACCTTACAATGCCATATGAAAGTGAACAAATTACCAAAAAAAATATTAGCTACAAATGCACAATAAAATAATATTTGATATACACAACATAAGATTGCTTAATGTTATAACTGATCATTATTATTATTATTCATTTTTTTGTTATTATTGTTATTATAATATAAAGCATATTGTCACTGTTAGGCAATATATATATATATATATATATATATATAAATCATTACTATTGGTCATCCTTTGCGTCTTTCTGTGGGGTTTTGCAAATATTTAACCAATGAAAAGTATTAAAAACAGCTTGTGACTAAACATCGTAACTGGCTCTCCAAACTGTCGGCCAAACCTCATAACGCCCTGAAAACATAATGCGATTCACTTACATGCGGCTGTTCTTATGACGGACAAAACACGCATGTCCAACATTCACTGGTCTAAAATCTCTAGCCATTTGAGGCAACCACTGCATTTTAATCACAACCCAAAAATGTTAAACACATGTAACATGAGCAGTTGTTTTTGGTCTTGACTTTAGATTTTTGAAATTATGCTACATAAGAAAAACCTGCACAAAACAAAAACAGCAGACGGACTGAATGAAAATGCAAATTCACTCTCTGACAGTAGGTGGCGCTTATGGAACAGTAGCGGTTTTATTTTCTTGGTTTCCGCTGTATACAAAGCAGTGCTGTGCTTATAAACACTACTTTATGTGGAGGTAAGAGGAAATTACCATACGGGTCAGGCAGGCCCCACGGTTCGGCACGCATGTGATTCGCGGATTAACTGCTAAATTTAACCATCATATGAAAGTTTATCATTTGGACGTGTTTCGTCTTGCCAATTTACACATTCAAACAATTTTAAATGCAGAAGAAGAGAGGAAAATCGGGACTCGCGCGTTATATATGCGTGCAGCCGCACGCACCCGAAGCGCACGCACAGAGAGAGAGAGAGAGAGAGAGAGAGAGAGAGAGAGAGAGAGAGAGAGAGAGAGAGAGAGAGAGATAGAGAGAGATACACATAAACACAAAATGATGTCTAAATACCCGTCTTGGCAAATATTCTCTCGTTTATGTCATAAGTTCGAAAAATACCGGATGTTTTTCAGTTTTTTCGGTCCGTGCAGTCGGGTCTTAAAGTGACAGCACACACCTAATATAATTAATTAATAAAACAACAAAATATAGCTTTAACAAAGATGAAACTATATTTAATTTGAAACATGTCAGACCACACGCACATCATCGCTAGATTGATGTCCTAGCATTATGCTAATTCCAGTACTCAATGGGTTGCTGAATCTCCTTCACTATCGTTCGTCAGCATTTATTTATTTTACTCTGTCATGCTAGTCCCGCGCAAACATCATAAAGGCAGGAGTATAGTGTGGTGCAGGTATGACATCACTTTGAAGGCCAAAACGCGGAAACGAGCTGGCATTTTAACACATCCTCCCAAAGTCTATGGTTTTTTTGAATGGGGTTATGGTTAAATGGCTGAAATAAGGTCTGTGGTGAACACAAGCTTATGACTTTCACATTTTATTCTACAAAATAAAATACATCAGTATAACCCCACTCATGATATCGTTTCTTGAAAAAGGTGGTTGCTAACAAGTGGCTAAATGGGACTACGGAGGCTGTCGAGGACATTAGACGTCATCACGCTTTTACAGCCTCACTTATAATTGTGCTCTTATAAACTATTTTAACTCTCTGGGAACAGGTTTTTATATAAAAACAAAGAGTTGTGAACTTGAAGATTAGTTTAGAGGATGACGTTGAAGTCGTGGGACCGCAATGTAGTTTGTTTATAGCCTACCTTTAGCTTTTTACTTCTGGCGACTGCATTTAGGCTGTATTTAGGCTTCAGAATTCATAAAAGTTGTCTTCATTCTGTGAAAATTATCTTAATGGACAAAATGTGTAAGTAGTATCATAAACAATACTTCAGTCCCGACGCCCATTGTCATTTATGACTCACCATGACACCCTATACGTATACGGATCGGGCTGATATTGTGTAATCTGAACCTGGCATAAGATGCCAAATATAGCTTTACCTAATGGTTTATGTCTAATTTCTGCTCTCAGTTCCAACACTGATTGTTGATCCTGTAATGGACAAACCAGCCCAACCTGATTATGTAATCCAAGATAATGTTGCTACGCATCATTTGCCACCAGGAAAACTTGAGACACCTCTAGGGATGTCAATGCAGGACAATAACATTGACAAACATACTGTAGCTTATTTTGCATGGATATCATATAAAACCTGTTTTTATCATGCATTCTTTTCCTAATAATCTCAAAACTGATAAATATATCAGTCTGTCACTACTAATCAGCTTCATTGACAAAGGAAATGGATGCATGCACAAGCTCTCAAGAGATGAATGTCTATGGGAAATGGAAACTGAATTTCAGACAATTAGTCTGATTCATACTCTGTCCTCTGCTAAACTTCATCAAGACTAAATGTATTCAAATTGGAGCGGAGACAGAGCAGTCACATCAGGAAGATTGTGGGAGGAAATGAATGCAGGAAGGTGCAGCTCATAATGCAAAAGGAATATTGACAGTAACAAGCGTCTTCTATATGCCTTCCTCCCCCAGATGAGAGTGAGCAGGACTGATTCGGTATCAGTGGGGTTTGAATGAGAGGCCTATCAGTGACTGCTGTCTGATACAGGTGTGGCTGGCAGTGACCTAGGCTATGAATATTGCAAAACAGGCGGTTGCCTACACAAAACTCAAGGTCAGGTGGAACAGGATCACTCTCTCCTGTATACAATACATAATACAGCTTATTTTTCACAAGATAATTGCATGTACACAGTACTGAGAAGTGATTTGAAATGCACAGATATTACAGTATATATGCGTACGTACACTTCAATAATTAATCTATATTCCCTGAATACAACTAAATTGTCATAGTATGCAGAACTAGTATGTAGCTAGTATAAGTGAACCGTTCAAATATGAGCTATTTTCAGAACCATTTTGATTTTTAATGATTTTCTTTTTTTATTTGACAATGGCCATTGCTGTAGCGCTTAAAAATCTAGTTCTCATTACTGTCTGTACAATGAAAATAATGCTGATAATTTATTTAATTGTAAAGTATCCATGCACTGCTTCTAAATGATTCTGATTTAAATAGACAAAAAATGAAATGGTCTATTACAATAATGAGAATCTAATTTAAAAGACCTTTGAAAGTAAGCATTGCAATGATGCATTACGGTAATGGTATATAAAGGCTACTTTTAAAACATTGCGATTTTTAATGAATTATGATTTTCTTCAAATAGTAATGGTCATAATTATCATTATTTTAATGCGAAAAAACATATTCTCATGCTATAATGTGGAAATAATATTAATATTTTTAAGTGTTTATTCAAAGAAATTGCAAAGTATGTATTACAATAATGAGAATCTAATTTAAATGACCTTCCAAAGTAAACATTACAATGATGCATTCACTGATCTATATAGAATAATTAAATAGATCAGTGGATGCATTACGGTGATGATATAATGCTCAGTGTTTCCGCTACATTCATTCTGCCGTGGCGGGCCGCCACACCTAAAATCATCCCGCCACGGCTGCAGCTTCTCGGTCCGATATTGTATGTGTTATTGTTAAGCCCCACTAAAGGCATATAAAACATTGTAAAGCACCATAAAGTTTTCGCACTATATTCCAAGACTTCTAAAGTCATTCAATAGCATAATGTGAGGTAAAAATGTATATTTAAGTCGTTAAGTTAAAGTTAATGGAAACTCATCTCTCCTCAGTCATTCTCAATTCAGCATTCAAACAGCACGTCACGTTCGGTTACGACAGTAACACGACGACACTCTCTTCAAGATCAATGTTCCCATTATTATACTTTATTTGTAGATAAAGGTCTATAGTTTGCATAAAATTACTTTATCTTGCTGGAGTTTATCGCTTTCTAAATCATATTCCTTTCTCCCGGGTGTCTGTTACTACAGCACTAGAGTAGAGAGCACTATGAATTGTTCTTCATGTGTGTAAGTTAACTGAAATTTAAAACTGTTAAAAGAAAAGGCTCAATAAACTGTTGCATAGATATAATACATTAAGCATAGATTGATATAATCTCTTCGCTTTGTGCTTTGAACTTTTCAATGCGAAGTGCTGCGCGCTGTGACTTCGCGTTGCTTCAAGTGCATCATTCTGCGCACGGGATGCGCATAATCGCTTTGCCGCTCTTATTGGGGCCTTTCATGTTATAATGCTTAGGGGAGGTTTAAACACCTGGGATAAGGGCGTGTGGCCAATGGGAATATCACACATGGGCCACGCCCCCTCCCCCTGGCGAAATGGGCCTGCCACCACGGCTGGAAAAAATCCTAGAGGAAACACTGATGCTCATCACTGCAATGAGGAAATGACATATTTTATTTAAATTGCAATTCAAATTAAAATACTCAGAAGTGTATTACAATAATAAATCTAATAGAAAAATCTTCAAAAGTAATCACTCGGGTGTTTTATAGTAGTAATGACTTGATTGAAATGTGCTTATTTCTCGTGAAAATAATCTCGCAATGGAAAAAGAATCGTTGCACTAACAAAACAATTACCGTGGTTAATCGCTGTATTAAAAAAATACCATGGTACCACTCTGTTCTCTGATGCACCTTGGACTGAGTATTACGCAAATATCACGACACATAAATATCACGACACATTTAGTGCCATATTATATATTAAAATGCAATGTAATTACCACCTAAATTACTCAACCATGTTAAGAGTTTTTAAAAGCTCATATACACAAAAGCATGACGTCAATTTCCAGAGAAGTGTCAGTGTCGTCACTGTCATGTAAACATGAGGAACATGAGGTGAATGAGGAAATGACTTTAACGACTTAAGACACAGCAATGAATATCTTAGCGGTTTTGGTTTCCCGTTTAGGCAATTCAACTCTCAAGGTTGACACCAGGGCCATAACTTCATCGGTGTGTGTGTGTGTGTGTGTGTGTGTGTGTGCAGTGCACTGTGCCGCCAACTTCCCCATTTAGCGCTCCGCTCCCACTTACGCCCATTTCATTTCAATGAATGAAGACGAGCGTCTGCTTACGTCAACTGCGTAACTCGCATCTGTGAATTTCACCCTATCCAAGTGAATCGAGTGTAAAAACGCAGCTGGGAAGTAATAAATAAGACGTGTATCTTCTTATTGAGTTAGATACTGATAAATGTAGCGACCTAAGCTTTTGCACGCGATCGAAGTCAAACCAAAAGAGAAATGGGTAACATAATAATAACCAACCTGCCGACGAAATTTTCCAGCACGGAGCTTTTTCCGGCGCTCTGTCCTCCGACCACGGCTATCTGCGGCAGATCCAAGTTACAACTTTGGCCAATGGAACTGAAAGCATCTTGGAGTTTATTGATCAGGGGGATCAAATCCTCCATCCCCCGGTTGCCCATGGTTTCTGACCGTCTCTCAGCGCGCAGGAACGGGCTCGCGGCAGCACGGCGCTCGGGTTACTCTCAAGTGTTCAATTTCCACCCTTCAAACACTTCCAGATCAGTCTGTCAAAGACTAATAACTCACAAGTTACTCGCTGACTGGCAGATGACACGTATTACGGCGCATTCGTTAAGATCCGTGTTGTGATCTGAGGATCAATCATTCGTAAACTCACAAAACAAAACTTCTCGCTATCATCCGGTCAGGCGACATCCGACCTCCACCGGTGACGCGAGTCCCGCCTCCTGTCAACCGATGTCGTTCTGTCCGATTGGTCCGACAGAGCGCTTCCTGGTGTGTTCTGACTTTTGATTGGCTCAACCCTCGTTTCTGACTCAAACGGCCGAGGAGTGCTATTGGACGACTCTAATGTCAATTTAGTTTCAACGAAAAGATTTCGAAAATTGTCAACGTTGTAATATTGTACAAATAAACAATAATTATCATTTTATTAAATGATAAATATACAATTACTGTAATATTGCCATGAATAAATTAACCATGTTAACAGTTTAATAATTTGTATTATATTTTCTTCCTATGAAAACACAATGAATACATTGTTTGGGGTCTCCAGTTTGTTATATATCCACTAGTAGAAAAAATTATTATATTTAAGCGGGATTCTCACAATCATGGAACATTATACTTATTTTAGGATTCTGATCTGGCTCATGAGTCATTTCTTGTGAAGGGAAGTCCGACTAATTTCTGCGAATCGGTTCCTTTAAACAGTTCGTTCAAAACAACTATTCATTGATTATTTTACGTCATTTTGTCGCAACGCACATTTGCCGTTTAACTGTTTTATTTAACTTTTATAAATAACGACCCTTAACCATAGTTTTATTACAGGTAAAATGTAGTAAACATGTTTTTTGAACCGTCTTTGTAAACCACAGTTCGTTTCTACAAAATCTATGGTTAAACTATGATTATTGTATCAAAACCATTGTCAATTTGTGGTTACCATGGTTTAACTACAATAACCATGTTTTTGTATTAGTAGTAGGCCTATAGTAGTAAAGCCATGGTTAATTTTCGTTAGGGTGTGTTTATTTAATGTGTCCCAGTTCAGTTTGTTGCAGCCACGATTCAGCTCACGCAACAAACTAATAATTTAAAAATCCATAATTTTAATGTAGACATTTCTGAAAAAGACGGATTACTGATTCGCGTACGAATCGTTCGGCTCTTCTTGATGAATCACTATTGAGTCGGATCTTTTTGATGAATCGCTATTCAAAATGGCTGCGCCCAGGACACATGAGTGTATAGACAGTATGGCATCAGTAAAGGTTGTATCCTCTGCTGCTCCTCTCGTTCTTCGTATCGTGGCGGAGTGTCCTGTGAGCAAGGCAAGAGCCTGCACACTTACTCTCCCACACTGCGCAGTGAACACCCCGGTGTTCATGCCCGTGGGCACTCAGGGTACCCTGAAAGGCATCACTGTAGACCAGCTGGAGGACCTGGACTGCCAGATATGCCTGGGGAACACCTATCATCTCGGCATGAGACCGGTATGTGAGAGAGGAAATACTTCAAATTTTGTTTTGAGTGTTTCGTCAGAACCAAAGCACTATGTTTAAAACTTACTTAACTGGTATTGTATGTGTCCTAACAGGGTCCCGAGTTAATAGAGAAAGCCAATGGATTGCACGGGTTTATGAAGTGGAATAGAAATCTCTTAACGGTAACTATTATTATTTTCAAATTGTTCCCAAACACCTAGAGAACTAGTCAAACGTAGGAAAGATCCCAGACAGCAACATAGTATTGTCCCAGATCCAGCCCACATCTGGTACTCGTTGAATCCATATGTACCAGATGTGGCCCGGATCTGGGCCGACACTATATGTTGCTGTCTGGGATGGTTTGTTTTATTCTTTTTCTAACGCAGATTTAGCAAAGTTTCTGTTCGAAGGGTACAGCCGGCTGGAAATGTTATGGAAATTGTAAAGACTTAAAAGTCTTGTCAGTTTTTTACATTTACATCTATGCATTTAGCAGATGCTTTTATCCAAAGCGACTTACAATAAAATAACAAAAGCAATTTGTCAGAGAGAGCCAATCGGTGTTGGGTGTAGTAACGCATTACAAGTAACTTGAGTTACATAATCAGATTTTTTTTTCAAGTAACTAGTTTTT
The DNA here is from genome assembly GCF_029890125.1 of Rhinichthys klamathensis goyatoka. Taxonomy (NCBI): domain Eukaryota; kingdom Metazoa; phylum Chordata; class Actinopteri; order Cypriniformes; family Leuciscidae; genus Rhinichthys; species Rhinichthys klamathensis. Next base: position 2,632,914 of record NW_026606567.1, read on the forward strand.
TTTTTATATGCATTACTTTTAGATTTACAATCAAATGCCTGAGTTGCTTTTTCAAATAAGTAACGCAAGTTACTTTGTTTTTCCATTTATTGACTGACAGTTTTTCCTGTCCCTATGTTGCAAAAAAAAAAGAGATTCAGAATTACTCAAAATTAATAAAAACAGTTAAATGCAATCTAAGAATAGTATGCAAAACTGCAATAATTAGATATATTAAATTACACAAACATACTTTATGAATTTAATCTCACTTTATTAACCAATGTATTTGCTGCTGACCTTCGATTATCCATTTCCAACATACTAATAAACAAAAATGACTTTAGATAATCACATTTGTTTAAAATGTTTGTATGTACATTTTTTATTGCTGAAGTAAACGTGTTGAACTTTATTCTATTCTTCTTCACTCCAGAATGGCAGAACAGCTGAAAGTTTTTTTTTGAACTGCTCCCTCTGTACAGGCATGAATTTGGATTTCCTTCAGCCTAAACTTATTCACTTCACTTTAGGTGTGAAAGGGCTGTTACATTTGCCAAAAATAGAACTTTTTTTTGGTGTTATTAAAAACAAACAAGCAAGCCCAGCCCAGCCCAGCCCAGGTGAGAAAAAGTAACGCAAAAGTAATGTAACACATTACTTTTCATATAAAGTAATTAGTTACTTTTTTAAGGAGTAATGCAATATTGTAATGCATTACTTTTAAAAGTAACTTTCTCCAACACTGGAACCAAACAAGTTTTTATAGTGAATATAAATTATTTGAGTTTTGCTCTGCTCCGAAAATATTTCAAAGTGTTGTATAAACCTTATGTAGCCCCGCCCCTTTTCAGCGCTGCGCTCGTTGTCTTTTGACTTCCGGTCTGTATTTTCACAGCGATCTTGCATAGGTATGAATGAACTGCTCGTAAAAAATTTCCCGGTCGACATTTGTTAAGACATCTGCTTTACAATGCTTATCAGAAACATTACAATGCTCATGTCATGATAACTTTTGTTTACTCTACAATAATTAAATCCACTTATTACTCTAATTACTATTTAATTAGCTAATTACTCCTGGACAGCGATGCCATAGAAATATACAGAGTGACCGCAAAAATGGAAGTTCAAAGACAATATTCTAAAGATGACGGCGCCCACGTTTCTCTGGTGCATAAGGTCTATAAAATAAAATATACTTTCAAGCCAGCATAAAACATAAGTCTGTCAATTTCAAGGTCTTATTGGAAACATTTGCATACTAATAAATATATAAAAAAAAATTACACAAAGTGTAATCCTTGTTGTCCAACACAAAATTTGGAGGCCCCCCTCCCTCCATATAGGCTACGGCGGTTCCTGTATTTCTAATGTAATTATGACAAAGCTGCTTGTTTTCTGACTTTTTTTATTAACAGAAACTGGGAAAATTTCTGTATTAAATCAATTAACCATGGTTTATTTTGTGATTCCAGAAATTGCAAGAACTGCTTGTTCTTCAATAAGCACAATATTTATTGAGGAAAAGAAATATAATTGCAAATTACATCTTGATTTTATGTGTTTTTAAACATTTTAATATAGATTCGATTTGGGTTATTTTAATATATTCAAGTGGCCCGTTTATGCTTTTTCGGATATTACCTTTCCTGTAGTGTGTGATAAAGCTGTTTGTGAATGTAAAAGGTCTGCAATGTTTCAAAGTTCACAACAAATAAAATGATTGTCTCATAAAAGAAAGAACCGATTCTGAACTGCCTGAAACAAGTAGTCAGTGATTCCAGTCTCACTTCCTGCATTAACCTGCAGAGGTTTGTAACACATTTCATAATGCCAGCCTGTGGTCTTCATTGACTGCCCGCGAACAATGTCTACTTTGACCCTCAAACACTGTAGTTGTTGCTGAGGCCTTGAAGAGATTGATTTGTGTTTTTGACATGTTGAGAAGACGCGGTTTTCTGATGTAGACTCATTTTAAAAAAGCAAATCCACTTTGCATGCACTTCAGAAGGATGAGGACTCCGGTTCAAATTGGTACAGTAAAACCGATGACATCGTTACTGTTTGTATCCCTGTGTATCCAGTGCTGAGGAAGATCTAGAGCTGAAATTTAGATATGGTAATGGGTGTTTCGTTTCCGACGCACTGTAAGTGGTAGACCAATCAAAACAAACTGGGCCATCTGACCGAGCAGAGCAAAGTAGACCAGCCAAAACAGACTGGGTCATCTGACCAATAAGAGCAGAGTAGATCAATCACAACAGACTGGGTCATCTGACCAATCAGAGCAGAGTAGATCAATCACAACAGACTGGGTCATCTGACCAATCAGAGCAAAGTAGACCAATCACAACAGATTAGGCCATCTGACCAATCAGAGCAAAGCAGACCCATCACAACAGACTGGGCCATCTGACCAATCAGAGCAGAGTAGACCAATCACAACAGACTGGGTCATCTGACCAATCAGAGCAGAGTAGACCAATCACAACAGACTGGGCCATCTGACCAATCAGAGCAGAGTAGACCAATCACAACAGACTGGGCCATCTGACCAATCTGAGCAGAGTAGACCCATCACAACAGACTGGGCCATCTAACCAATCAGAGCAGAATAGACCCATCACAACAGACTGGGCCATCTGACCAATCAGAGCAAAGCAGACCAATCACAACAGATCGGGCCATCTGACCAAGGGAGTAATCCATCAGCCGGAAACGTAAGTCTCCCCGGGGGCCGCCATTGGCTAACAAGCCTTCACCTACTGTTAGTATTCCATTGACTCCCATTCATTTTGGCTTCACTTTGACAGCAAATAACTTTACATCTGAGGCGTTTAAAGTCTCCATTTGTCCATTGTTTATTTCTAAAGAAACACGATAATGTATAAAAGGCTCCCTTTATACATTACCTTTACGTTATGGCCCCGTAGAAGCCGTTTTTGTAAAAATAGGCTAACGATTGTGTCATAACACGCGACTCTCAGTCGCACAGTACAGAAATTACCGTATAGACAGAAGTAGAAGCTCGCGCGCAATTGGGGGGACGTGGAGGCATAAAGTCAAGGCAGAAGCCCATAGAGGGTTGTAAAGTTGCTCCTGCTGTTATTTCATGGACGGCTAATACTCACGATCTCCGGCTCTGCAAGATTCGGAAGGGAATAATTCAGATTCCCTTTGGCACAGCTACTAGAATACGTACAACTGTGAGACAGGTTGCTCATGTCACATCTACGTCATCAAGCTCAGTTTGAGTCTGCGCAGTGCGCTTGGCAATCAGGAAGTGAGTGCTTCTAATTGACTTCACTTTTCTCCGTTGAAGTCTATGGGGTCGCTCGCTGTGTCCATTTCTTTTACTGTCTATCCATCTGACCAATCAGAGCAAAGCAGACCAATCACAACAGACTTGGCCATCTGACCAATGAAAGGCAGAGTTTAGAGAGACAGAATCATTGAACAGAGCGATTTCAGATGATTTGAGAAATGAGGTCATGCTGCAATGTATATTCTGAGAAAATTAACGTTTTTTTGACCTTGGATGCATGTAAACCCTTTTGTAGGAGAATCCCAGAGTTCAGCATTTCACCCCCAAATTCCTTTTAACAGGACAGTGGCGGGTTCCAGATGGTGTCTCTAGTGGAGCTGTCTGAGGTGACGGAGCAGGGCGTCACGTTCCGTTCCCCTTACGATGGAAAGGAAATCCTGCTCACCCCGGAGCAATCCATCGGCATACAGAACAGCCTCGGTGCGAGTCACAGGGTTATTATACTTAACTAAAACTAAAACCATACAAAACAAGTCATTAATTATATAATAATAAAGTGAACAGTATAGGGTTAGTTTACCAAAAAATGAAAAAATTCTGTCATCATTTACTCACCCTCATGTTGTTATGGTTGAACTTCTGTTTACGATATTTGATGTGCTCTATATTCGTTCCCTGATCAATGTTTAAATGTGAATAAAAGACTCAATTCAATCTGTCCATCATATAAAGCGATCGTGTGTCTCAGAAAACTTTATATGGATTAGTTTTACGATCTATTTATGAGCTTTTCGAAGTGTCAGAGTTTTGGGTGAATGACAGAAAGCTCTCAGATTTCATTCAAAATATTTTGATTTGTGTTCAAAATATGAACGAAAGTCATGGGTTTGAAACAACATGAGGGCGAGTAAAGGAGGACATAATTTTCATTGTGAAATGAAATAAACACAAAAAAATGAATCTTTTTTTAAATTTAGTTTAACTTGATGTAATAAAATGACTAAAACTACATTGTTAATAAAACTTAAACGTATAAAAATAAATAAAACGCTATACAGTAATATTTTTTTTAAAGGGGTCATGAACTGGCTTTTTAATTTTTTTTATATTGTTGCCTGAGGTCAACTTATGACGTTCGCTTGGTTTTTACATTCAAAAACATCAAAATGAATAAGTAATAGGCTATCTTCTACCCTAGTTTTGAGCCTAGCTCAAAAACGCTCGGTTTTTATGGGCGTCTCGCATTGAAGACTTGGAAGTAAACGCCCACTGCTATGAGTGGATAACAGTTTTGCATATTATAATGAGTTTCGTGTAATGCGCGAATCGGTGGGCGGGGCTAAACCGGCCGTGTTGAAGTATCTTCTTCTGCGGGGGTGGTGTTTAATCCTCTTTGTCGTCATAGTTCCCCACTTTGAAAAACGACTCGTTTGCTGAGCCTGGTGTCAATAAAAGCTTTTATTGGACTAACAAGGACGTTTTCAGTTCTGAAACTTACAGGATATTCTTATAATATGATGACCTCTTAGATGTCAAAAGCTCAAGGAAAATTTGATTTCTCAGTTCATCACCCCTTTAAGCATAATTGCTAAAACTTTCACATTTAAATAAAGACGGGTAATATGGACATAAAAACTAACTCACAATATAATTAATATAAAATAGTATAAAAACTTGCATTAACTAGTATAAAAACTATATAGTATATCAATGAACCTAAAATGACACTGATGATTCATGTTGCAGATCCTTGTTTCTCAGCCATTTAAGAACATTCAACACATGCTTGTTGAACTCTTTGTGTGCAGGTTCAGACATAATGATGCAGCTGGATGACGTGGTCAGTAGTACGGTGAGAGGCCCGCGGGTGGAGGAGGCCATGCACCGCTCCGTTCGCTGGCTGGACCGCTGCATCGCGGCGAATAAGAACCCGGACCGACAGAACCTGTTCGCCATCATTCAAGGGGGGCTCGATGCCAAACTGCGCAAGGCCTGTTTAGATGGTGAGCGCTCCAGGACTGCAAATGTGCGACAGCACATCGTAAAAATCATATTAAAACTCCATTAACAGGCAAAAGTTTGGGGTCCGTAAGAATCGGATTAAAGAAATAAACACTTTTATTCAGCAAGGACACAGCACAGGTTAGTTTGATCAAGAGTGACAGTAAAGACGTTTATAATATTACACAATATTTCTATTTCAAACAAATGCTGTTCTTTTGAACCTTCTATTCATCAAAGAATCATGGGGAAAAAAAGTCAGTTTCCATAAAAATATAATCTCTGTTTCCATTCAAAGTTGTGATTTTAATTTATTTGCAAAATTGGAATATCGCATAAAACGTCTGCGAACAAAGCAGAGTTCCCCTCCCATGTGTTCAAGAGAACAAAATGGTCATTTCCTGGGAAACTGATTAAAAATATCAGCAATAAAAATGGAAGTTGCTGCAATCAGGGAAGCCACTGTGACCTTTTTACATGTACGTCATAAATGTACAGATGAAACGCTGTCATATTTCTTTGGCTCAGGCAATTCAGAACGACCAAATCAACATTTGAGATGCTCTGCTATGAAATTGGTCTGCTGGTTGATCTGTTGAGGCAAAGTCATGTGGTTTATTGGCTGGTTTATCAAATTTTTTAATGTCGTTTTATCGGAATAAAAAATGATCCGCCTCAATTGAGCGCATACATTTTTTATCTTGCCATTTCCATCCAATGTTTTTTGATGCAATATCCCAAAATTTGCATTAAAATAGGATGATAATAATAATAATAAGAAGAAATATTTCTTGAGCATCAAATCATCATATTAGAATTATTTCTGAAGGGTCATGTGACACTAAAGACTGGAGTAATGATGCTGGAATAGATGACATTTTACAATATATTACAATAGAAAACTGTTATTTTATATTGCAATTTTGATCAAATAAATGCAGCCTTGATGAGCACAAGAGACTTCTTTCAAAAACACCGACCCTGTAAAGGATTTGGACACTTCTAAATGTTTGAATGTCATTACATAAGAGGCAAAATATCAAATCAAATCAAGTGGCCTCTTCAATCTTCTGAACCATTTTTTGAATGACTCTTTACCAGCTGGTTTCAGAGTCACTTCTCCTCAGTTTCACACAGCTGTCCCAGCAGAGTAACCACAGATGTAGTTCATCACACTATGAACGTGATCCACTAACATTTTTCAAACACAAACCAGAAGCATTAAACATGATTCCTCTCCACCTTGCTAAAAATTGTCCTTTTCCGTTTCTTCACTCAGAAATGACAAAGCGCGATGTGCCGGGCTTCGCCATTGGTGGGTTGAGCGGGGGAGAGGAAAAGGATGACTTCTGGAAGATGGTGACTCTCAGCACACACCACCTCCCCAGAGAAAAGCCCCGCTACCTCATGGGAGTCGGGTAAGACACACTTCCTTTGAAATTGTGCTTGTGCTTTCGTTTACTATTGGTAGATTTGTCATTATTTGTGAGTATTGTTTGTTGATTGTCTCTTTACTGTGTGTTTTAGCTATGCACTAGACCTGGTGGTCTGTGTTGCCTTGGGCTGTGATATGTTTGACTGTGTCTTCCCAACTCGAACAGCAGTAAGTGATGGATTTCTGTTGACTTTCCTTTCTGTTAGGGCGGAAGTTTGGAGTCAGTACAGTTTTTAATGTCTTTGAAATAAGTCTCACCGTGGCTGCGTTTTATTTGATCAAAAATACAGTAAAAACAGTAATATTGTGAACAGTTTTCTATTGTAATATATTTTAAAATGTCATTTATTCCTGTGATCAAAGCTGAATTTTCAGCATCATTTCTCCAGTCTTCAGTGTCACATGATCCTTCAGAAATCATTCTAATATGTTCAAAATGGCAGCATTTATTTGAAATATGAAATCTTTTGTAACAATGTTTTTTTTTTTTTTTAAATTTAAAGTATTAAATTCTTCAAAATATATATTTCTGAATATTAGCTGTTAGCTATATCACGGAACCGTACTTTCATTACATAATGTTCCTATTCTACAGTCCACAGAAACACTTTATTAGAGATTCGGCCTGCTTCGGTTTAACAGGAAAAACCTACAAGAGTTTTAATGGGTTCCTATTATGTTTTTTTTTTTTTTTTTTTTTTACATTTTCAGCTTTCTTTAGTGTGTGTATGCTGCTGTTTGAGCATGAAAAAGCTCTGCATGTTACAAAGCACAAATTCACAAGTCTGAATTCCCTGAAACGCCTTGATTGTAGACTTGTGTTTACTTCCGGGAACCAACACGTCACAATATTCCTCATTTAAAGAAATCCCGCCCAAGGCATACGCCAAATAAAGGGGCGGTAGTGGGTAGTGTTGAATCTCACTGTTATGGTACGGGGCGGGACATTTCCCAAACACGCTCAAAGCAGTTGACCAATCAAAACACACTGATCCAGGCGACCAATCAGAGCACATTGTGCTTTTCAGAAGCAGGGGCTTCATAGAGACAGGAACTAAACAGAGTGTTAATGACAGATTGGGAAGAGAGGTGCTGCAACAATGTCAAATATGTGAAAAATAATTAGTTTTGTGTACATTTTTAAGCATGAAAACATATTCTAGGAGTCCCCGAAAAGAAAATCATCACTCAAAACCAAGGGCTTAATAGGTCCTATTTAAGGCTTTAGAACTTTGAAATACTTGGATGAATCCAGGATAAATGTTTACCATGATCTTGTCAGTATTTCTCTCATTTTAATGAGGCAATGTCTGGTTGTTTCAGAGATTTGGATCCGCTTTAGTTCCCTGGGGATCTCTGCAGCTCAAACAGAAACAATATGCCAAAGACTTTCAGCCGATCGATCCTGACTGCCAGTGTTCCACCTGCAAGAGGTACGGACATCTGTCTGGAATTTACCTGACTAAATTGTTAGTTTAATGTGCTGATGTTCAGCTGTCTGCTGTGCTAAGAGGAATAGTCACAGATCGAATCCAGATATCAACAAAATCTCTCTACTTCAAAACCTAAAGATGATTGTGAATCCTTTTTTCTTTGTCAGACACAGTCGGGCTTACCTTCACGCCCTGTTCAAGAGCGACACTGCAGCCATGCATCACATCACTATCCATAACATCTCTTACCAGGTAATTATCAACCAGGCTGACAAATGCACTACATGTTGTTTAGACACGGTATGTGTTATTACTGCGGTCACTTAATTTCTTCCTGTCCACATCAGCTCACACTCATGCGTTCAGTGCGTCAGAGCATCATAGATCAGAGGTTTCCTGAGTTTGTGAAGGCGTTCATGAAGAGGATGTTCCCGTCCAGCGATCAGTACCCCAGCTGGGCTGTAGAGGCACTGCAGTCAGTCAACATCACCGTCAGCTGAGACGCCCACACCAGGATCATGAAGACAAGAAAAAGACTTGCTGGTTCTTTTTTTAAATGCTTACATTTTTAACATATAATATGTGAAATATACCTGTTTTGTAAATAAAAACTTGTTTTCATTTTCAATTCCATCTACACTCTTTCACCAAAATAATCTTATGTGAAATGGTATTGTTGACTTTTTTATAGAATATTTTTTTATAGTTTTATCTTTTTTGTCTTCATTTTGAACGGCATATCTTTAGCATTTTAATTACCTTTATCTTTTAATATTACAACAGGTGAGAGAACAAATGTTAATATTAAGTGTATTGTTTATTCGTAATATCAATATAATCTCGTTTGTAACACCATAAATAACCATTATGGGATTGTGTGTGTGTTTATAAAATATACACACACACACATTATATAACGTTCTTGGGATTGGTAAGTTTAATGTTTTTGAAAGAAGTCTCTTATGCTGCATTTATTTGATCAAAACAGTAATATTGTGAAATATAACAATTTAAAAAATAACTGTTTTCTATGTGAATATATTGTAAAATGTCATTTATTCCTGTGATCAAAGCTGAATTTTCAGCATCATTACTCCAGTCTTCAGTGTCACATGATCCTTCAGAAATCATTCTAATATGATGATTTGATGATCAAGAAACATATTATTATCGATGTTCAAAACTGTTTTGCTCTCAATTTAATACATTCTTGCTAAAATAAAAGTATTCATTTCTTTTTAAATAAATCTTACCGTCCCCAAAAAATTGAACAGTATTGTGCATATGTAGGCCTACTATGCATTTAGTAACATCGCCTTAGCCTTTACATGAATGTTCTTTTATTGTGTGTTTTATGGCACGATTAGAATCGCTCGAACGCCTCAACTGAACAGATGTGCATGTAAAAAGACCATCAGAACCTTTAAAGGTTGAGGTTATATATGAAGCCTTTCATTCGCTAAGCAGGGCAGATTTATTGGGCTTCTCACACAGGCAGCCACTGAGGGGCAGAGCGCTCAAGATCTCACTGCGGGTTATTGACAGGAGAGAGAGGAGACTCGATTCTGTGACAACACAATTCATTTGACTCCAGCGTGGAAATTTGACTTCTTTGATTTTGATTGCATTATTATGCTAACTGAATATGCATGCGGATAGAGCATGTCAAACACTGCAACAGGTGTTCCCCCTCACTTTATGCACTGCTTATTAAGTGGGTAAATTCGCTGCACTATTTTTGGTAAAGCTGATGTAAAAATTAATAATTTATGGCATTGATGGAGATGGGATTTTCATTACCTACATTAGGCAACTAATTTTTGATTGACAGTTAGCTTTGATTGAGTTCCAGTATATGAGTGGACTTGTCGCTCTCTCATGCATTTCACAACAACGCAGCAGACGAAATTACTTCAGGCGGCTTGCAAGTAATGAATAATAAATGAACTTTCCACACATGCTTCAATCAATTAAGGACACTGGTGAAACAATGCACTGCAGCAGCAATAACTGGCAACAGTTACAGCTGATGTGAAACCGCTTAGCAGTCGAGCAGGATGTCCAGGCAGGCGCTCAGTGTTTTGTGAGCTCAGCTCGGGGAGGCACCAGTTGCTCAGTCGCTGCTGTGATAGTGGATCCGTGTCTCCGTTACTGAGTGATGACAACACTTTATATGTGAGCGAACTGAAACAATCACAGCGGAGGGACAAACGAGGGCGAAGGCGTTTTAATTTCCACCCCGGGTTGATTTGTGTCGACCATGGTGGAGCTGGAGAAGGAGGTTCTGCCGCTGCCGCCGCGGTACCGGTTCCGAGACCTGTTGCTCGGGGACTGGCAGGCGGACGACAGGTACAGCAACTTCAACTCCCAGCTTAAATGTTTACATACGTGCTTCCAGTTGAAATAGCTGCCTGCGAGCAATGCACAGGGAATTATTATAGAATTATGGGCAATTGTAGCCTAATAGTATGAGTGTGAGTATTAGTAAAAGCCATAGTATTAGCATTGGATTGAGAGTAGTATAGAAATTCCAATTGGCAGTAGAGTATTAGTACAGTAACCTACTGATATTGGTTATTGGTATTAATAAGGTCATTTGAATGCAATACTGGTACTAGTTTTAGAATTAAAATTAGTATTATGACCGTAGCCAACTAATATCAGTGTCAGTACTATTTTACAGTCTGGCTGTGTCTTAAAACTTACTAAGCACCTTGTGTCTTGTCTAGCTAGCTAGCTCTAGTCTGCGTGTTTATCCTGGCATAGGGTATGCGTAGTTGTTTTATGCAGGCTTTGATACAGCCTGCTCACATTTTGATCTCTTCAACAGCCATTTTACAGACGACAAAAGCAGAAAAAGATGAACTGACAAATATGTGGGTTTGTGCATGCTTGTGTCATATCTAGTGTCTATAATGTGATGATGTTTTGCACACCTCAGATGATATCACCTGTTTATTTAATTCAATGTAGCAGGTTACAGCACTGAGTGAGTGTCATGCATCGAGTCTCCAAATTAATGTGGAAACATGAAGATGGTATATTGAAATTTCCATGTATATGTAAATATTTAGATTTAGATTTACTATGTAAAGAAGGCCAGTCCCAGCTAACAAATTTTAGTTCCCAGAATGTTCTGGGAACATTAGTTTTTTAGGTTCCCAGAATGTTCTGGGAACGTTATTTCTAGGTTCCCAGAACATTCTGGGAACATTCCCAAAACATGTATTTGTAACGTTTGTTTTTGGTTAGCCAAGAAAGTTTTTGTTATGGAAATAGAATGTCTTTTTAGGTTTGCAGAACGTTCCCCAAACCTTCACGTTTTAACGTTAAAAACAACCTGCAGGGACCGTTCTGGAAAGGTTCTATAGGTTATAAAATAAATCCTATAAATAACCTACATGAACTGTTCTGGGAAGGTTTTCTTTAGGTTGTAAAAAAAAAAACCTATAGAATGTTACTAGAACGTTCTTATTTCGTCCTCTCCCCCTCAACCCTTCCCCCTTTCTGTGTTTGCTGAGGTATCACCAAATACCAACACTGCCACGGATGTCTATATTAAATAGATTTTTTTCTTCTTCTCAATTTCCGGGGATGAAATGAGTAAAGCCATTCAACACCAACATTTTATTTACTGGTTACATTTCCCAATTCTCAATTCCAATTTTTAGCGCACAAAAAGAAAAAAAAGAAAAGAAAAAAAAAACACTAGCCTAACTAATATTAAGTTCAAACATTTTAATAGACAAAAAAAGCAAAAACAATTAAGCAATAGCACAAATACAACATAATAAAGATACAAACAGTGCTTTAAAGGCCCCCTGAAATCAAAATGTAAGTTTTTTTTTTAGCTTTTAGTATGAATATGTTAGCCTTAAGGTTATCAATAAGCTGGTGTGTTCCAAAACAATGATACAATTCACATTTAGGAGATATAAGCATTCAAAACTTAGTCTTTCACTTCTGTTAAAATTAATCTGGATTTTTATGACATCACCGCAGACTTCAGCTTCTCATCACATCTTCTGTCCAATCAAATTCTCTCTTCGTCCCGTCCCCTATGCTATAAATAACACCGGCCAAAGCAAAGTTAACATGTCACGGAGCAATATGGGTTGGAGATGTGTGTTCGTTTGCTCGAATGCTCGAGTTTTATTCTGTTTACCAACTGTACGTTGGTTAAGAATTAAATGGCTAGAATTTATTCACACCTCTACTATTGAATCTAACGTATCATCAGGGCTATGGTGCTGTCAAGTACGACTTGCAGTCTGTGAGGTAAACTAAACGCTATTGGCTGTTTGAAAAGGGGGAGGGGGAATTCAATATGTCCCGCCTTAGCTTCCTGTTTCAGTGGAAATTACGTCAACGCATCATTCAAAGCTGCGCATTCCAAGGCATTTCAGTGGGCCCTTAAGTTTTTCAGGTAGGTCTAACAGTAATATTCAGGTAAGAAATACTACAGAAACTGAATAAAGTAATAAAATGTAAAGTAACACTCTATGGTCTACACTGTTTATGTACAATATAGAGGAAACCTACAAAGTTATTCAGTTAAGAGCAGTGAGTGAGCATTTTCTCTTTTCTTTTGTTCTTTGATCAGCGGTCTGTAGCAGGTATATTAGACTGCTGTCACTTTAAGACCCGACGCACATGACGCGGATCTGACAAGCATCCGATTCTTTACTCTTTACGTTCATTTAACACTTCTTAACTTTTTTAATACTGTGCTTACGAGGATATTCGCGTAATGTACAAGAGACTGAACGTGATTCAATTCCCCGATATACTCATGACTAAGTCATTTTTCCTACTTCGCTTAGAAGTAAAAAGAAGTTGGAAATACCTTTGCAGTGATATACTGTTAGCGAACATCCAGACGCCGTCCTCGCTGCTTAGATGAATATGTAAATAAACGCACGACAAAAAAGACAGCGGTGAGTAAACAATTAAGAAAGCAGTACAGAATGGCTCTTTCATAAATTATCACATCCTTTGGATTTTCCCTGCAGTCTTTCCCATCAAAATCAGTCTACAGGCTTTCATAGACAACATAGGAAGTCGGGGACAGAAATGAATGTTATTTTTGACAGTCCTAATATATCGACTATATCAATCACTTAACAAGATTTGTCATTTATAATTTGCCAACTGTAGCAAATCTACTGAGCATTTAACGCTTTCTTTAATGATGTCAATTTACCTGTGATACAGTGGTATATTGTGAGAGCCACAGCACTTAAAGGTACACATTAGCTAAATATGCCATTTAGCCAGATAGTGGAACATAAAAATCTGCATTTTATGCTTGACACTCCGTTGCTAGGTGAGGACGGAGGACCGAAACACTTTAGTCCTTTAGAAAGATAAGAATGAGTTTTCTCCCTCGCTTCTGGTCTTCCTGAGTGGGCGTTTAAAATGCACTAATTGGCGAGCGCTCATTCGTAAGGGGGTTAAAAGTAGGGGACATGTCTTCTTAAATGGAGCAACTACTTCAGGTGATAATTCCACATTTGAAACAGCCTCCATTTGACAGTTTCAAAGGGATCTCATTACTGAAATCATATCTAATCACTCTCACCAACTGGGGATTGATTATGTTATTTGCGTATCAGAGTGCGTGCGGGGGTGGAAAACACTGGTCTGTCGCTCTCCCTGTGGATGCGTTTTGTAGTACAGCTGATAAAGATAGAGAAGCTTGTTTCCTGTTCAGACAACCCACTGAACACTCTCACTGCATAAAGCTTACAATCCAATTCTGTGTGTGTGTGTGTGTGTGTGTGTGTGTGTGTGTGTGTGTGTGTGTGTGTGTGTGTGTGTGTGTGTGTGTGTGTGTGTGTGTGTGTGTGTGTGTGTGTGTGTGTGTGTGTGTGTGTGTGTGTGTGTGTGTGTGTGTGTGTGTGTGTGAGAGAGAGAGAGAGAGAGAGAGAGAGAGAGAGAGAGAGAGAGAGAGAGAGAGAGAGAGAGAGAGAGAGAGAGAGAGAGAGAGAGAGAGAGAGAGAGAGAGAGAGAGAGAGAGAGAGAGAGAGAGAGAGAGAGAGAGAGAGAGAGAGAGAGAGAGAGAGAGAGAGAGAGAGAGAGAAACATTAACCTGCTCAACCTGGCTCCTTGAGGACTCAAAAATAAGGATGTCTGGCTCCTTCGGCTCTGAATTAAAGACCTTGTAAAGGCAAAGTGCAAGTAGGCAAATCACTTTATGCCAGTGTAAACAGAATGTTAGCATTAAAGGATTCCAGATTATTATTGCAGCATGAAAGAATCTGTTCTGAATCTGAATCTGAATCTGCTCTTTTCCATCCATATATTTCAGGGGCGTTTCCTGCGAGAAGGCAAGGGAGGCAGCGCCTCCTCAAAAAATTGGATGAGAAAATAGTACATATTACAAAATTGAAACAAATATCACAAAATGTGACACTAAAAAGTGTATAGCCACTCGCTTTTCTAAAGTAACACTGTCCAACAGCGACACCAGCCGCTAAAGTTACAGCGGGACGCTGCGTCTCTCTTGCCTCCCCTGAACCCATTGACTTTTAAAGTCCCCCTGTGGTGAAAACCCAGCTTTTAATGTTGTTTATATGTCTATGTGCTTTTAATATGCTTTAAGACAAATCATGTACAAATTCATGTGAACACCATTGCTGAGTATTTTCTCTTTAAAACTGCAGTGAACCAAAGACAGTCTCAAAAACACGGATTGAAATCGCTGGTGTTTCTGACGTCACAAACTATTGTAACCAATCAGGTCAACGTGTGATGGTCAACGAGTGGATCTCTGAGCTGGTGCGAGTGAGTGGAGGCGGGGATGATTTGCATATTCACAGAACCGCGTATACTAAATGGGGCAAGGGTGTAGAGTTACATACAAGCTATTTTAAAGGTGCAATGTGTAACATTTTTGAGTATCTATTAACAGAAATGCAATATGACATCCATAACTATGTGTTCAGTGGTGTATAAAGAACTTACTTAATAAACCGTAATGTTTTTATTACCTTAGAATGAGGCATTTATATCTACATAGGCGCGGGAATCCCCTTCTATGAAGGTCGCCATATTGTGACGTCATGTTTCTACCGTAGCCGACAGCGAACAAACAGCGTTACAGAGCGCGTTTCGTCACTACATTGAAAGAGAAGCCGCAGGAAGCTAGAAGAAGCTAGTCATAAACACCGTGAGTAGTGACTTTTCCCTTGTCAGTGGTGTAAATATGTAGTTGGATTGTTTCATGTAACTTAATTCTTCTCCCTCGCTGTGTTATGGCTTTGCTATGTGGGGATAAATGTGCTGGTTAAGTTCGTGAGACAGCTGATTAGTAGGCTACTCTTGTCATTGACCGTAAAACAGTTACAGGAATCACCAACCCGTCGATCTTGGAAGCATTTTAAGTCGATCGAGTTTCCAAAATCAGAGAAAAAAAAGCCTATTGTGTGTAGTAAGTGGTGTCTAGGGGATGCGGAGGCGCGCGCGCTGTCACAATCATGTCATTTTTGCCGCGCGCACCTTTGGGCTCAGGCCATCCTTAAAAATATTTTGGTTTGCAGTAACAGCAAAAAAAAAAAAAAAAAAGGGTCGGTAGGTAGGTCTATATTTTTTTTTTTCCAAAATTCAATGGAAAAAAAAAGGACAATTTTGGTCATGGTGATTACGTCGGTATGAATTTAAACAAATTTGTGTCTTCAACCCATGCCTTTGGGCGCACCATTGCGAATCTCATTCTGATACAGGTTATAGACCACAAACAATTTGAAATCTTTGTAAAAAAAACATATTTATTGCATTAATTCCAGCTGCATTCATTTGGAAAAAAATAGGCAGAATCAAAAAGATAACAAACAATTTGAAATCTTTGTCAAAAAACATGTTTATTGCATTAATTCCAGCTGCATTCATTTGGGGAAAAGGATTGGGTTTTCAGAGGGAAACAAATAAATTAAAATGACTAATCTCACCAGCGCCGCGCCGACAAATAAAACAGCGCATTTGGCACTATTCGTTGAAATTGGACCCATAAACATCTGCTATTATTAACGGAAATCAGTGAGGTCAAATGGCTAGGCGCATTGTAGAAACTATATTAAGTAGTCCTGACATATTATGGAATGGTCGATTTTCTTTAGTGTAATTTAGTACATTTCGTTATGGGATGTGTTGTTTTATTGGTCAGCGCGGCGCTGGTGAGATTAGGTCCCGCAAGCAAACACTTCCTCCCTGCGCTGTCGAGTCTGTCGCGGCTCGCGCGTCTCGGTCCATTGAGCCGCACAGATTACATGTCCGCGCTGCGCGAACTCTATAACACCGCGCCGTTTCTTCCCACTTTCGGTGTGTTTGGCTTCCCATACTTATGTGTGTTTGTCAGAGCCTGCCGTTGCTGTGTGACGCGCGTTCGCGGCGGCCATATCGTGACGAGCTGGACGCGCTCCGAGAAAAGGCCGTTAACATCTATTCCCTATTTGACCATTAAGAATTTCGAATAATGAGCGCCTAAATGTTTAGGCTCATACAAACGTATTTCACAAGCAGCCGCGCCGCAGCCATCATCACCGAGCGCGAACCATTGACCGTGAATGAAACGAAGCGAACGCACAGACCATAGTGTGACATGCGTAAACCAATGGTGTAAACATAATCATCATATATGACGCCACGGGTTTTTATTTAAAAGAAAGAACGTAGCCTATGCAATTTATATTCACAATACTTACTATAATATAATTGATATTTTATTGCATTTGTATTAGTTGTTTGAAGAGTAAAAAAAAAATCGGTCGGTCTTAATGCAAGTTTACAACCGGCAAGTCGGTCGGACTAAAAAGGAAAAAAAATAAAAAATTGGGTCGGTCCTAAATTGACAGGGTCGGTCGGGTTACGGCAAACAAGAATATTTTTAAGGATGGCCTCATGCGGACGCGTCGAGTTTAAACAAGGCTTAACGCTTTAACCAGCTCAGCCACAGTAACAGCTCATATTAGCCAGCTAAACTTTTACTACCCTGTTAGAAAAAAAAAATAGTTGCATAGTTTCATGTGGTTCTTCTCCCTCGCTGTATTATGGGTTTGCTTTGTGGGGAGAATGTGCTGGTTACGTTCGTGAGACAATCAGCTGATTACTATTATTATATTATGTAAGGTGCATTGTGTAATATTTCTGAGGATCTATTGACAGATGCAATATAAAATCCATAACTATGTTTTCAGTGGTGTATACCCTTACGAAAATTAACCATGGTTTTACTATAGTAAAACTGTAGTTAACTATGACTGTAGTAACCGTGGTATTTTGGTGCGAACCATGGTTTTTAAAAACCATGGTTTTGATACCATGGTTTTACTACAGTTATATTGTAGTAATACTACAGTAAAACCATAGTAACCATGACTATAGTAACTGGTAAAAACCATGGTTTTGATACCATGGTTTTACTACAGTTATATTGTAGTAATACTACAGTAAAACCATAGTAACCATGACTGTAGTAACTGGTATTTTTAAAAACCATGGTTTTGATACCATGGTTTTACTACAGTTATGTTGTAGTAATACTACAGTAAAACCATAGTAACCATGACTGTAGTAACCATGGTTTTTGGAGCAAACCATGGTTGTAAAAACCATGGATCATGTACAATACATTGGTTGTATTGCCACAGTGTAGCCATTGTTTTACAAAATTGTCTTGAATTACATTTAAGCCATTTAGTTACAAAAAAACATCTACAAAATAACAACAGAAAGAAGTTACCATATGATACAGACTTTATTACAGAAATTACATAATCTGAAAGAAAATATAAACTTGCATTTGTTCTCACATGTGACAAAACAATAAACTAAAAAGTTGTAAAAAAAAATATTGGTGATAAAGTGGTGCTGTGCAATGGTTAAATTAAGTTGCTAATTTACAAATAATTTTTTTTTAATTTGTTCCAGTGTAATAATGATGAATATACAAAAATGACATATTGTACAAATAAACATTACTTAGAGCACCTTTAAATACACAGCATCCACCTCCTCTAAAATGTCTATAACCTGTAAACACATGCCTAACTCAAGCATGTTTGCAATTTATACTGTACATACATTAACAGGATTACAACAACATTACTTAACAATTAATTACTTTATTACTTAAAAACATTACTAAAAGTTTATTTTCTTATAATGGAAAATTCTTACATATACTACAAAATAAATTCAGAAGAAACGAGCAGTTCTTTTAAGAATATTTTAAATGATATCCACTCACAAGAGATGAAGACATGGAGTCTCCTCACGGAGGCCGATGAAGGCCAAATGAATACTCAACACTTTAAATTCTAGGTGAAAAAGTTTTTGTTGAAAAACATGTGATGCAGCATCCATGCCAGTAGCTGTCAGTATGAGTCTGTCATAGAGGCCAGTAGGTTACAGTCCAGCTTTGGTTTGGTTCTGTCTCGACCTTCAGCCCAAATGGACGCAGGAGCTAAAATGAGAAGAATACACACCACATTAACACATTATAGACATGTAATAATGTCCATTCAGCCAGTGTTTTCATAAATAACCCATAAATTATTAGGGCTCCAAAAGCCAATCAGAAAGAATGTATATTATATGATCAGCTGAGTGTATTCTTATATTATATACTTATATTCTTGAAAGGTTAAACAAAACAAAAACTACTAGTTTCATATATTTCACGAAAGAGAAAAAGGGTTGAAATAAAGGACACAAGAGATGGAGAAAGTATTGGTTTGAGTAGAGACATCTGTAACCAACAAAGCGATAGAGCTCTAGACACTTAATTAAATCTTAAATGCATGAATAATAAAGAATTGAGAAATACCCAGACAGATAAATCAAGAAAGGGGGTTTTCTCACCCAAAGCTATTGTATTGTTTGAACCTGGAAAACATCGCATGTGGACCTATTTTATGGTGATTTTTTTATTCCTTTTACAGTTTTAAAGGGATACTCCACTTTTTTTGGAAATAGGCTCATTTTACAACTCCCCCAGAGTTAAACTGTTGAGTTTTACCGTTTTTGAATCCATTCAGCCGATCTCCGGTTCTGACGGTACCACTTTTAGCATAGCTTAGCATACATCATTGAAGTGGGCAAGACCATTAGCATTTCTAAAAAAAAAAAAAAAAGACCAAAATGTTTCGATATTTTTCCTATTTAAAACTTGACTCTTCTGTAGTTACATCGTGCACTAAGACCGACAGAAAATGTGAAGTTGCGATTTTCTAGGCTGATATGGCTAGGAACTATACTCTCATTTCTGCGTAATAATCAAGAAACTTTACTTCCGTAACATGAGTGGCAAAAAAAGATTGGCTCTACAAAATACTTACAAAAATGCATTGGTTTGTAAATGTATTTACCACTAATACACTTGAATTGCCAATAGAACTCACTTTCTTCCAGTCCAAGAATTCCTTTTTTCATGTTGGTATAGATTGGACAGGTCTTTCTGGCAGACTGGGGGGGGTTGGGGGGGAACATAAAAGGCATAATATTTAGATATACAGTACATACCATATAATCATTATATGTTTATTAATGGCATTCACTATGACTTCACTATTTACCTGGAAAACAGCGGATGGTTTCACACTCTCTCTTGTCTGTATTAAAGAAGATGATAATTAGAAATTACATTTTTGCCAGTCACAAGTTGTCCAAAGTCATTAAATGTAATGCTTAAAGGGTTATTAGTTCACCCAAAAATAAAATCTGTCAGTAATTACACACCCTCATGTCGCTCCAACCCCGTAAGACTTTCATTCATCTTCGGAACACATATATGAACATATATGAAGATATTTTTAGTGAAATCTGAGAGCTGGATCACTCCTCCATAGGCTGCTAGGTAATCTCATCTGCCGGCAATTATTAAATTATTAAAGACATCGTTAAAATAGTCCAAGTGACTACAGTGGCTCAAACTCAAGTTTATCAAGCGACGAGAATATTTTTTGTGTGCAAAAACAAACATAAATAACGAACTTTATTCAACTATTCATTTTCTTCTGTGTGGGCCTCGAGTGAGTTCATTCATCAGAGCGACTTACTTCATTGAGTGAGTAATTACTGATAGAATTTTCAGGTGAACTAATTCTGTTTTCCGTATTGTTAATATATTAACAATACGGAAAACAATTTTAGATTCAAATTCAATTTCTATTGGTTATAGATCTGCCAGGTTCTCACACCAGCCAATCACAGCGCACTCCCTCTCCCGAATACTGATTACTCACACCTGCCATAAATACACACACCTTACCCCAGCTCATTGTCCGGTCTCGTTACCTTATCGCATCCAGCAATCTCCCAGCTTTCTCCTCGTTCCTTCTCCAGTGTATCGTCATTCCACCGTGTATCCATTCCCACCTGTGTTTATCTGCCTCGTCACCCACCGTATCATCCATCAGTCCTCTCACCTGTAAGTGGAAACATTCCATTCACCACCAGCATCCAGTTTTCCAATTTATCATTGTGCAATCTCACATTTACCTGCTTTACACACAGAAGGTGAAGGTGAAAAGTTTTACATTTCCAGGCACCGGCTTCAACCATGAGAACTCGTCTTTCTCAGGCCATTTTTTTGACACCTGTCGATTGTAGTAACTTTTTCACAGTGAGATGAGATCAAACGTGAATTGAGAAGAAAAACAAATCAACATTGAGATTTGGCTTAGTGCAGATCGTCTCACTATATATGTCACCAAGTGTGACATGGGATCATAGTCAAATACTTCATATATAGATGTTTATCCATATTTTATTTGGGAAGTTAAACTAAAACTAGTTTGACAAAAGTAAAAAAAATAATAATAATAATTTGTACAAATTTCATTTGAATTAGAACTCACTTTTCTTCAGGTCCAATAATTTTTTTCATAGGTGTGTAGTATGCTGGAAAAAAGGTTTTAAACAAAATGATTGATTATGTACCATATTCATTAATGTTATTTAAAGGTAATAGTTAGAATTTGAACCACAAGTTGAAATGACAGTTTGAAGATGCAAATGTGATTGAAAACTTACCTAACACTTTTTGAATTTTGGTCCAAGTTTGGTTTTTATTTGGATGTATATTCAAACTTTATTTTAGTCTTGTCACGTTATTTAATGATTTCTGATTCGTAAAATTTGTCAGATACAAACCAATAAAATTAAAAGGGGAAAAATTTACCCAAATTGACTAATGAACCTATACAGGCTTACATTACAAGATTTGGCAGTAGTATTGAGCATTGTTACCTTTTCCCATCTGCTTGGACCCCAGTAAGAGACATTTGTTAAGTGTTCAAAGTAATAACATTTAATGCACTAAAGAGATAAGCAGGTAAATAGATTAGAATTAAAATAGATTAAAATAGAAGCTTTACAAATAGATTTTTAGAAAAGTCAGAAGTTGCATCCAACATCCTTTCTTTACTCCTCGTCCAGAATTTGGTAAGATCTGTAAATACACAAACACACAATACATCAGCATAAAGCAGAGGTCACAAAACAATTTTTTTTTCAGGTTAATGCGCTTACATACTGCACGAAATCGTAGTAAGAGACGAAAAACTAAAAGGTCGACCTTACTCCGACATGCGTTATTGGTTTATTAAGCATAATCAATGTTTTTAAAAGAAAACTGACAAAAACTAGGTGTTAGTTTTATGGCTGGACGATATAATGATATTTATAAAACGGTTAGTTCCAATCCTTTTCACGATACAGCACAGCCTCTCGTACCTTATTGCTTACATATAACATTGATATAAGTGATCACCCAGATTTAGACCTAACTATATTGTCTTTATATAAAGCGTTCACAGGCAAATTTTGCTTTATGTCTTGGAAAAATCTGACATTGAGATTTTGTTTTTCTTCTATACATATTTGTGATTTGAAATTATACCCTTGTCTTCCATTGCTCGGCCAAACAGCTAGAACCAGCTCAAACTCACATAATAGGAAGGCAAATATTCTATCACCTTGCCCAAGATCACAAATTGCCGTCTTAACCTACCCCTTCCTGTACAGCTTGCTTGCATTGTTTAGTTTGTTTCTTGCTGCCACTCTTAGCTCATTAATATTTGCAGATGGAAACTTCTTTAAAGTGTACTCTAAAAAAATTAATTAAAAACAATTATGAGAAATATTTAGTGACAATTAACACAACTGTACACAATATAATGAATAAAAAAATAATGTGAGAAGTATCATACCAAAAATGGCATTGACATGCTTCTTATCCAAGCAAGGTTTCACACTCTCTGATGCACCTCCCTTTAATCCAGTTAAGGAGTGTGTTGACAGCTCCTCCTGTGTGAACATCACCCCAAGCAGATCACACACAAGTTTTGTAGGTCGCTGATGGTTGCATCGCTTAAGCTGTATTTGGTTCACTGTAACGCCATCAGCAATGGGCACCTAAAACATAAAAAAAATAATAGTAGAACATCCAAAATGACATTTAAAAAAACGGTAACACTTTACAATAAGGTTTCATTAGTTAACATTAGTTAACTACTTTAGTTAACATGAACTAAAAATGAATAATACTTCTACAGCATTTATTAATATTCGCTAATGTTAATTTCAACATTTACTAATACATTATTAAAATCATGTTGTGTTTGTATGTGCTTGAGGCACTTGTTGCTTTTCAAACACCTGAATCAGCCATTTACTGCATGAGCTACTGGGATTTGTGAAGAGTGACACATGGAAACATATTTAACAGCTAAAATTCATTTATAGTAATACAAAACTGGATGTCTTAACATCTCTGGGGAAAATGTAAGGGCGATAAGTGCTATTCTTTAGTTCTGTAAATAAAACAACTGTGCTCCCAATACCAAGCAATATCATTCAGTAAATAAAATTCCACTCAAACTTCTACAATAAGAATAGGCAACAAAAATGTTATTGTGTTTTGGAAAACTGCACATCATATTCTGGCAACACAGATAAAACAACCTAAGAAACCTAAGAAACAGCGATACGATACAACATTTTTATGTATACAGCTAAATGTATCTCTATGTTCAAGGCCTAAGTTAAAAAAAAATTAAAAAATTGAAAATCCAGTACCTGGCCACGTTTTTACTTAATGAAAGATTAAATTTATGCCAAAATATTTGAACCCTTATGACAAAATGGTAGGAAATGTACCCAGGTTTCACAAATTTATTTTATCAACCAATTGTGCTTTAAAACAACAACTAAACTTACATCCTCCTCAAGGGGGTCCATCCTCACTTGGTTGTCTTGCGATGAGTGTGGAGGATGTGCAAGTATGGCTGGTTTTTGATGTTTTGCAGGGGTGCTTCTTTCTTCTAAGCCCCCCTTCATTGCACACACCATGCTCTTCAACTCTAAAACAGAGATTCATAAATTGTGCATTATTACACGACATATAGCCTATAACACGCTCTCACATGTTTATTTTTCAGCATTGTTGGGAGGAAGACAAGATATGCAGATTCATCAACCAGATGCATTTATACCATTTTTTTCTAGAATGCGGCCCAGACCCCCTCCTGAAGTGGTTTGAGCGATCGGATTTAAATCTGCTTTGAATGAGAGCATTTACACCTGATCTTTTCATGATCGGATAGCTAAAACACCCTATAAATCTCTATCAATTATACCAATGCACTATCTTTACATAGACTACAAAGAAGACCTGAAATGTTTTTTTTTACCATTTATGGTGTCCAAGTGAACAAGTACTCTTCTGTTGTCTTCTTCCAGCTGCTTTATTTTTTCTTTCAAGGCACAGCAATTTGTGCATTCCTGTACAGCTGTATTGTCCTAAACGCATAATTGATGAATTGGTAGTACAAACTGTTGCAATGTATGTACCCATTTACAACAATAGCTATAATCATGCACTAAATCATGATGCATTCACTTACAATTAATTGCTCCTTGCGCTTTTCCAGCAGTTTTGATAAGAGACTAGGCCTCTTTTCAGGCTTAAAAGTGTAGAAGAGCACAGTATATAACTTTTTTTTTAGCAGAGTTATTACAATACAGGTTAAATTATATAAAATTTAATTGACTACTATTTTGAACACATGATACATACCTTTTTCTTAATTATTTCCTTCTCCTCAGGCTCTTCATCATCAGAAGAGATGCAAAGAGGTTTTCTCTTCCTTTTTCCACGACCACAGTCCTCTTCACTTTCATAGCCCTGTACAAGTTCATCTCTTAATTTGATTAGACTGAGCTTATCAGCTGTTTGGAAAATAAATTGTGTGCAAAATTACAAACCTCTACTAAAAGTGGTTTAATTGTTTAAGCATTTGACAGAGCAGAATCTGTGTGGGTTTGATAAAACTGTTAGAATTGATACAAGTCAGTGACAGTTTTTCTCAATACAACTTGAAGACTTTATTTAGAGTTATTTTTGGTCTCAAACACAGTTTGTTTGATTGCATAAAGACACACAAAAAATGTATTTGAATTTGTCCACTTAAAAGCTTTTCACGCTATATTTATATAGCCTGTATTTATCGTTCCTGTGTGACGTCACTCTCTTAGTTTAGGTCCATTTTTGACGCCTCATGGGCAAAAGTTTTATTTTAATTTCATAAAAGCACCGTTTTGTACATATAAAAACATACCTACAGTAAGAAAGTATATAGCTGACCAAAAATTTACATGTGAGTGAATAAGGTCCACCGTCCTCAGAGGTTAGCAATGACTAACAGTTAACGTTACGCGTATTAGCTGCTATGTTAGTTGGGAAGTAAAATAAAGTTAGTTAGCGAGTAAAATAAACATTTTAACAGAGTTTTCACTGAGGTCCAAAACTTACCTGACATTTTAAGAATTCTCGCAGGGTAGAGTTGAGACTGGCCCTTTTTGGCAGGCCATCTCACCGTTACCACGGTATCTTTTTTCCACTCTTGTGGGTTCAATTTGTCCCTAGAAACTCCGCAACCACTCAGGTTTACCCACTTGAGGTCCCCTACAGCAAACGACCCCTCTTCAAAAAATGAAAAAAGGCAGTGGAAATTTGACACATCCATTTTCCGACAAATTAATCTGAATAAAGCATAGACTAGACAGTAAAAGAAAGGAATAAAGGCTAAGCAAGCTGGAAGTGGATACTGGAACCTAACCGTCCGTTATTTTTTACGCCGTTACGCACGCAACGTCACGTGAGTACGCATACACGCCAGTACGTAGTACGTATACATGTATTTCGCGCACTTTTCGTTTTGAACTGTGAGCGCACTACTGCTACCTACTCAAGCTCTTGTCTACGTATCAAATATTTCATACAAAACTTCTATTTACGGGTAACGTTACTCATCACTTCTCATTTACTTTTTTTAAAATCGGAACATTGCCGTGGAACAATGTCTTGTCAACTTAAATCAGTAAGCTAATCCAGCAATACGGGCGTGGACGACATGAAGGTGAGTAACGTTAATATGTTAGCTAGGCCTAAATGACGACAGTCGAAATTTTTCGTTTATTAGCGATACCTCTGTGCCTAATTTTTCTTTACTATTTTTTTTTTATTTTTTAGAAAATGTTAAACAGTTGTTAAATCAAATTGACCTGATAATGGCGCAGCGAGGCCCATACAAGAAGTATCTTTTGGACGTGGAGGCCGAGGTGCCTGCAACTACCAAAAGGCGCAGGTTGCAGGTAAATATTGTAGAGGCATTAGGTTACATTGATATCCACGAAAATCATCAGTTGTTAAAATACAATGTGTATTGTTTATGAATCAATAAAAATGTTTTGTGGTTGATTTCATGTGCTATATTTTTGAGTCAGCAAAAAAAATCTAAATTGATCATATTTTTTTAATGTTACTGTAAACAATTTATCTGTTTGTTTATTTTAGTGAAATAAAAATGTGAAATATGAAAATAATTTTCACTATCCAATCAAACAGCCACGTTCTGTATGTAATGAATGGAGCTTGAAAAGTCTCCCAAACCCTGTCCATAAACATAATTATGTCCAGAGAGAGGCAGCTGGACCTCATTAAGCACCACATGAAGCGCCACACAACTTCAATTTCATGCTAACTTAAGCTTGTAATTTTTTTCAGTAGGGGTTCAATCTTCAACTGGCTGGCAGGAGCCGCCACTGGCAGGTCACGTGACCTGTCAGTGGCTGGCTGGCAGCTGCCAGTCTGCCACTGGCAGCTGCCAGTCTGCCACTGGCAGCTGCCAGTTTGCCAGTGGCAGCTGCCAGTCTGCCACTGACAGTTGCCAGTCTGACACTGGCAGCTGCCAGTCAGCCACTGACAGGTGCAGTGGCTGACAGTGGCTGGCTATAGTAGTCTATTTGGCAAGTTTCAGAAACCATCGATTTTGGACAGTTTTTGTGTTTTGTGTTCCTCCCTTTCTAGCTCATTTATTATGAATCTGTTGATATGAATAATGTTCTTTAGTATGATTGCTGTTTTGTGAACTGTTATCCCAATATAACCAGTCAAATGGCGAGTGGGGGTTCAATCTTCAGCTGGCTGGCAGGAGCCGCCACTGGCAGGTCACGTGTTATACTCGCACTATCAGCCGCGACTGACTGGATGAGCGTCGAGCAAGCGTCTGTAAGCTGCCAGTCGGATCACGGCCATTTGACTGGTTATATTGGGATAACAGTCCCCAAAACATCAATCA
The DNA here is from genome assembly GCF_029890125.1 of Rhinichthys klamathensis goyatoka. NCBI lineage: Eukaryota > Metazoa > Chordata > Actinopteri > Cypriniformes > Leuciscidae > Rhinichthys > Rhinichthys klamathensis. The sequence continues at coordinate 2,659,671 of NW_026606567.1, forward strand.
TACACAAGAATAAAGGCATGACATTATATTCATAATAAGAAAACAATTTATTTCCATGCAGCGAGAGTGTCAGGCGACGCGTTAGACTCGCAGTCTCAGCCGCGGCTGACTGGATGAGCGTCCAGCGAGCGTCTGTAGCTGCCAGTCTGATCACGGCCATTTGACTGGTTATATTGGGATAACAGTCCCTAAAACATCATTCCTCCACAAGAATAAAGGCATGGCATTATATTTATAAAAAGAAAACAATGTATTTCCTTGAAGCGAGAGTGTCAGGCGACGCGTTAGACTCGCAGTCTCAGCCGCGGCTGACTGGATGAGCGTCCAGCGAGCGTCTGTAGCTGCCAGTCTGATCACGGCCATTTGACTGGTTATATTGGGATAACAGTTCACAAAACAGCAATCATACTAAAGAACATTATTCATATCAACAGATTCATAATAAATGAGCTAGAAAGGGAGGAACACAAAACACAAAAACTGTCCAAAATCGATGGTTTCTGAAACTTGCCAAATAGACTACTATAGCCAGCCACTGTCAGCCACTGCACCTGTCAGTGGCTGACTGGCAGCTGCCACTGGCAAACTGGCAGCTGCCAGCCAGCCACTGACAGGTCACATGACCTGCCAGTGGCGGCTCCTGCCAGCCAGTTGAAGATTGAACCCCCACTCATTTTTTTTCATCAGTGTATAAGTTAGTTATTAGTTGTCTTGTTTTACAAGGTTATGGTGGACAAACACTTATTTATACCATTTTTATCTTAAAACATTTAGGCAAAAGATGCCCAAACAATACATGGTGACATAGGCCTATGTTCTGAAATGGAATCTCAGGTTTGTGTGATTTAATTTATGTAAAAAGTTGCTGAGCTAAAAAAGTTTGATTTTAGTCAAATTTACTTTTGGCAAATAAACAGAAACGCCTGTTAATTGTTAGTTATAATGTACATTTTAAAGAGTCATGTGGTCTTTGAATCATTTTTCCAAGCAATGGCATGCTAGATAAATACTTCTCTAATACAATATTTTTTTAGGAACCAGCCAATTCAGAAGATTTTTTGGTATTTACAGAAAGTGAACGTGAGGTCAGTATTAAATGTTGTTTGATTAAAGTGTCACAGGGTATTTTTGTCTAAAATAAAAGGTCCTAAAATATCAGCCATATAATGACATTTGTAATGTGATGTGTAGCAGTACACCGATTCAGCAGAGACTGAAGATGTGGATGAATATCCAGAAGCTGAACCAGAGGTAAGCTAAAATAGTTTTATATTACACTTTGGTTTATGATTATAATGTTTGGTTAAGATTCAAGCTAATTTCTGCAAGACATACAGCAACAATGGGTTTTAGTTTTAGTCATAGTCCTTTGACTAAAATTCCATTTAGTTTTAGTCATATTTTAGTCATCTGAATTTTTTTTACTTTTGGTCTAGTTTTAGTCGACTAAAATATAATGGGTTTTGTTAAATTGTAATGCATTCCTTTAGAATTTCTCTAAAATTTCCAAACCCCATTATACTCCCAGAAAAAACATCTATTAACCTGTTAATATGAATGATTTTAAAGTTTGCACATGCAATAAAGATTTAGCACTCTGACTTAAATATCTTAAAATTAAATAAAACCACTTTTCCTAAAGTAGAACAGTCTTCTTTTAATTAATGATATATGCCTTGCATACACAACTTTTATTACAGACTCAAGGTCCTCAAGGCATACTTTATAACTACTTGCATGCATCATTACCCATCAGGACTCGTGATACCGTGATATACTATTAATATAGTATAATAATATAATAATAATTATATTATTAGTATAATAATATACTAATAATATATATTACCCACGGTAATGGATTTATTATTAGGGGGGGCCCACTGAGTAGCTGCAGAGACGGGCTCTGGTAGCTGACGAATGTATTCCGTCAAAATGGCTGACACGCGGCCAGGGGTCACGTGACTGGGAGATCCCTATAGCGAGTGCGTCGGACCATTTTACATCTTCATCATGACTAAGTTTGCGTGTGCATTCGCAGCCTCTTGTTTTGTGCAAATGTAAGTTGTAATATTGTGTTTATTTTGTGTAGGCCTATCTATATGTGATTAATCTCATATAGGATGCATTTGGTTTAGAATTAACGCTGTAGTAAAGCTTAAAGATACAATATGTAAGTTTTTTCGCCACAAGAGGGCGCAGTTTCCAACAATAACAAAGGCGTATGTGTATGACGCAGTGAACAGCTGAATGATGGGACTTGCTGTCAAGCTGATGGATATAATAATGTTTATGGATGAGTGCAAAGCAGGTCGCGATTGCGAAAGAGACAGATATCGTCTCTTTAGCAATCGCGACCTGCTTCATAACACTGTAAGTGATACTATCCGCGGGACTTACACGCGAGTCCCGCGAATAGAAAGGAATAAGGACATTTAGAGCTGGATTACACACACAGGTCAGTTTATTAGACGAATTAAACTTGTGAGGTAATGCAGCGCTGCTTCACTTGGTCTAATGTAACACTATCACACTAAACTGCATTTAAATGTGTGTTGAAAGTTATAACGTTATTCTATGTGTTAGTTCGTTTTCTATACGAAACTAGCAAGGTAAGCTAGATCAACATTAGAATAACATACTGACCATATTCTAACATTTCATCATGTTGAGCTAACGTTATAACATTGATTTGTTGTATGTAGTACATTTGCTCACCTGTCTAATAAAGCTGTCAAGTCGTGACTCGTGAAGCTCTGTCAAGTCCAAGTTAGTCGCGGACGTGGAGCTCTAGGCATCTCAAAAACGCCACGCTGATATTGATCCTCATTTTAGTTCTCCTTGTTTGTCCCAAAGTCTGCTTGCCATGGTCTATGTTTGAACGAAACAAGAACTGCGTGCCGCTAAACGTTACGCACTACCAGTTGTCCACGTCTGTCGCCATGGTTACGTCATGGCCATGGCAGTGCGAGCGGAAACCGAGGTTAAGGCGGATATTGCGTCATTGACAGGCGACATTTGTTGGCCGGGACTGCCACTTATTTAAAATTGGAATTTCTCTGAAATAAAAAATCTTTGGAGACTTTTGGGATATTGTAAGTACACAACTGCAGGAAATATATCACACTGTGCAAGTGATTTTTGGATATTTTATTACAAAATTATTACATATTGGACCTTTAACAGTGATCATTTTCAGCTTCAGCGCACGCAGCTCAAACGGCAATGCACGACTAATAATGTTTTTTTCTATTGTAGGAACTGGATGACCCACAAAATGCTGAGTGGAGCAGTGATGTAAATTGTCAGACTGCTTCTAAGGTTTGTTTGAATTTGAAATTAGTTAAGTGTTTATTTTGTAAAAATTGTGTGTTTTTGTTTTTTATTAGGGCTGCGCGATGTATCGTTTTAATATCGATATCGCGAAGTGTGCACAATAGTCACAAGGATGTGTGATTTCAAGTATAGTAATCATAGTTGATCGGCTCTGGTTCGGAACGCATGTGATCGCAGATTAATTGCAAAGTTTAACCATCATAGAGTAACAGTTTATTTTTGCATCATTTGCATGTGTTTTTAAGTCCTGTCAGTTTAAACATCAAGTGCAAGACGACTGGAATTTGTGCGCACAACATTACACAGATATTTTCACCTGCTATACCCAATGTTTAGATTTGTTGTGGTATTTATGCAAATTAGCACATATGTAATTAGATTATGCACCATTTGTCCATGTTAACAAACAATTTCAAAAAACTTGTAATACATTTTTTGTTTGTCTTGATGCAAGTAATCAACTCAGTAAATTTCCATCATGATATTTAAAGGTTAAAATTTTTACCCTATTCACGTGAGAAAAAGAATGAATAGGTGTATGAATAGGCTATATTTGGGTCTTTTTCGAAACTTCCCCCTAATGGGATTCTTCTGGGCTTTTTTTTTCCTTACTCAGGACATATTGAGGATACAAAATCAGTTGAGTTCGCTTCTGTTGCAATTTGTTCAACCTTTTTTCATAAACTGACTGGACTAAAAGATAAAGATGATCACTTGTACAATGAAGTGCTACTGCATCGTTCATTAATTTAACCAAACGCATCCTATATTAGATTAATCATATATATATATATATATATATACACTAGGGGTGTAACGAAATTCGAACCGAACCGAAGAACCGCGATACAGAACCCACGATTCAAATCGCGAAACTCTCATGGCGTACCGAACACGCCCCGCCCCGCCCCTGCTACCCCGGCCCCGCCCAGCCCGGCTCATTGGACCTGGAATGTGTACACAACGAATTCAGTTTTGTAGCCTAACCACCATTAACACCAAATAGCAATCTCCGTGTTTTGTTACTTTTGATAATAAGCAAGGTGTAATCTTCAAATTCTGACTATTTGATCACAAAAATCAAACAAATGCCGTTTTGGCGCTCTTTGATGTGGCGTGACAGATCACTGTACTAGCTCCTCATTTCAAGCGGCAGCGCGGAGCGCTGGTAAACGCGATCATCTCTTCCTCAGTTACAGAATAAACATGAATGGACACCTGAAGGTATGTTGAAAAATACAGTATACTTACTGAAAGGCATCATAACTCGTGTAATCGCTCAATCAGTGTTTCAGTAGCGGAAAGACGTCAATAAAACAGCATAGCTTGTTACTAGCATTATATTTACCTCAGCAGGCAAGTGATTCAGTGTCCACAACTTTTCCACATTTTTTTTTTAGCTTTCTAAACCGAACGAGACGTCAAAACCGTGGGAAAACCGAACCGTCACTTTTGTGTATCGTTACACCCCTAATATATACAAAATAAACATATTACAACTTAATGGCACAAAATGCTGCGAATGCTCAAGCGAACTTGACTGTGCTTGTCATGAAGGCTTGACTCCATAGACGCGCTCTTTCCACAACAACGCGCTTGTCGCGCTGAAACACTGGCGAACAAGAATTCACAACATTATTTTGCTGGCTATTTTGCTGGCGTGTTCTTATTATAATGTTATAAAGCCTATCTCTGTGACAGATTTGTGCTGCACATGTTGTACTGAACTGTATCTTCCTTTTCGAAGTGATTCCAATCATTCAAAACCTTCATGGCAAACAGCGTGCATCTCTCAACTGAAGTAAATAATCTTTGATATATCGGCCTAAATTTCTTATCGGATCGATAACGATAATATCAAAAAAGACCATTTATCGGCCGATATCGATATGTGGTCGATATATCGTGCATCCATAAATCACATGGATATGGGTATTATGGTTCACGGTCATAGTGCCACCATCTGCTGCAGGAAATGTGGCGTATTGTTTGTCTTTCTTCAGAAATATATTAACAAAATAAAAAAATTTAACCGAGGAAGTTTCTCAAAATTGGTTGATTTGACATGGAATCACCCTATTGCAATTTAAGTTCTTTTTGTGAGGGTTTTCCATCCAAAATCATGAACGTTTGCACATATGGCTTAATACAATTTAATTATGATAATGCTTAACCTTTGTTTTTTTTGTTGTTTTTTAAGGATCCCTTGCACTTGGATGATGGAGATGAACCTATATATCCAGGAAGTGATGTCACAAAGGCAGAGACTATTTTAATGATTCTCACATTTGTCCTGCGTCATAAAATAAGTGGAGAGGGTCTGAAAGATTTTCTGTCATTACTGCACATCTTGTTTCCAAGTATTCTGCCAGCCACAAAATACCTATTTGATAAGTACTTTCTATCTATTACCAATCAATTTGAAATTCACTTTTACTGTGAGTCGTGCAAAGGGTACATCTGTAAGGAAGTAACTGTACTCACCAAATGTCCTCATTGTGATCTTCCTTTTGACGTTGCCTCTAACCTGAAAAGTGGATCATTCATGATCTATTTGCCATTGTCTTCCTCATTGAAAGATGTCCTTGAAAGTCTAAAAAAGAACTCCCAACAGCTAATAAACAAAGCTGAATGGGAATGGGATGACACAATTCGCGACATTTTTGATGGTGACGTCATGAGAGAGCACATTCAGAACAACACAATTGGCCAGTGGGATTTGACATTACTGTGGAATTGTGATGGGGTTCCTGTATTTGAATCATCTCAGTGTTCCCTCTGGCCAATACAAGTAACAATCAATGAGCTGCCACCAGCCATGAGAAAAGAACATATCCTGCTGTCAGCACTATGGTTTGGCAAGTCAAAGCCAGTCATTGAGACCTTTTTAAAGCCATTTGTTGAAGAGATGGAAGTTTTAAAAGAGACTGGACTACAGTGGATTGATGGTGATGAGATTCGCACTAGTAAAGTTTTTGCAGTTGTAAGTGCTTGTGATGCTGTTGCAAGACCAATGCTAAAAGACAGCAAACAGTTTAATGGCAAGTATGGATGTGACTGGTGTCTTCACCCCGGTGAGCGTGTAGAAAAGGGAAATGGCTTTGTGAACACCTACCCTTATGATGATTCCCCTGTAGAAAAAAGGCAACCCCAGCAATGGGAAGAGGATGCAGTCAAGGCCTCACAAGAGGGCTCTCCTGTGAGGGGAGTAAAAGGAATATCCCCACTTCTGTTTCTGCCTTTTTTTAATATCATAACTGGTTTCGTCCCAGAGTACATGCATGCTGTCCTATTAGGTGTTGTTCGTCAGTTTATGACCCTGTGGTTTGACAGCTCGTATCACTGCAAGCCATGGTATATTGGAACAAGAAAACAAGTCCTTAATAGTCGGTTGCTGTCACTTAAGCCCCCCAAGGAAGTCACACGTACTCCTTCTTCATTGGACAAGATCAAATTTTGGAAAGCTTCAGAATTTAGGAATTGGCTGCTTTACTACTCATTTGCTGTTCTTCAAGGTGTCTTGCCCTCACAATATCTAAACCACTGGTTGCTTTTGGTTTATGCTATGCATGTGCTCCTTATGAATAACGTCTCACGGCAAGCTATACAAAAAGCTGATCTTGCTTTGCATAAATTTGTGATACAAGTTGCACCGTTATATGGCAGAGAACACATCAGCTTTAATGTTCATCAGCTAACACATTTAGCTGATTCTGTCAAGTTATGGGGTCCATTGTGGTGTATATCAGCATTTCCATTTGAAAGTAATAATCATAATCTCATGCTGTATTTTCATGGTACCCAATGTGTTCCTGAACAGATCTGCCGCACATTTCTCCTTTGGCGTTACATCTTTAGACAAACAATAACAGAGCAAAATAGTCTTGTTTTCAGTTACTGCAGGAGACTTACGGGAATGAGACGGGTAAAAAAACTGCTCATTTTAAACAATCTACATCTCTTTGGCACTCCAAAATTTCAACCACTGGCACCAAGCCAACTTGCTGCTATTAGCAGAACATTTAACATTATGGTACTTCGTCCATTACAGTTCTTCAAAAGATTTTTACATGATGGCATTTTGTACACTTCCGATACGTACACAAAAATGCACAAGCGCATTAATTCTATCGCGATGCTTCAGGATGGAAGCTTTTTGCGTATTCAGCATTTAGTTTTGCTGAGGGGTCATTGTGACTGTGGATTTAGTGATTGTTCCTGCGCATCAATGCCTTTAATTCTAGGTCATCCTCTAAAAAAAAAAGAAAAAACGCCATTCACAGACAGACAATTAAACTTCAGTTTTGATTTTTTGACAGAGGTAACTGAGAGTCACGAAACAATTGCGGTTCCGGTTTCATCACTAAAAAAAAAATGTGTTTTCATCAAGATTAGAGAAAAGCAGTATGTGATCCCAATTGTAAACACAATCGAAACAGACTAAAAACTTAGTTTAGCATTGTGACAAGCATCTGAACAGATAAGTAGCTTTACCCCCTTGTGTTAGTATATCAAATATCTATCTATATCTAAATATCTACAGCAGGGTTCCTCAAACTCGGTCCTGAAGGGCCACTGTCCTGCAGAGTTTAGCTCCAACCCTGATCAAACACACCTACCAGTGAGTTTCTAGTGATCCTGAAGACCTTGATTAGCTTGCTCAGGTGTGTTTGATCAGGGTTGGAGCTAAACTCTGCAGGACAGTGGCCCTTCAGGACCGAGTTTGAGGAACCCTGCTGTAGATATTTAGATATAGATAGATATTTGAGGAACCCTGATCTACAGTATAAGCTACATTGTTCACCATACAATTAAGTTTTATTCAACAGACTAGTCTTAGCAGTAACACTCTTGTGTCAGGAGAAATTAATCCACATGTACAAATAAGGAAATATGTGACCCTGGACCACAAAAGCAGTCTTATGTGTCCATTTTTTTAAATTGAGTAAAGCCGAATAAATAAGCTTTCCATTGATGTATGGTTTGTTAGGATAGGACAATATTTGGCCGAGATACAACTATTTGAAATCGGGAATCTGAGGGTGCAAAAAAATCTAAATATTAAGAAAATCACCTTTAAAGGTGAACTCCGGTCAATTTTAACATTGAGCTCATTTTTTGGTGATTTTGGAGTGCTGTCAGTACAGAGAACAACGACAAAAATCGGTGTTGCCTACATCGTGTTATCCTCTTTTTAAGATTTGCACCCTGTAGACTTCAATGGGGCAAGTTTTAAACCTGTTTTTAGCCTCTTAACATCCCTGATGTGTCATTACAAGTGCACAGCCATGTGAGTGATTTTATTCAGAGTGAACACAGTGAGTGCCAGACAGGTTTTCGGTCGAAGTCCACAGTAGTCGATTGTCGAGTTCACGCGCTCGATCATTGCTAACTAAGCAAGGTAATGATCGCGCGCTTGAACTCGACAATCGACTACTGTGGACTTCGACCGAAAACGGGAAGTAAATACAGTATGTAAGCTGGCTGAAACTGTCAGGCACTCACTGTGTTCACTCTGAATAAAATCACTCACATGGCTGTGCACTTGTAATGACACATCAGGGATGTTAAGAGGCTAAAAACAGGTTTAAAACTTGCCCCATTGAAGTCTAAAGGGTGCAAATCTTAAAAAGAGGATAACACGATGTAGGCAACACCGATTTTTGTCGTTGTTCTCTGTACTGACAGCACTCCAAATTGACAAAAAAAATGAGCTCAATGTTAAAATTGACCGGAGTTCTCCTTTAAAGGTTTCCATTTCTGTTGGCGATTGCGCTGCATCCACTTACAAAAATAAAATTTGATATATTTAAGGTAGGAAATTTACTAAATATCTTCATGGATCATGATCTTTACTTAATAATGACTTTTGGCATAAAAGAAAAATCGATAATTTTGACCCATACAGTGTTTTGTTGGCTACTGCCACAAATATACCCGTGCAATTTAAGACTGGTTTTGTGGTCCAGGGTCACATTTGTGTTTTTTAAAAGTTGTAAGCTACACAATAATCTGTTTACACAATGATTCATTACTATTGTTCTCTGTTATTAAACACACAAGTAGTCCTATATAGTAGTGTTAAAAGACAATCAAATGTCTACACTATATGTAGATGGAAGTTTTAAAAGAGACTGGACTACAGTGGATTGATGGTGATGAGATTCGCACTAGTAAAGTTTTTGCAGTTGTAAGTGCTTGTGATGCTGTTGCAAGACCAATGCTAAAAGACAGCAAACAGTTTAATGGCAAGTATGGATGTGACTGATGTCGTCTTTCATTTGTTAAAAGAAATTCAGATGTCAATGTACATATATGAATGTTAAACATTGTAAACCATTTATTTGTTTATTTATTTATTTATTTAACGGACCAGTCCAGCAGTTCAACACTCTTGTGTCTTGAGAAAATTTAATCCACATGTACAAACAAGAAGGAAATGTGTGTGTAGTTTAAACATTGTAAACTACACAATCATGTGTCAACAATGATTTGTTTATGTACTGTTATTAAAGAAGTAGTCCTATATACTGGTGTTAAAAGACAATTAGATGCGCATGTTAAAAGATATATGGAAAGTGTATGTGCTTTTAAATATTTTCTTGACTTTATATGTCTGGATTATATACAGATATTTTGACATGGCGCTTAAATTTGGATGTTGGTATAGTGTTGAAACACTGTCATAAACCAAAAGTAATAAAGAGATTAACTATAATGGTCATATGTTTTTTTTTTTGTCTTACTAATGACATACTGCAAGAAGATTTAGAAATATTTTTCAGGGAAGTTTAAACAAAAATATAAATTTTGTTAATTCATTGATTGTTCATTTTAAAACATGCATCTGATGTGGCTGTGTTTTCATATGAAGGGGTCATATCTAAAAAGATGCCTTTTCAGGAATTGTGGTTCCTTTTTTTTGTGCTTTTTGATTACTATTACACCAGATTCCATATGTTTCCTGTTAATTTAGTAATTGTGACTTATTCAAAGCTGTGTTTTATCAATGTTATTTGTTGTAATAACACAAAAAAAAACAAATTATTTATAAATTTATTAATATTACAACAATTTTATATGATTGTTTAATTTTCAAAAACTATTATAAAAAATAAGATTATTTGTGACATTAATTCTATTGACATTAAGATTATTCTATATTCTATTAAGAGTAAGAAATGGCTAAATCTGTAGTAAATATATACTGTAGTAAAACCATGGTTCATTTTTGCAGTTACTATGGTTTTCTTCTACAAAACTATTAATCATGGTTACTGTAGAAAAAACCATGGTTAATTTTGTAGTTACTATGGCTTTACTACAAAAACCATGGTTAATTTTATGGTTACTATGGTTTTACTACAAAAACCATGGTTAAACCAATGTTATTGTAGTTAAACTATGGTTCATTTGTAGTTACTATGGTTTTACTACAAAAACCATAGTTAAACTATGGTTCATTTGTAGTTACTATGGTTTTACTACAAAAACCATAGTTAAACTATGGTTCATTTGTAGTTACTATGGTTTTACTACAAAAACCATAGTTAAACTATGGTTCATTTTGTAGTTACTATGGTTTTACTACAAAAACCATAGTTAAACCATAGTTACTACAAAAAAACCATAGTTACTACAAAAAAACCATGGTTAATTTTCGTAAGGGTAAAGACCTTACTTAATGAACCGTTATGTTTTTATTACCTTAGAATGAGACATTTATATCTACATAGGCGCGGGAATCCCCTTCTATGAAGGTCTGAAGGTATGTTTCTACCGTAGCCGAAAGCGAACAAACAGCGCTAAAGAAACCTCATTGCTTGACTTACTACTCTCTGCTGCTGACTCAGACGACGACATATTTTGTCTTACGTCGGCCACCGTAGCTTCTCATTCGAGTTTGAAAACCGAGGGATAGGCCGCGAGTGACTGGCTGTTTGCAATTTGCATGTTTCACCACTAGATGCCGCTAAAAATCCCACACTGCACCTTTAAGGCATGAAGAAATTTGTTTTCAAGGGGGAAAAAACGTTTAAATATGTCATTTTGGTGATCAAAGATGAGTCAATAAGGGAAGGGATATAATTATTGACTGCAGGGGGACTCTAACAGACCCCTAAAGCGTGCAGTGGGTTTGATGGGGGGTAATTGAGAATGAATGGGGTCACGTGAGAGGAGGAAATGCCTCTATCGCGCTTTGATTGGATATGATTTGTTTGTGTGATAAATCCTGAATGAACAACATTTTGGAGTTGAAAAAGTACAGTCAAATTAAAACGTAAGTAAGCAACTCGCTTAGATATCACCGCTTTGTCACGTCAAAACCAAAGACCTGAAGCCCAAATTGTACATCATTATTCACTAAAAATCTTTGGCCTCAGCTCTTAAACAATATGGGGTTGTTAGATGTGTCCAGTTTTGACGTCACATTTATACACTTTTTAGGAATCCAATCAGTTTGAATATAACATCAACAGCGACAACAACATAATACTACTATAATTATATATTAACTCTTTAAACATTACAGAAACTGCCTCCGTGTGTGTGTGTGTGTGGTCATGGTAAACCCTATTTTATAGATGGGATGGCAATACCAGAAATCATTTTTGGTTGTCCCCATATAAAAACCAACATGTGTGTGGTGGGGGGATTGTTGTCACCGTTGGAAACAAGCTTATAAAACAGCTCCTTCTTTTTATGTAAAAATGCAGAAAATGCACAACGTATAAAAACCATTACGTCTGGAGAGTCCCCACAAAGATGGTAAACCAGACGTGTGTGTGTCAGAGACCGTAATTCCTCCTTCCTGGAGATCCCGTGGCTTGGTGTTCCTCACTTCTTGTTATCACTATCACCTCCTTACATGCATAACAGATACTCTCTGAATAGCTAGATAGACAACGCACAGTGGCTTACTGCAATTCAAGGGATTCCGTGTGATCCATGTGAATGCGTCCTGTGGTGGATGGTGAAATAGTGCTCTTGATGGAGAGTGATATTATTTTGTGCAATTGTCTTTCTATTAAAGGGTTAGTTTAATTTCTTCCTCATCAAGAAACTCGCTGGAGTTGTTTGGAAATTGGCATGAGGGTGAGTAAATTATGGCAGAATTTTCATTTTTGGGTGAATTATCCCTTTAAATAAGTTTCTCTGCAACATGTTCTGTTCATCCTTCTAGGGTTCTGTCATTTAGAAAGTATAAATCTGGTTTACAGTGTGTTCTAACAGAGAATATTCTAAGAACTTTGACTAACATTCTGACAAGGTTCTCTCGAAGTTATGAACATTCTTCCAGTAGTGTTAATAGATTGTTCGTTCAAAGTTATCTGATCTTTATTGATGTTCTCAGAACAGCACTACTTGTTTCAGAACATTCAAAGGTAATGTTCCCATAATGTTTGTAAAATGGAATGTGACCTTACCCTTCACATAACCAACAAAAAACCATTATAAACCATTATAAATTCATTCAGTTCAGAGAACTTTCAGAAATAACATTTTCATAACTTAATGTTAGCATTAGCAAAACGCTATGAGAATGTATTTTTGTTAGCTGGGTTAGCGCTTGACATTTCATTTTTAAATAGCTCAGTTAACGTTTGTTCTTGACATAAATTACAGTGAAGTGATTCTGAGAATCTTGAATGAAGCTACATTCTAAAAACATTAATTTGCATCTCAGGACCAAAGTCAGTATACATTGACACGTTGTTTACCGTGATTGTGCCATACTGACGTCTGTGTAAACAAACAGCTTGAACGAAGCGTAGCAAAATCATTCTAAACGTATAATAGAACTGACCAAATAGATTTACCTCAAATGCCAGTGACAACGCAGCATCCCATTGGCTGTCTGACAGGATGTGGAACGTTTTTACTATGTCAGGCTGCATTTACTCTTCTGAAAGTGACAGAAGGCTCAGAGACTTTAGGGAGTAAGTAGCTGTTTGAGGAAAATTCCTGACAAACATCGTGTCAGAGGGACTTGGTTAGGTTTGAGCAGAAGACAGTAGTTCTGGGGAATGAAGGCCCAGCGCCGATTAAAAGTGACAGACATGTTAATTCAGCAGCCAACTCAGCCAAAGCTTGTCCCACATGTCTCACACCTCTCACTTCTATTAATCTCCTACGCAAGTCTCTAGTGCACACACACACACACACACACACACACATGTAAACAGTAAACACACGTATGCCTACGCATATAAATGCCACAACACTCTGTTAGCCACTTATGTCCTCTTGATTCTTGCTGAACACACTTGTGTTTTGAACTTTCATTTTGAACCATTTCCCCTGCTACGTACTTTTCCCTGTACTCTGTGCATGTTTGTTCAGATTACTTGAGCACCTCTTCGGATAACCCGTATAACCAACCCCTTTACCTTCCAAAAAAAACTCACACCCCCAACAACGGAGGCTCAAGCTGTGAGCTGTGGTTGTACCAGAATTTGCTTCGGCAAGTTCCTTTAAAGCATGTCAGTTAAATTGAACGCGTGTTGGTTTGAAAAAAAAAGACAATTATTTATTCTCGAAAGATGAACAGAACTGTGGCTCTAATGACTTTTATGGATTCCCAGCTGTAATTAACATAATACTCAACTAAAAGCACATTTGGTCTGTTAATGGCAGCATGTGAGTTGCCATGATTTTCTCGAGCTCAGAATGTGGTTCTGGGCAGCAGATGCAGAGACAGCCTCGTCTGCTCCAGCTGGAACATTATGGAAAACCAGCATTATTGACAGTATCTAGAGATCTAATTACCTCTGTATTGTCTTTAAGGGATTGTTTTTTAATCATTTAATTTTTCGTCAATCAAAACACCATTCACAGCCCATTTAATTTAAAAAATACACAGAAAAACTTGTAGGGCCGGGACTACTCATTTGTTGAGGATCATTTAACGTCAAAGTTAACCCACCCACAGGATATTAAAGGGGTGGTTCAGGATTTTGGACATCGGGCCTCATTTCCAAGTTAGCCTTAGTGTCATTTATCAGTGGAGACAGTTTTCAAAAATGTTCATCCAGTCGTTCCAGTTGCATAGTTCGCCGGTGCTAGGCTAGCGCGAGTCAGCGTTAACTGCTAGCCTGCCATTAAAAACAGTTTTACCCACTCCACAGAACACCAAAAGCAAAAAAATTATAACGCCAGACTATCGATGTAAATGTCTGTTAAGAGAATAATGATAAAAATCAAACTACTCTTGCATCTCAATGATCGCAATACATTTACAGGAACTAGTTTCTCAGCAGCGGCGGAATTTTACTTTGCTCCGGTTAGTAGTACTGCGCCGAAAAGTAAACACAGAACCAAAGCGCACTACAGTCGGAACTACCTGCACTACCTTTCTACCTCTCTCTCTCATTACCTCTCTCAGTTGCCTGGGTAACTACATATCACTCCGCCGCTGCTGTAGACTGTGCTAATAAATACAGGGAACAAAGTATAACTATTGCAATGCAATGAAAGGGTAGTTTGATTTCTAACATTATTCTCTCAACAGACATTTACATCGATAGTCTGGCGTTATAATTTATTTGGTGTTCTTTTGGTGTTCTGTGGAGTGGGTAAAACTGTTTTTAATGGCAGGCTAGCAGTTACCGTTGACTCACGCTAGCCTAGCACCGGCGAACTACGCAACTGGAACGACTGGATGAACATTTTTCAAAACTGTCTCCACTGATAAAAAAACACCCAGGCTAACTTGGAAATGAGGCCCGATGTCCAAAATTCTGAACCACCCCTTTAATGTGAAAACATCTCTAAAAATGGAAAATAACATGAATTATGAAAAGAGCTAAAATTAGAACCTTGAATAAATGTCATTTAAAAAACTCACTGATAGCGAATGTAACATTGCACACCTCCACACTGGGGCCTTTTTAGAGTCGGTGAATAAAGTAAAAATGAAAAAAAGAAGCTTGAATGTAACTCTACACCCTTGCCTCATTTATTATACGTGGTTCTATGAATATGCAAAGTAGCCCCACCTCCATTCACTCACACCAGCTCAGAGATCCACTTGTTGACGATCACACATTGACCTGATTGGTTAAGGTAGTTTGTGACGTAAGAAACGCCAGCGATTTCAAACTGTGTTTTTGAGACTGTCTTTGGTTCACTGCAGTTTTAAAGAGAAAATACCCAGCAATGGCGTTGACTTATGAATTTGTACATGGTTTGTCTTAAAGCATATTTATATGTCTATGTGGTGTTTTTAATAACATTTAAAAGCTTGATTTTTTTTTACCACAGGGGGACCTCATTATTTTATAGACTGCATTTTAATTCCTGATACACATTTCTGACAGGAAGATTCATTAAAAAAGGTAGGATAACATTTAACTTATTTGATCAAAAATACAGTAAAAGCAGTAATGCCGTGAATTATTGCAACTTAAAATCACTGTTTTATATGTTAGTATGTTAAAATGTAATTTATTCCTGTGATCAAAGCTGAAATTTCAGCATCATTACTCCAGTCTTCAGTGTCACATGATCCTTCAGAAATCAGTCACTGCGCAATTTTGACTCCTAAATTCTTGTAGTGTCATGGACAGGATACATGTCAGACTACACATTGCTTCCCGACCAATCATCACTTGCCATTTTTAACTACATGCATGATTGTCACTGAGAACGCGGAACTAGCGACTGACTTCCAGAAACAAGAGCGTAAACAAACAATGGCTACCGAAGTGACGTGTTTGCTTAATGCTAATTCCAGTTCTCTACAGGTTTGCTAAAGCGCCTCCACTATCGTTCGCCAGCATTTTCACTCAGTCATGGTAGTCCCTCAAGGTAACATCATAAAGGCAGGATTATTGTTGCCATACTGTTGCTCCACAAACCTTTCCCCCATTGCATAATTCCACCTAGCAGCACCAATACAATCGTCTCTCTTTTGTTTTGGCTTGTTTGAAAGCTGTGTACAGAAGAGCTTCTGTGCTGGTCAACGTCACATATTCTGTCGTCTTTCTGTCTGGACATCGTGAAGCGACGGTTGTAGTCCACTGTGACACACTATACCAGATAAAATTATCGATTCTTGCGTCCCGACGCCCATTGTCCTTTACGAATCACCACAACACCATACGTCAAATGGATCGTGACAAAATCGGGCTGATATCGTGTAGACTGAATTTGGTCGTGCTACAGCTCTACTGTTGAAAAAGTAGCTTGTTACAAGCTGAATTACGAAAACTGAAAGTGGAATTACTGACACACTACTAAAAATATATAGCAGCATTTCCTCACTCTAGGGATCCAAACTAAAATATTCTTTAGTGAGCTGTGTTTTTTTTTTTTAAATCAGACAGTGTTGAGTACATAACAGGTGGCCCAAATTAAACAGTCTTACCAGTCTATTAAACCAAGAGAATTTCTGTTTCTGACAATAACCATGACTCAGAAATATTACATGACTAGCTGTAGCATTTCAGAACCGGTGTGGGTTGATGCAACAGTTCTCTGTGAAAGGAGCAGTCTAGGCTTTTGCTTTGAACTAGACTTAAAATAAAGCTTCAGGCAATAAGATTGAGAGAGAGAGCATGAATGCCACTCTTTATCATTGATTTACTCTGAAGTCATGCCCTTGCAGAAACACCATCCAATCACATTCAAAATGATAAAATCAACATCTATGGTCTCGCACACAAATTCACTCACACACCCACACACACACACTCCATCCATCATGCTCAGTCACATGCCTTTTTTTGCAGAACGTGCTTCACTAGCAGCGCCGTTCTTCTAAACCGATAGATTGGGACTGCAGTGGCCCGCAGCTCAGCGATGGCACTCGGCTCGGTATTACCATACAAATAACAGCCTTCTGTCTTACAGGCCAAATCTTTTATCGACTTCGCCGCTGTGTCTCCCACTTGACTGACTTCCCCCTGCAGCCCCATTATTCCTCTTTAAGCTCCTTGTCTAGCATCGACCTTGATGAACTAGCTTATACAGCTCAGAGAGGGAAAGCTCTGGATTAGATCAACAAGTCACTTGTTGTGTACACTTTAAATGAAACCAAAATTGACTTGAAACCGAAATTGAAGGGTTCAGTGGAATGACCAAAATCATACATCACGGTATGAGTAATTTTGTGTCACAGTAGTGGCATACAGTATTTCACAGTTATTTTTGCAGGGAATCTCAGAGAAAAAAAACAACTAATAATGACCATATAATACTGATGGACTTTTAACAAAAAAATCTAAATCTAATTACAAATTTTGATGAGAACGAATGTCTCATATTTGTTATAGACTATACAGAATGAATGTCTATATACTGTAAGTCTCACCTTATATAAAACCAAGAGTTCAGATGTGTTTTTAGCCATTTTTCAGTGTAGATCTTAGTCAGGTTAAACACCATATTGAATTTAGCGTGGATGAAAACAATGGCAAGAGGGATAGACTTAGTCTTTACAATGGCACACACTATAAAGATCCTAGATCATGTAACTGTCATAAATCACAACTTTTAAAAATGTTTCATGGAGTTTTCTGAATTCTTTTTTCCGAGGCGGTAGACGGTATGTTGTTAAACAACAGTACAATCTATTGAATGCACTATCCCTCACCGCCTCGTTTTTATTCCTGTCAAAAATTACATGCATGCGCTACTCTGACTAAGATCTGTTGGGGCACAGGATACCATCAAGTTCCCTTATTTTGTAGGGGGGGTCTAGGAAAAACTGTACCAAAAGGTTCACTTCTGATAACTTTGGGAGGAGTTTTTTACATTTTCTTGAGTACTGTGATGTTTAAGTATGGCTTCAAAGGATGTCACTTGTTAAATGTAAAATAAATAATTTTACTAATTTCTACTGTTATCATTAACCCAGCAACTGGACAGAAACATTGACCGCTAAACGAAACATTGGCGGGATTACCTCTCTATAGTGTATTTGCAATCTTTGGCCTAAAAAATATTTATACAAACATTGCATTTGACTTGTATCTTGAAAATTTTACAAGCATGCTTACTTTACATCATGGAAAATCAGATATCAAACAGAAGAAAAAGGCACAATGGGATATCCAAGAGCAACCCATTCCACTAAATATGAATTCAAACAATTACTCATTCCCTCATTAGCTTCATCTTAGTAGCTAACTAACTTACAGTCTGAGCAAGTCTGAGATTCCAAAAAAAAAACGAGAGACGTAACACAATAAGATAACATCACCCCTACCTGAGATTAAAATATATGAATTAAAAAAGGCACTAAACCACAAAACTAGCATTGAAAGATGGTTGTTTAAATTCTGATCGGATGAGTCACAAATCTGGGGTGCTTTTCCAAAAGCATAGTTAGCCAATTATGGTCGCAAGTTCCATTGTTACCAACACAATTCAACAATTTGGTGTTTCCCATAACCACAGTTCTAAAGAGTTTGTTAACCAACATCTTGAAATAAAAGAAAACAACAGAGAACAAAAATCCTTATAAGTCTTTAGATGCCATGTTTACTATTTACAGAAATAAAATGACATCTCAGAGCCAAATCAAATAATTAGCAGAAGTTATTACTCCACCACCTGACGTGGTGTTAAGAACGGTTCTATATTGAACCATCGTGCTATATGGGTTTGTGAAACAGTCATGACCAGCTAGTTAATTTCTCCAACAATACATCATACTATGATAGTTAAGTAGTGAGATACATCCTCTGATAGGATTGTACCTACAGTAACACTCCTTAATGAAATCTTCGTCCTCATCCTGACTTGATGCGGTCACATCCTGCTCTCCGTTTTCACATTCCTGTTTATTTATCCATCTCACTTTTAATAATATAATGGTCACTTACAAGCACATGGAAATACTCAATTGTCTGCATCACGCAATATATACCGTCATCCCATCTTACCCTGCCGACCTGTATATACTTTGATCAAACTTCACATTTAATTTGACGTTAATTAGAGTGTGGGTTTAATTAACTTGGATAGTAATAAACCTTGGAGCCTCAAGCTTGTTGGAGAGTGATAGTATCATGACTGTGGACCTGCCAAATTAAACCAAGCTTCCCGTCCCTGACTTTATATTAAAAAAGGCTAAATTTAATTAATAATACAAGGCAGAGCAGACTCTTGTGTGTCCGCTGGGGATAAATTAAAATCCTGAAAATTAGGCTAAACGGTCTGTGTGCTGACAATGTATGGTAATACCTGTCAGGGAATACCCTCACTAGCTTTGGCGTAAGCTAAAAAGATACTCCCATGATGTCTGTCTGTGCAAGTGTAGCATTGTGTACCTCTGCTGCCAGGATAAACTCCACTCATGACTGGATCTCCCCTGCTCCCAAATCACGTTAGTGTAATATGCCGGCCGAATTTCATTTGGCCCTCTGCAACCTCAGAGACACTGCATTGGCTTTAAAGAACAATGCACTTACCATATTTCATAATTTTTTTCATTTGTAAATTGCTTTTAGTGGCAGTTCATGACAGGCCATGTAATAGACTGACATTTTTTTTCATTAGATGAAATGCCAAATATATGTCCTTATGAAATTTACAGGGCTACAGAGCAAGCAGAGGGGATGGCGACGCCAAGTAGTGACTCCTGCTAATACTGACAGAGCTCTGGGCTGTACTGTGGCTCTGGGGTAACATAATGGAAGACGGCAATCTAAATGGGCTAATGGACATTAAAAGTAGGGGCTAGACCAGGGGCACGTCTCTTCAAATTACACTGGCATTTTACACCTCTACATCCATATTAACCTGCCACTTAGGGTCATTCGCATTTAATTTTATTACAGTAAGCCCAAAGATGCGTGCTTCTTTAATAAAGACATCTGATGAGGGATTTAAAAGCAGCACTGGCACATGAGTAGAAACGTGAGTAAAGGATAATGGGAGATAGAAGGTGATGAGTGTTTTAATCAAGTAAACTCATATCAGTAGGGGGGGAACTGGAGTAAAAGGCTATTGAGTGCATTTACTTACTGTCAAAGGCTCTTGCATATGGTGGGTAAATGATGGCCTTCATTTTATTTGTTGGCTCGAACGCATGCAGCGACAGTGGGAGACTTAAGACAAATGCTCCCATCAGTCGTTCCACAGAGTGGCCACTTATGCAACTTTAAAAACCGCTGGAGAAGCAGGGACACATAAGATTAAGTGAAAGCAGCAAATGGATCCCTCATC
The DNA here is from genome assembly GCF_029890125.1 of Rhinichthys klamathensis goyatoka. Classification (NCBI taxonomy): domain Eukaryota; kingdom Metazoa; phylum Chordata; class Actinopteri; order Cypriniformes; family Leuciscidae; genus Rhinichthys; species Rhinichthys klamathensis. The sequence goes on from NW_026606567.1 coordinate 2,680,182, forward strand.
CCTTGTGGTCCTGCTCACTTTGATAAGGCCTCATCTAGTATCCTTCGTTTGTCCAAGACTGTACTGCAGTATTCCTTAAAGTCGGCCCTGTAGGGGGTCATTGCAGAGGGCCCTGCAAAGTTTAGCTCAAACCCTGATCAAACTTGCTTACCTGTACGTTTCATTGACTAGACCTTGACTAGCTCAGGTGTCTTTGATTAGGGTTGGAGCTAAACCAGTGCTGTGGCCCTCCTGGGCCAGATCTGAGGAACCTTGCTGGATGGTGTCCCATTTGTCATTTAAATATTCAAAAGGGTCTTCTGTTCACAAGTTCATGTATGGACTTTAGTGCGAACTAACTCATGACATCACCAATGGTAGGACCACAAGGGCCCCATTTGATGCCAGTTTCTATTGCATGGACTATTGGACAGGAGATCATTATGAATTATTAGTGTTGTTGTAGTACTCAAGACTAGACCATATTTGCATGATCTTGATCTCATCATGGACTTGGGAGCATTTGGGGATATTCTCGAGGACTACAATATTGCGGATGCGTTTTGTGGTCTGTACCAACTTGTGCATATTGTGATGAAACTAGACTTCATTTACCCAAGTGGAAAGCATATTTACACTTTCTGAATCATTCAGACCATTTTCGGATGTCTGTCTTGACTCGAACTCTCTTTCTTGACTTGGACTCGACCCTATTCTGGTATCGGTCATGACTCAGACTCTACGTACTTAAGTCACGGCCCGGATTTGAAATGAGCTGGTCTTGACTACAACAAGATCAAATGAGACACTCTATGGCAGGGTTCCTCTACAGTATGGTGTGTTCACACTTGGCATGTTTGGTTAGATTAAAACAAACCCTGGTGTGATTGCTCTGTTATGGCGCTTTTCCATTACCAGTACCAGCTCGACTCGACTCGACTCGCCTTGGCTCGCCTCGACTCGGCTCGCTTTTCGCTCCGTTTTCCATTGCAGAAAGTACCGCCACAAATAGTACCCGGTCGTCATAGCGACGCATTTCGTTCCTCGTTGCCCCATCAAGCTCTCGCTGGATCCTCTCTTCGGCAACCAAACAAAGGAATGTCTGCACCTCCTCATTTGACCACGGCGTATTCTTCCGAGTTGCCATAATAATAGTAGTAAGTTTAGTAACTATCTCTGGCCAAACTATTTAAAAATGGCGGGGTTATTCTGGATACTCCATCTGGCGCGTGCAATGATGACGCAGATTCTCTGTGACCAATCAGCAGTCGGCATTGTTTTCACGTCACATTTTAGTATCGGCTTAGCTCGCCTCAGCTCGCTTAGAACCTCGCCGGAGGTGGTACGAAAAAAAGTACCCGAAAGCAGGTACAGGTACAACTTTTACACAGTGGAAAACCAAACAAAGGCGAGTCGAGCCGAGCCGAGCCGAGGCGAACTGGTACTGTGTAGTGGAAAAGCGCCATTAGTGCGGTTTATTTGAATAAGTGTGAATGCTGCCTCCCGAACCCTGGTGTGCACCAAACAAGCGGACCGAGACCACTGAAAAGATGGGTCTCGGTCCGCTTCCAAACAAACTCTGGTGCGGTTCGAAAGATATATGAACGCAACACGGACCAAAGACATGTAAACAAACCAAAAACAGGAAGATGAGACACTAAAAATGACAGAATGCTCAAGCATACCTGTTTTTTATCGTCATAGTCGCGATATTGTCCATCATAGTTCAGTACAGGTGTCCGAACCGCGTCTCCTCACTGCAGATCTTCGTATGTGTGTGTGACGGAGGGATTCCTGCTGCTGTTTTGACTCCTTTACACAGTTTATAAGAACTCTTTGCGAGTTCTCAGCAGGTCAAAATACCATCATATGAAGTCTACGCACATACAACAAGCGCATTTATCCCAGCATGCAGCATTGTTTGGGATGTTCGGTAAGTTCAGTCTCAAAATAGGTCATATTTCATAAAAGCCGGCCTATCAGGTTGTGAACGTATCCCTATACCTTTAGGTTCGTTATCTGAACGCTAAACAGACCAGGTCTAATTTTTTATTAGAGTTGGAGCTAAACTCTGCAGGGCAGGATTTGAGGAGCAAGGGTTCTGAACTCTGGCCCCCGAGATCCATTTTCCTGCAGAAAACACACCTGAACCAGCTAATCAAGGTCTTCCGAATTACCGGAAAGTTACAGGCAGTTGTGTTTGATCATGGATGAAGCTAAACTCTGCAGGAAAGTGGACCTCAACGGCCAGAGTTTCAAACCCCAGCTCTGTGTTCTTGTGGATAGACATGCGTAGGTTACAAGAAGACCTCATAAAAAGTGCTATCAGTAAATGCATAATCGTTTAAATTATCTCAGCCCTGTTTGCTGCAAACAGCAACTGCAGTAGCAATCTAACGTTTTTTGCACTCTGAATTCTCCCTAAACTTACATTAAAAAAGCTTTAATGTTCGCTACATTAAGTATTATCCTTCCCTTTAGTCAGTGGCGGACATGCTGATGTTTGCCCTGCGCACAGCTGTTACAGATGCACGCTCCATTTCTCTTCTGTACGCTCTTTGCTCCAGTGATATTACTTCACCACCATTACTGATATACATCTAGTGTCAAACAGATGCTATTTTAATGTTGTTGTTTTTTATTCTCACAACCTCTCAGAGGAATATTGTTCACATCAGCTCATTCTCTGGTAGGGACCTGACAAGAATTATTTAACAGAATATGGGAAATGTGTTTCCTTGCGACATTGTCTTCAGCAGTAAAGGCTCAAATAGATGTATCTCCTAAACGTCCCTCTCCACAACACCTGAAAATATGTAGTAGGTCAGGGTCAGGCTGCCTCAGCCTCCTTTAGGCTAGATAAAGTAGACTACTCCCAAACCTTTCTTTAGATGTAGCGCCTGGGAGGTGTGCAATTTCTTGCTCTCCGTTGTGGTTGAGAGAGCATCCCTTTGTGTCTATGAATGTCATTTTTCCTGTATTATTAGAGTGCTGCTTTTGTCTGCATGTCCCTCAGAAGTGTATGTGTGTGTGTGTTCCCCGTATCTTATCGCTCAAGGGAAATGTTTCTTTCAGATTTTCATCAGCATGTATTGTGCTGGAGTTCATTGTGGAGTCATTGTGTGGCACGCTAGAAATAGTCGTCTCTTTAGTAGAGGCTGTAACTGACACTCAATTACAAATCAAAATGTTCTTTATGATTAAGAAAAGCCAGATAGAAGTATTAGCTGCCTCAATTACATGCTGTCAATAGAATTTAATTTTTCATGAAAAAAGTAGCACCTGAGCAATGTTTGGAGGCCAGACTATTTTTACATATGTACTGTTTGGGCACCTCAATGCATCCATCATATTAATTGGACTGAGTGCTACTATCACAGTATAACAAATGACGTGAATGGACTCTCAGGCATATAATTGACCGAGTGCTGGGTAGTGCTGAGGTGAGATCATAAATCTTTATTGACTTTTGACAAGCTTGTCTTTTATTACAGGACTCTGCTATACCAATATAAGGAAATATTATACAGTATATAATATTTATACAATAACACAGGGATTCCCATGTCGCACTCTTTTGACTTTAAAAATCTCAGTTGATACATCAAGTAATCATTTTGTTTAAATTTAACAACATTAAACAACCATGCATGTTCACGGTCTTCTGATGTCAGTTAAAGTTGTCGATTGTCAGTTACAATAGTCAATAATAGTCCCTTAAAACTCATCTTTGATAATCAAAATGACATATTTAAACATTTTTTTCATGAGAAAAAATTCTTCATGCCTTAAAATAGCTTGAATGTAACTCTACACCCTTGCCTCATTTAGTATATGCGGTCCTATGAATATTCAAATTTGCCCGGCCTCCACTCACTCACTCCAGCTCAGAGATCCACTCGTTGGCGATCACACGTTGACCTGATTGGTTACAAGGTAGTTTGTTACAAGGTAGTTTGTGACGTCAGAAACACCAGCGATTTCAAACCGTGTTTTTGAGACGGTCTTAGTTCACCTTTAAAACACGCAGTGAACCAAAGTAACTTTTTTACCTTAACCGAACAGCTTTGGAGTCATTGTAATGTTTATTGTTTATATTACTGATTTCGTGTTGAATGGTGGTCGTCTCGCACCCCCCTGGTGCCTGAGAGCCGCAAAACCACCCTTGCAACTTTGGTGGTGATGGCGCAGTGGATAAGACACATGCCTTTGGTGTGAGAGACCCGGGTTCGAATCCACTGTGAGACACCAATGTGTCCCTGAGCAAGACACTTAACCCCTAGTTGCTCCAGACTCTAGGGGTCGCTGTTTGAAAAAAACTACTTAGTGCTGCTTTAAAGACAAAATACTCAGCAATGGTGTCGACTTATGAATTTACACATGTTTTTTCTTAAAGCATGTTAAAAACACCCCATAGACATATAAACAACATTTAAAAGCTTGATTTTTCACCACAGGGGAACTTTAAGTTTTTTTTTTATTGTTTTATTAGAAAATTATGGAATTTAATTTTTCATTTTTAGCTTTTTAGCTTGACATCAACTCAAAAACCCCTTGAAATTCCCTTAGAAAACCCTGTAATAAGTGATAGTTCACCCAATAAATGAAAACTACCCTCATGTCATTTCAAACAGTAGAAGTATAGCATGACAAAACTCTACATGGTTTGACAGTATGGATGGATGTTCAAAAAAAACAATTCAGAAAAATATTTATAAGTTAAATTATTTTTTTCAGTGTATTTAGTTTAAATGTACACTAAAAAAAATGACTCTTTAAACTTACTCAATTTAATTATGGACAGTGGTTCCACACAAGCAAATTAATTTTTATTAACATTAATGGAATTTGTTGAATCTATGTAAGCTCCTTGTGTTGTGACAACACAACTGAATCAGATAGAATCTATGTGAAATAGTAATGTCCAAACAAATCAATGGAATTGCTTCCCTGTAACTGATACAGACTTAACTGAACCGATATAGACTTTCATCGAACTTTCGTACAAGGTTAAAAACTAGTTCAAATGTGGCCATTGTGGACATATTTTCAACATCATTTATGGTCTCATTTAGACAGAATTACTTTGACTATTGCTGTCAGATGATCTTAGTGAGAATTAACAGAAGTTTAGATGTTGATGTTTCATTTGAAGTGTCATCATTGTGGTGATCAGTGTTTGCTTTTGTTGGGCTCTTGGTCCCCTTAATTTTTACTTTAGCTTTTCTGTGGCCGCTGTATCTCTGTGTTTGTATAACACAGTCGATGTTGCAAAGAAAGTCAAGAATAAGTAAGATCAGGTGTTATCAGCTTCATGTTGATGTTGATGATGAAAGCTTCACAAAACATGCATCTAATGTTGTCAGACACTTTCGCATTTCTAGCCGCCACCATGTGGATCTGCAATACTGGCACCAATAGCATTTTTATGATCACTTATTTAGAGGTAGATAAAAATTATGTGCATACGATGTTCAGAGCCAACATATCATGTTGTGACACACAGACATCAAAATTTTACATATGATTCACAACAATGGTGACAATAAAAAATGGTCATGCTGCACTGCATGATGGGTAGCTTTCATAGTTCAAAACTCATCATTGATTCCCAAGCTTTTTTTGTTTTTATTGTCACCGTTGTTGTGATTCATATCCAAAATCATAATGTCTGTGTGTCTCTACATAATACATTTGCTCAAAACATCATGTGCACATGCTTTTAAAATTTTAAAAATATTTCTTATTCTATTGGTACCAATATTGCACTTCCACAAGGTTGGTAATGCCAAACATAAATACAATTTTAAACTCAACATTTGAAACTTTATTTGTGATGATTATGTCATCATCAACATTGAGCTGATAACACCTGATCTAACTTTTTCTTGGCTTTCTCTGCCACAACATTGTGTTATACAAACACACAGTTACAGCAGCCAATGAAAATTTAATTTAAAATCTACAGGGACCAAGAGCCCAACTAAAGCAAACACTGATCACCACAATGGTGACACTTTAAATGAAACAAATATCTAATAATTTAAATATCTAAACTTCTGCTAATTCTCACTAAGATCATCTGACAGCAATAGTCAAAGTAATTCTGTCTAAATGAGACCATGAATTATGTTGAAAATATGTCCACAATGGCCACATTTGAACTAGTTTTTAACCTTGTACGAAGGTTCGATGAAAGTCTATATCGGTTCAGTTAAGTCTGTATCAGTTACAGGGAAGCAATTCCATTGATTTGTTTGGACATTACTATTTCACATAGATTCTATCTGATTCAGTTGTGTTGTCACAACACAAGGAGCTTACATAGATTCAACAAATTCCATTAATGTTAATACAAAATAATGTGCTTGTGTGGAACCACTGTCCATAATTTGAGTAAGTTTAACGAGTCATTTTTTGAGTGACAGGTTAAGTTAATTAAATGCAATACAAATGAATCCTAAATATCTTATATTCATCAAAGTCCTAAGACAAGAACGGGTATTGTTCAAAATTCATGTAGGCCTATAACTTTGATGAGAGGTTTGATCCACTTCAAATGTTGACTACTGTATGTTAACTGTATATCGTTTGCGATTTACTTTAATTCACTTAGTCTTGCTGCTGACATGGCATTAAAAGAAATGAACAAACAATCTGATTGCTATATGTTTTCATTGTATGAAAAGGAGCAGCACAAACATTGTGCTAAATTTCTCCTTTTGTGCTCCACAAGAAGAAAGTAAGTCATATGGGTTTGAAATGACAGAATTTTAATTTCTGGGTGAATTATTCCTTAAGTGGCAAGGGATTAGGGACGCGTGCAGGCGCAAACAAAATAACTAATTCGTTTTTGCAGCGTTATTAAGAAGTCGCCCTCCTCTCATTTTCAGAGGAATTATGTGCACTTCGTTAAACAGTTTGAATATTTACTAGTTAAATATAGTAAAAAGTAATTTTAGGCATGATTGTTGTGTAATTGCCTGTTTGAGAAAGCAACTGTTGCCAGCATTCCCAACATTATTAGCAAGTATAGTGTGTTTGCTTCTCCGTAGAGCCCAAAGGCTTTTATGAGTTTTTAATGTTTTTTCCTCTTTCCTGGAGCTATAGCAAGTCAACGGTGTTATCAAACCCAGTGCTCGGCTCCTTTCATGTGGCGATGTTTACACTTTACTTGCTCACTGCTGTTACTCCCTCAAGTGGAAAAGAGTTTCACATATGAAAAAGCATATAAATACGACACAGGGAACGAACGACTTTTGTGTGAGCATTATCCCTGCTGTGAGACAGAGCAAGACCACAGGGATGCTTTAGGAACAGTTTATCCTCGTGACATTACAAACCTGTTATATTCCTACTTTTGTGTGCTCTTTGGAGCTTGGCAGTATAAATTACCATCCACTTGTTGTATGGAAAAGGCAGCTTGTGTGCTTAATTGTATTTAATGTGCACTTGTAATGTTCAAATCTTACAGTTACAATATAAATACACTCCATCTATGTTTTGATCATCGGTCTGAATCAGATCCCAAGTCTTTGACAAAAACGCGATTTTCTCAGCTTTTTGCTCAAAATGTTACTTTTATAATGAAACTTACCCATATTCAAGTGTTGATAAAAAAGGAATGCATTAAGCTAAAATACATATATTTTTGTTTGTTTAAAAGCAGAGGGTCTGTTCTTTCTTTTGATATTACATGTTCAGCTGGCAACTTTAAAAAAAAATGCTGACGGTGAAAGAGTTAAAGGAATATTTTATTTAAAAATGAAAATCATTTATTCACCAGTAAATGATGACAGAATTTAATTTATTTAGGTAAACTATTCCTTTAAATGCATGATATACAAGTTTCAAAAGAAATATGCTGGTGTACTTCTTTTTCACAGGGGTAATTTCCACTTTTTGGGATAAACGTGTCTTAAAGGATGGTGAAATACTGATAAAGCCTGACATAATATTGGAGATTTTATATCTGAACTTTGGCAATATTTATTACAAGGTATCTAATGATTTAGTTTTTGAGAAGAAGTTGAGGATGATGTAACAGGAACAGAAAGACATGGTCTAGTTTGGTGAGATTGTGAGTCTTGTAGAGATAAGATCATTGTGCAGTTAATGACAGTTGCATGATCATCTGTCACTGTCTACCCAAGCAAGTGGCTAGATGATTTTGTGATATCCAGGATGTGCATCTTGTTCCAGTCTCTGGATGAAATTCTAAACGTTGAGAACCAGTCTGTGCTCAAAGCTTTACCATATTGTGCCGTTATGAACATGCATACTAAACAGTGACCACATTCTGCATTGATTTGCATCAAACCATATACACCCTCCAATGTTTTGAATATCAAACGCACACAGGTGAATGACTTAAATTATTATTACATGTGTACAGAATATCACTCATGAACTTGTGATGGTTGACAAACTGCTAACGGCAGCAACATTTTTGCGTCTCAATGCTAAACAAGAAATATGGATGTCAATAATCTCACGCCAGCAATAAAATCCATAACTTCACTAGTTCGCTAGTTGGCACAAAAATCACACACAGCTGCAAAGATCTATTGTTTTAGACAGTGGCCAAATAATACCTAATGTCAATTAATTTGCAAATATTTTGTTTGCAGTATACTTTGTTTGTTTCGTATTGCAAGCAACTTTTAATGACATGTTGTTTCCTATTCTAGCAGAGAACCTATTTTGCCATTAAGGGGACATGACTGACACTTTTACATGAAATATAACTGTAGGTAAATGTGAAATCGATGCTACCACAATGGTAGACTGACGTGCAACAAAGTCTCATTCAAACAGCAGTTGGCACAGCTGTGACCCAGCAGACGCGCATTAGTTTATGATGTATAAGAGTTAAAGGGATAGTTCACTTTGAAATTAATTTTTGGTATGTTTTAGCTTGCGTCAAGGGCATCCAAGATGTAGGTGTCTTTGTTTCCGCAGCAGTTTCAATTTTGATATTTTTAGGTCAAACTGTTCTTGTCTGTCAGTCATATAATGCAGGTCTATGGTCACCACCTCAAAGAGCATGCACAGAGAAGTCCAAATTAAACATGATTTAATGACTCGTAAATGTAAGTACACATTGATGGGCTAAGACACGAAACGAGCGGTTTGTGTGAGAAAACGGACGTGGCTGTGTTTACAAGAGGTAAAAACGATATAAATACTGTTCAAGTAATCTGAGGGCGCCGGCGCTTTAGTCTTTTCCGGAAAGCGCCGGAAGTGATCTCTCGCGCGTGTACGTCACTCATACAATTGTTTTATTTTTTTATTTTGTTAATTGCTTTCTTTTACGACGGTTTAAACATCCCGGATAAGTGCAAATTAATACCATTTTAATTAGCCGTCTTACCTACAATCTCTGTTCTGTGTAAACAATGAGTGACGTACACGCGCGAGAGATCACTTCCGGCCCTTGCGCAGACCGAAGCGCCTGCGCCCTCAGATTACTTGGATGTGGCTGTGTTTACAAGAGGTAAAAACAATAAATACTGTTCGTTTTCTCACACAAACCGCTCGTTTCTTAGCCCATCAATGTGTACTTACATTTACGAGTCATTAATCATGTTTAATTTGGACTTCTCTGTGCATGCTCTTTGAGGTGGTGACCATAGACCTGCATTATATGACTGACAGACAAGAACGGTTTGACCTAAAAATATCAAAATTGAAACTACTGCGGAAACAAAGACACCTACATCTTGGATGCCCTTGAGGTAAGCTAAAACATACCAAAAATTAATTTCAAAGTGAACTATCCCTTTAAGTCTGGTTTGGGTTTTCCTGGCCTACAGTTGCCTGTCACTTTTTATTGTCCTGTCTATTAATGAACAGCCAAAAAAGTTGTGTGGATGTCTCCTTAACTTGCAATTTCCTGCCTGAGCTCAAATAAAACTCTTGAATACCTTTTAAATATTGAATGATTTATGATCCTCGGAAACTTTCACAAATCAGCTACTAGCTCCTCTGACGTGCATTTTATCAGCCTCAACATTTTGTGTGAAGTTTATAGCCAATAGACCTTGATCTTCACACTTCAGCATACGTTTAAAAAGAGTATATTATTACAGAATTAATTAGTAACTTATTACAGAAATAATATACTTTAAAATGATATAAGTGTCATCTGAATTTAATGTTTTCAGGCACTTAAATGCATGTTGCTTGCAATTAAAGGAAAATGTATTGTAAAAATAAAATATTTTGAAGTTCCCCTTTAGACATTCTGTTGACTATATGTACCTTTGCAACTCAAACAACTCTCATTAGAGTATTAGTAGACTATCTGCCTATTACTTATAGTCAAGAGAATGTCTAAATGGGACCATTAAAACAGAGTATTTATTACATAATTTCATAATTACTTCTATTGTCTTTGAAATATGGTTAGTGTACTGCTGAATGCACTGACAAGCATTTATGCTAAATGTAATTTCTATTGAAACTTGTGGCGTGTATTTAAATATATTTGTAATTACACATTTGCAGTGATGGTTACAATGTAGTATTGTCAGGGTGCCAAGTATATTCAAAATACATTCAGTTTCAATGTAATATATTAACTTTGTATTATATTAACTTATATTAATATATATTACTTTAAATGTAATATTGAGTAATGACTTTACTTTGTTAGTCTTAGTTGTTAGTTAAACTCCTCCAAGTTTACTTTAAAGGATGACAAAGGATTAAATTATTGATAATTATTTAAAATGTGTTTAAAGGCAGGGTAGGCGATTTTTTTTTTTTTTTTTTTTTTTTTTTTTTTCAGAATTTTTGTTGTTGTTGTTGTTGTTCTGGTTAAAAGTCTATTCACATCCTGATAGCAATGATTAAGTAAATTGGTCTAAATACATATATAATACATATATTATACATATATCATATATCTTCTGTGGAAGGTGTAGGACAAAAAAAAAAAATTGTCCAATGATAGGATGTTCTTCCTGCCTTTCAACATATGTATTTCTATACCGCGCACCTGCTCGCGCAGACATCACACGTCATCAGCGTGTTTAATGCGGCTATGCAGAGTTGTAGACAGTCTTTTTTATTAATATATTTATATAATATATCTATAAACAAATTACTATAATGGTATTACTGAACTGAAGGAAAGAGAAATGGCTTTTATACATCAACAGTTTGACGTACGTACAGTATATTAGTTTTATTTTATTTTTTATCATACTAGATTAAAAGATACAGTTTGTGTCATTTATTTGTATTAAAATATATACTTATATATGGCATCAGCATCTGCCATTGTAAATCATATATTGTTCAACCACTTGTTTAGAAGGTGAACGATTCGTTCCAGGGTATCCAGATGTTTTGACAAAATGACAAAAATGAACTGAAATAAGAGATTGACAAGCATACAGCATTCATTTCTATAATTATGTGCTTTTACCAAAGGATGGTCTGTTAGAGAAATGGCCATAAATACTACATGATTTGATGTATATTTAATGAAGTGTCTGTCACCCACTGGTTCATTAAAACTGTTGTTCAATGGTGACTGTGCTTTCCCTTGGTCTTTGGTCCAATTACTTTTAAGAGCTAATTAGCAATGAATACATTCGGATTATAATGGTCAGAATATGTACAACAAAGGGGTATGTATGAGAAAAAAGTGTATGAAAAGCAGTTTTCTTGTACCATACATATAAGAGAGACACATCTCTGGTGCACGTTTAAATACATCACTAACTAGTTGTTCAGTTCGGTTCTGTACTTGCGTAGAATTTTTGTAAATGTGGTTGTCACTTCCTGATATTTCAGGAGATAATTCGGTTGTAGACTGCAGTTGCCATTCCTGTAAATTAACTCATATGGCTGCATTATTACTGACTTGGATTAACTTAGCTCAAATAGCGTGTCGAACCAAGCTCAAGTGAAAATATAACTGGAACGTATAATACATACATTTTTCAGTTGTAGTCTTTTAAAAATGTGTGCAGTGTAGTGTTCAATACGGTTTTCCGCGGAATAGATAAACAATACCAGCTTTCTCGCTCTCTCGTCTCTCCGACAGCGAGTTGACACATAAACCTGCCTCCGTTCACTCACTCGTTTCTTTTGCTCCGTATGAGTATTGTTGCTGTTACAGGGCTCAAATTTTGGCATGGGATTGTGCGTATTGTGCATAATTTTACTCCTTCCCGCAGTTTTTTGGTAAAAACTTTACAACTCGCTGTGAACTCGATCAGGGCGGTTCTATGTTAAAACGTCTGTGTCTGTCAACATTCATGGGCGGGGCCTGTGGTAGTGACGTCACAACAGCCATATGGCTGAAAACAGGTCGTTGGGAGACACTGCTTATGATTTATGGGGATTAAAAAAAAGGAGTGGGTGGATTTTTATCACTATAGGGTGGTTGTGTTCACACACTGCCAACACACATTTATGTCCAAACACCGTGCAAAAGTGAATTTTGCATAATAGGTCCCCTTTAATGTCAGGATTTACTAAAGACACCCAGTGAAAAATTGGCGCTGAAAAGGCATGGACAGGGTTATTTTTGCGGTTGACTTTGTTGCATATGCATTTGTAGGAGTTTCTCTTTCAGACGCAAAATTTATGGGAGGATAAATGAGAGTATTTAAATGAGAAAATGGGAGTATTTGAATGAATTTACTAAGGTTTGTCAGATTACTGGTATTTGCGCCATTATTTTTGCGCCGCTTTTTATCTATAATTACAAAAAGAAACTCTTCTGATGCATTGTGGTCATGAAATTGATGGAAACATGATAATAGACTTTAAAATAATGTCACAATGCAAAAAAAAATCAGTGATCCTAAAATTATTTCCTTTATTTTAACCAGGAGAATCACATTGAGATATTGCTATCTCTTCTTCCAGAGAGACCTGGTCAAGACGGCGGCACAAAAAAAATAAAATAAAATAATTCATACACAAGAATCATTGAAAAGTAATATCACAATTTACACATTCACAAACAACATTGATAAAAAATGAGTCAAGGAAAACAGTTACAATTTTCCTTTAAAACATTGAGTAAAAGACGTTTCAAAGAGGTCAGGGTTGGAAGAGCATCTAGCTTCAATACATTTTGTAGTTCATTCCACGTCCAAGGAGCGTAAAAAGAAAAAGTACTTTTACCAAATTCTGACAATACCCTTGGGACTTTTAGCCGGAGGCGAGAGCTAGACCTAGTTTGATAGGTATTTGTATAATAGATTAAAAGATTTGAGATATAAGAAGGTAACTTACCTAAAAGAGCTTTTGCAATGAATAAGTACATATGTAGTTTTCTCCTTTGATGTAAAGATGACCAAGCTAAGGAATCATAAAGAATACAATGATGTGTCCGTGACTCTGCACCAGAAACAAAGCGTAAAGCAGCGTGATACACGCAATCTAATTTTCTGAGTAGAGTAGTAGCTGCATGCATATATAAGAGATCACCATAATCAATGATGGATAAAAAAGCACTCTCTACTAATTTCTTTCGGGCCTCAAATGGAAAACAATTTTTTGAGCGAAAAAAGAAGCCTAATTTTGGCCTAAGCTTCTTCAGCAACATATCAATATGTACATCGAATGCTAATCTTTCATCAAGCTAGATTCCTAAGTATTTATAGGAACTGACTCTTTCTAGAGAAATACCATTAGAGGTTGAGATTGAAATATCAGCTACCTTGGAACGGCCACGACTAAAAATCATATATTTTGTCTTTTTTGTATTTAAAACCAATTTTAACTGAGACAATGAATGCTGCAAAACTTGAAAAGCGTTCTGTAGATGGTTCAAGGCTTGATTTAAAGTAGGTGCTGTTGTATAAATGATTGTATCGTCTGCATACAAATGCAGTTTCGCTGACTCTATTCCATTGCCTAAATCATTAATGAAGATAGAAAATAAAAGAGGGGCTAAAACAGATCCTTGGGGAACCCCGGTATTGACTTGAATGAAAGGTGAGTTATAGTTTTCCACAGACACACATTGGGTGCGTTCTGAAAGGTAATTATCGAACCAGCTTAAGGCTGCTTCACTGAGGCCTATAGACCTAAGTCTCTGTAACAATAATTTGTGATCTACGGAGTCAAAAGCCATTTTTTTCCATTTAAAAATATAATTTGTAAATGGAAATATAATATTATAGAGTAATCTAATGCACAATATAATATTTTTTTGATTTTGCTGTGACCTGGATGTGTTTTGTGAGCATAAAACCTGTAATTCGCGATGAAGTATTGTTAAGGTGGTCCTCACAATGGCCAAAATGATGATACGTTGTGCATCAAGAGAGTGTTTTTTGGACACGTGTATTAATGTGCTACTGATTTTCCCACCGCAATCACGACACTTACAGTAGGTAAGATTGTGTGCAAAGGCCATTATTTCCAAGGTGCTTAGAATGAATCAAGTCCTCCACGCCCATGAAACTTGATTATTACAACTAGATGTGTGTGTGTGTTGGGAAACCCGGAGAAACCTCTGTCGCCATAGCAACACACAGCATGGTCTGACGGGGTTCTCGCTGTGAGTAGAGGATACGTAAGGGTTAACCACCACGTGGGGTCCGGATCCCCTTTTCCGGACTGTGAATTCACATTATCTCTTTTTCCGTGAGTGCGAGTGCGAGAAATGGACAGATCACACATTCTCTTCTTTTATTCCCGTTGTTATGACATGACTCACCGGATATTAATTGTCCCTCCATGTTTCTGTCCAATTACGCAGAGCTCTGTGGAAATGAGGCTGGCTCCAGATATCTGAGAGGAAGTCTTTAAAAAGACTGGAGTGATCTGGCTCACACTGATCTGGTCTGTGGCTAATGCCTCTTTATGAGTCCCGGGATAGTTGCAGCCCAGGAAACTGATTAAACGGGACTGGAAACGTGCCAGAGTACAATGAACTCGATGCGTGTGACATTCTCCCATGAGTGACCTTTAAAGGAACATAATTGTTATTTACAACTTAATGTGTGTGGACAGCTACTGTGGCGTGATGTCAATAACCACAGACGATTATATTGACTCGGCATTCAGTGTCTATAAATGTACTGGAAACACACAGTACACACACCGAAAGAAAGTTTAGAACCTTTAAATAAACAAATAGAATATCTATATAACCATAAGACTGAAACATTGCAAGTTACCTTTGAATAATGGCATAAAGGTTCTGACACACCAAACCGACACTCGGCCATTGTTGAGCGTCAGCTGGGCCAGTTTTTGAGGTGTGTTCCACACAGCAGCCACTAGTCGGACCTTGTTGGGGGCTTTTTGGCCGATTGAGCATGTTGAAGACATGCCAGACTTCACCAATCATTTAAAGGTCCCGTTCTTCATGTTTTTTTTAAGCTTTGATTGTGTTTACAGTGTGCAATATAACATGTTCATGTTTCGCGTGTAAAAAAACACAGTATTTTTCACACAATTTACTTATCTGTATACCGCTGTTTTCACTGTCCAAAAATGGCCTGATGACTTCCTTGTTCTATGAAGTCCCTCCTTCAGAAATACGTAACGAGTTCTGATTGTGCCAGCGGTTCCTGTGTTGCGATTCGACAGCAGCTTATCGCACGTTGCCCGGAAAGGTCACGCCTCTTACCATAAATTGGAGATGCATGCGCAGCTGATCGCACGTTGCCCGGAAAGGTCACGCCTCTTACCATAAATTGGAGATGCATGCGCAGCTGAAGTGCTTCTTCTCCGTAGGAGCGCAACAAGACCACGCCCCCTTTTTTGTGTATTCCTGTGGGCGGAGATTAGTCAAAAAACTGTTCTAGTTACGTCATCAAAAAAGGAAGTAGAGGGATGTAGTCCAAACCGGCCGTTCGCTGTATGCTTTGAAAGGGGACTTCTGTTAAATAAAATATCTCGCTAGGCATTGAACTTTGAGCTTTATAATTTTACAGGTATTATTTATGCTCTAACAGCAACATTACACACTAACTAAAGTTTGAAAAATAGAATCGCGAAGAACGGGACCTTTAGGGCCGTTTACACGACACCGCTTTCAACTAAAAACGTTAAACTTTGAATGTGTTTTGGCCATTCGTTTACACGACAACGGCGTTTCGGGTGCCTGAAAACGCAAACTTTTGAAAATGGGTTTCAAATTGCACGTTTTTGAAAACGGTCTCCATGTAAACAACAAAAACGTGAATCTCTGAAGACAATGACGTCATGCACATGCGTATTGCGTGTTCAGTCTAGGGCTGCATGATTTGGGGAAAATGTCATATTGCGATTAATGAGGTCAATATTGCGATTGCGATATGCGATTGCGATATAATAAACAAATGGTTTCATGAGTCAACTTGCTTGGTTCTAAAGTAAAATGCACACACAGATTAGTGATAATTCTGTGTATTAATGTGTATTTCTCAACTCAAACTAGCAACAACAACTAAATGATTGATAACACCTATAATGATCAATAAGCCATTGATGTAAAAATGACGACACCCCCCACATTTTAAACGTTAATTATAGCCATCCAACATTACAGTGATTCCATCAATATAATTGAAAGCTATCAACTTTTAAAATATTTATTAGGCTTAAAAAAAACAGCTTTTAAATTAAGTGAACTTCAAACAATCCTCACATAAACCCATAATAAATGCCATATTTACCTGTGCCCTTCCTGTCTTAACAGGTAGGATTGAGGATTTATATACAGATTTATATAGCCTACAGAAATTGAATAAAGTTATCAAACAGTCTGCGCTGCATGAATTATAAATTTATATATAGACTAATCCTTATTAAAGCAACAAAACTTCTTTAGTCAAGAGCAGTGAGTAATTTTCTGTTCCCTTTGTTGTTTGATTAACTTTACTGACAGAAAGCTTTATTCGCTGCTGGCCCTTTGAGAGCAGCCGTTGCTGAGACGCGTATCTCACACGCGCCTCATTCTCTCATAAGCACAACTCTTTTCGTCCATCATAAGACTGCTCTTATGTTATGAAGATAATCGACAAAACGATATTTTGGCATAATTGTGTGTGTTATTGTTAGTTCAAGCTCGAAAGAGAACTGTATTCTGGCACCCGGTCTGTGCATGCGCATTATACTGGCGCGCGTTTTTCTGTGAGTCACATTCAGGACATTCACAGGCAGCGCGCTCTCTTTTGACTTCTTGTCGTGCAAAATGGTTTTTAGGCATTTGCACGAATAAGAGCGGGATCATGTAACACTAAAGGATGACAAAAAAGAAGAGATGCGGTGTTAATAGCCCTAATTTGTTTATTTCATATAAAATCGCGGCATTTTGCGTTATATAATCGCATAGGTTTGACATTGCGATTACGATTGCGATACGATTAATCTTGCAGCACTAGTTCAGTCTATTCTGTTTCATGGCAATCTAATGGCCTGGCAAGAGAATACAGCGTTTTAAGTCGTTTTTGTGGATCCGTGTGAATGGGGATAGTTTGGCAATGGTGTCGTCTGTACGCGGAAAACTCAAAGGAAAAACTTCGTGTAAATTTCGGCGTGTAAATGCACCCTTAAGGCCTGTTCACACCGGGACGAATTTCGCGACGCGATATTCGCCGACGTTTAACGCCTCGTGACTAAACAAAGGGCGCCAATGTGAGTGTGCACACCGACACGAAAAACGCCACATGTAAAAGCGTCATTTTTTAAAAAACGCCTCGGGTTCGTTTTTTGGGGATTGACGCTCCGCATCAAAAACTATCCGACCAATGAGATTGGCGCTTTTACTCACGTGTCTGGAGCTTCTGAAGTTACAGTAAAACACAACTTGGGGGCGCTCAAACACAAAACAGTCTTGCCGAGCACACATACGTAACGGCGAAGAAGATATACGCCAAGTAGCGTCTACACTGCCGGGAAGAAATAAGACGAGGAAGATGCAAGGCAAGATGAATGTAGAGCTGCTGGTCTCGTTGGTGTCGGAACATAAAGAACTATATGACAAACGCGACAGCGACTACAACATAGGACTATTTCTGTTTTACATTAAGCGCCATCTAATGTCAGGGAATGAATTTGCATGTTCACTCGGCTCATCGTCAGCGAAAATCGCTTGGGTGTGAACACAAAAAACGCCTTGAAAAACGCTGGCGAATAACGGGTGCCGATATTCGTCCCGGTGTGTACGAGCCCTTTGTACACACCGGGACGAATATCGGCGCGCGTTATTCGTCAGCGTTTTTCAACCCGTTTTTTGTGTTCACACCCAAGCGATTTTCGCTGACAATGAGCCGAGTGAACATGCAAATTCATTCCCTGACATTAGATGGCGCCCATTTGCTCTGCAATAATTCTCCATAACATTCTCTTTTATCAAGATTTGTGTAGTCGCTGTCGCGTTTGTCATATAGTTCTTTATGTTCCGACACCAACGAGACCAGCAGCTCTACATTCATCTTGCCTCGCATCTTCCTCGTCTTATTTCTTCCCGGCAGTGTAGACGCTACTTGGCGTATATCTTCTTCGCCGTTACGTATGTGTGCTCGGCAAGACCATTTTGTGTTTGAGCGCCCCCAAGTTGTGTTTTACTGTAACTTCAGAAGCTCCAGACACGTGAGCAAAAGCGCCAATCTCATTGGTCGGATAGTTTTTGACGCCGCGCGTTAAACTAAAAAAACCAACCCGAGGCGTTTAAAAAAAATGACGCTTTTACGCGTGGCGTTTTTCGTGTCGGTGTGCACACTCACATTGGTGCCCTTTGTTTAGTCACGAGGCGTTAAACGTCGGCGAATATCGCACGCGAAATTTGTCCCGGTGTGAACAGGCCTTAAGTCTGCATAAACCCCAGCCCTTTCTTACAATCGACTGCAAGCTCACGTTTAGATCTGCCTTTATCCAATCAACAACCAGCAGACAGATTTGAACTGAATTGAATAATTTTTCTTTGGGACATAATGGCCAAGCTAAAACACTCTTATTTTCCCGTTGTGCCCATGCATGAATTCCAGGGTGGGATATGGAAGTAATTTAATTTACCATAAATCAAATTTGCCGTCTATAATCAAGTCATCCTGGGTGACTGATCTTAACATCTTGAATTGTAAACAAGATGAATCACTTGTCAGAGGAATTATAGTTTACATCATTTAACTTTTGTTTGCTGCTTTTTACCAGTATGAAATTTGAAATAAACTTGAATGAGTCATTTTTCCAACAACAATCTTTTGAATGTGAATTTTGATGTTAACCCAGATATCAAAGAAGCAATAAAACATTAAGTCAACGTTGGCATATCAACATTCATAGTTTTCTGTATACAGCATTGCGCTAGCCACGACAAAGTCAAGGGTTTGAGTCCCTAACTATTCCTTAAATTCAGTGCAGTTTGCTAAATATGAAAACATTAATGCCATTGAAATAATAATAATCTGGTGTTGGATTTACATAATTCTCAGTTGACGATGAAACAACACTGAAATTTAAATCTCAACCAAAATTACTCAGAAGCAAAATCGACAATGTATCATTTTGAATGTTGTCAAGGTCTGATTTAAAATGAATGGTCAGTAATGTATAAATTCATCTAGTGTGATGAATAGTGAATCTAGTGTGTTTCAAATGTGCAACAATCGAGAGTGGCACAAAATCACTCTCAAGAACCTTTTCTTCACTGTTCCCTGATAATGAAATTATCTTTCCAACCCTATCCGAAACGCTGAATCCCTAAAAATATTCTAGAGACAGCTGAAGACTCATCTCTTCCATCAGCACTCAACTCCATGCTGCTGAAAAATAAGTAAATAAATAATCTATTCTGTTTTACGGTCTATTCTTTTTTTCTATGCTCTCACTATTTCCTAATCCCTCCCTATTCTAGCATGTACTATCCTCAGCGATGGCTCAAACTTAATATTTCTAGCACTTCTCGTGTTTATTCCCTCTTTAAGATGAATCACTTGTTACGTTCCTCAATTGAAAGACGCTTTGGATAAAAGCCTCTGCTAAATGAATAAATGTAAACATTTTTACCGTGGAATCCATTTAAGTGCTTTACCAAACACAAGTGCTTCCCGTTTCTGCTTTTAAACCATCTAGTGATCATTTGTGCAAGTAAACACATTTGAATTCCTGTTTGGAAATGATTGCCTGTGGTTATTGGCATCTTGCCGCTGCAGATGCCGGACAGGCGTCGAGTCGAACACGAGCTGGAATATTCCTCTACGGTCAGTTCCAGATCTCTGTTTGGAGAGTGTGGACTGGAATGAAAAGCACCAGAGTTATGGCTCCTCCTGTTGCGTTCTCCCTCGCTGTGGAAGTCATTTATAATTCTGGATTAAGTGCTGATGGCGAGGTCAACCACAGCCGCCTAGCGCACAAAAGGCAACACCATTTCCTTCCAAAGCTGTTAGAGTTTAATATAGCAACAGCACTTTTTATCTCTCAACTGATTGCTTTTTATTATTACGGCAATGGCAATAAGTCTAACTTTCTTGCCTCCTCTCTCATACATGTCATCATTATCTGTCCTTCCCCCTTCCTCTCCCTCTCCAACCAAACATCATCATTCCTTTTAGAGTGCAGGTAGAGTTCTATGTGAATGAAAACACTTTCAAGGAACGTCTGAAGCTGTTCTTCATCAAAAACCAAAGATCCAGTGAGTTCTCGGCCAGACCGAGGGGCGACTCTAATTGTGGCTTTTCTTGTCCTGTGAGGTGGTAGTTTGTTTTTGCTTGACCCCCGTGAGTGGCTCTGTGGAGCTGGTGCTGGGTAATTGATTGGTCTTGTATTTGTTACTGGCCGTTTGATGTGCTGTCCTCTAGCTGTCGTGTCCCGTCCGTGAGTATTGGGCTTGGTGTGACTGTTGTTTGTGAAGCTCTTTGTAACGCTGGTTGGTGATAGACTCACGCTCTTGTGTGCAGGTTTGAGAGTGCGACTCTTCAACTTCTTCCTGAAGGTTGTGAGCTGCCTGCTCTACATCGTACGAGTCCTGCTGGATGACCCGCGGGAGGAGAGAGACTGGTGAGACACAGCCGAATGGGACCGAAGATATTTTTACTCGACGTGAAAGCTATTTCACTAGGGTGAACGTGATTTCACCAAGTACCACATGTTCCTGGATCAACATCTTTGTTGATCCTGGATCAACTTTCCAATCAACCAATCAGATTTGAGGGACAAGTTTACAGTTTATGTCAAGTTTAGGCTTAGAACCAGGGTGAAGTACTTAAACATCAGTGTTATTCACCTTTCATTACCCTCTGATTTTAGGGAAAAGTTATGGGTAGGGTTAGGTTTAGGGGTAGGGATTGGGTAAGGACTACATTTTGGGACAG
Source organism: Rhinichthys klamathensis goyatoka (assembly GCF_029890125.1). Lineage (NCBI taxonomy): Eukaryota > Metazoa > Chordata > Actinopteri > Cypriniformes > Leuciscidae > Rhinichthys > Rhinichthys klamathensis. The sequence goes on from NW_026606567.1 coordinate 2,701,439, forward strand.
GAATGTTGATCCAGGATCAACAAAATATGTTGATCCAGGACTATGTCTTACTTGGCAAAATCACGGTGACCATTTTGGTAGACAGAAAAACTATTCAGCTTGTTAAGATATATTGTTTTGGCCATATTCTAAAGGTGCCTCATATTAACAAAATTTCACCTATATTTGATGTACAAAAAAGTTTTTCGGTTTTGGCCAAAACAAGTTATACTACTAAATATGTCAGCAGTGTCTAGATGGTGCATAGAGAAAGCAATCCCAGTGAAATGTGAAAAGTGAAAATGAAAAGTGAAAATGTTGGTTACACTTTATTTTAAGGTGTCCATGTTACATTGTAATTATAAATTTAAGTAATAATAATTAACTACATGTACTTACAATAGGGTTAGGATTATAGTTTGGTTTAGGGTTAGGCACATGTAATATATATAGATATTAATACAGTAACTATATGTAAGGTGTAACAAGGACACTGTAAAATAAAGTGTTAGCAAAATGTTGATCCAAAAATAGCAAATCAAGTCAAGGTGAAATGTTCGATTGTTAAAGGGATACTCCACCAGTTTTTCTTATTAAACTATGTTATTCCCTTAACTAAGACGAGTTGATACATACCTCTCTCGTCTCAGTGCGTGCACTATATCGCTCTGTATTGCCGCAAAACTATGTTAGCACTTAGCTTAGCCCATGCATTAAATATGGGCCAAGCAGAGAAGCGACCAAACACTTCCACGTTTTCCCTATGTAAACACAGTTACTCGAGTAGTGTAACTTGACCTGGGCTGGTGACACAAAATAAACCGTTGCGCTTTTCTAAGCGTTTAAAATTGATGACTATATTGTATGGCGGAATACCATAACAAGTGCTTTTGAGCACTTCGACTTGGCGCAATAATATCTTCACTCGTGAAAAGTCCCGGCTCCCGCTTCCTCTCCCCCTCCCTCTGACATTTCCGTCAATACAACCAACGTGACTTTTACTACCTGTGCTGTGCTATTAGCAAACTGCAGATCATTTGCAATGGCGGACTTTGTAGATGATTATGACTTCTTTGTAGAAGACCCAGAGCCATATCTGTTTGAACCCGAGTACACGGAGGAGGAATTAGCTCTTATGGACCGTGAGAGGCAAGAAAGATATGATCCAGAACAGACCGGAGCTGGCGAAAGACCACGGGCAAACAGCAATTGGTGGTGCAAGTGTGACTGTTGCGAACAGATGCCGACCGAAATTGAGAGCCTGTGCTGTTTAGAATGCTAACTAAGCTAACTAGCTTCCAACAACCTGTTACTTCGTCAACTCCGCTCGAACTACTACTACCGGCGCATGTCACGTTGGTTGTATTGACGGAAATGTCAGAGGGAGGGGGAGAGGAAGCGGGAGCCGGGACTTTTCACGAGTGAAGATATTATTGCGCCAAGTCGAAGTGCTCAAAAGCACTTGTTATGGTATTCCGCCATACAATATAGTCATCAATTTTAAACGCTTAGAAAAGCGCAACGGTTTATTTTGTGTCACCAGCCCAGGTCAAGTTACACTACTCGAGTAACTGTGTTTACATAGGGAAAACGTGGAAGTGTTTGGTCGCTTCTCTGCTTGGCCCATATTTAATGCATGGGCTAAGCTAAGTGCTAACATAGTTTTGCGGCAATACAGAGCGATATAGTGCACGCACTGAGACTAGAGAGGTATGTATCAACTCGTCTTAGTTAATGGAATAACATAGTTTAATAAGAAAAACTGGTGGAGTATCCCTTTAAAGACAACATTGCAAGTATCCCTCATAGTAAGGCTAATTTTAGAATGCATTGTGACACGTTCACTTTATTCAAGTTTTTATTCAAGATGGTGGTTGCAGTCAAGGGAAATGTCATTATAAATACCACTTAAATCAATTTAAAATATATCCATCTAATATTTGTGTTTGTTGGAAGTTTCCGTGTTATAGTATGAAGTAGCTTAGCTTAGCAACATGCTAACTTCACACTCAGCTAAAGTTTCCAATCTAAGGTTTCTGGAGGAACAGCAATTGCTTGATTGTGTTTTTAACAAAGTTTATGAACATTGATTCTCCTGATACATTTGGAAACAGCGGTCAAATAGGAACAACAATCTTTACCGACTGATTTGCTAACCGTCAGTCTGAACGTATATCTTTAAGGTCGCGTTTAATCGCTTGAGGACGAGGTCACTGACTAGTTGTACTGTTGCTTTTGCTAGTAGGTGTTCCTGGTCAACTGCAGCCATATCAGTCGAATGGCTGTCTGCATTTCTATTGGTAGCCACTACATTACATCACTTCTCATTTGCATAAAATTGAACTTTGTCGCATCACCAGAAGAGGTTGTCACTGAGGGCACTAGGAATCACTGGAAGGGTAAAGAAGAAAGACAGGCATATACAGAGAAACAGGCCAGAGTCTGTTGTATTTCTGAGTGTAAATGAAAAAATGAAAAATAAAAAACAGATTTTCTGCCAAAGTGTTGAAGAACATGCTCACGCCAAAGAGATGCAAGTGAACGACAGGAACAGAGAAGGACGGTCAAAAGTGAAAATCTATTTTCAGTTTGGAGAGAGTTCATGTGGTGTTGGAGAGAGAGTGTGTGGGTAGACGAAGGGAAAGTGAGATCTGGAGAAGACTGAAGTGCCTTTGGACAGTCCATGCATAAAAAGCAAGTCGTTGGAACTCTTATCTGTGTGTGTGTTTCCTTCCCCTGCAGTCCTGGCTGTCTCAGACAGAATGTCTCTGCCCACAACAGAAGCCATTTCGACTGGTAAGTATTCAGGCTCTTGACTCTGGAATGAGAAATGAACATGGTGGCCGAGGGCCAGGTACACACAGACATACGGCCATTTTTAATAGAGAAAATCTGAAGAAAATCAATACAAATTTAAGGAATGTGAATCTCCACTTTTGAATATGTTTATCAGGAACTTTGCTGTTCATCTCTTCTGATATTTCATATTAAGCTTAATATACCCTTGTGAAAAAGAAGTGTGCTTTGAATGTCCAAATCCTTCAAAATACTAATACGTCCAAATACTTCAAATCCTATATATATATATATATACACTCACCGGCCACTTTATTAGGTACCCCATGCTAGTAACGGGTTGGACCCCCTTTTGCCTTCAGAACTGCCTCAATTCTTCGTGGCATAGATTCAACAAGGTGCTGGAAGCATTCCTCAGGGAGTTTGGTCCATATTGACATGACGGCATCACACAGTTGCCGCAGATTTGTCGGCTGCACATCCATGATGCGAATCTCCCGTTCCACCACATCCCAAAGATGCTCTATTGGGTTGAGATCTGGTGACTGTGGAGGCCATTTTAGTACAGTGAACTCATTGTCATGTTCAAGAAACCAATTTGAAATGATTAGAGCTTTGTGACATGGTGGAAGTAGCCATCAGAGGATGGGTACATGGTGGCCATAAAGGGATGGACATGGTCAGAAACAATGCTCAGGTAGGCCGTGGCATTTAAACGATGCCCAATTGGCACTAAGGGGCCTAAAGTGTGCCAGGAAAACATCCCCCACACCATTACACCACCACCACCAGCCTGCACAGTGGTATCAAGGCATGATGGTTCCATGTTCTCATTCTGTTTACGCCAAATTCTGACTCTAACATCTGAATGTCTCAACAGAAATCGAGACTCATCAGACCAGGCAACATTTTTCCAGTCTTCAACTGTTCAATTTTGGTGAGCTCTTGCAAATTGTAGCCTCTTTTTCCTATTTGTAGTGGAGATGAGTGGTACCCGGTGGAGTCTTCTGCTGTTGTAGCCCATCCGCCTCAAGGTTGTGCGTGTTGTGGCTTCACAAATGCTTTGCTGCATACCTCGGTTGTAACGAGTGGTTATTTCAGTCACTGTTGCCCTTCTATCAGCTCGAACCAGTCTGGCCATTCTCCTCTGACCTCTGGCATCAACAAGGCATTTCCGCCCACAGAACTGCCGCTCACTGGATGTTTTTTCTTTTTCGGACCATTCTCTGTAAACCCTAGAGATGGTTGTGCGTGAAAATCCCAGTAGATTAGCAGTTTCTGAAATACTCAGACCAGCCCTTCTGGCACCAACAATCATGCCACGTTCAAAGTCACTCAAATCACCTTTCTTCCCCATACTGATGCTCCGTTTGAACTGCAGGAGATTGTCTTGACCATGTCTACATGCCTAAATGCACTGAGTTGCCGCCATGTGATTGGCTGCTTAGAAATTAAGTGTTAACGAGCAGTTGGACAGGTGTACCTAATAAAGTGGCCGGTGAGTGTATATGTGTGTGTGTGTGTGTCTGTAAAAAAAAAAAAAAAACTGTACTTGCAGATAATATTTATGAAATACTAGGCCACTTAGGTGTTTCTGACGTCACAAACTACCTTGTAACCAATCAGGTCAACGTGTGATCGTCAACGAGTGGATCTCTGAGCTGGTGTGTGTAAGTGGAGGCGGGGCTAATTTAAATATTCATAGAACCGTGAATACTAAATGAGACGAGTGTAGAGTTATATTCAAGATATTTTAAGGCATGAAAAAAATTGTCAAGAATTTTTTTCAAATATGTAATTTTGGTGATCAAAGGTGAGTTTTAAGGGATACAATTATTGACTACAGGTGGAGTTTAATAATCTTGTCATAATTTAAAGAAGTACACTTATTTGGATGTTGACAAAAAGTGCTTGATTATAAAATTGTTGCGTGTTATTCAATATTACATTTAAAGTTTATTGGCTATCGTTTAAATGTAAATTTGCAACTTCATCGTTGCAAATGTGTGATTACAAATATTTAAATACATAACATAGAAGTTTCAATACACATTGAAGTATATTTTAGTGTAGCATAAATGCTTGTTACTGTACATTCGGCAGTACACTTCAACCATATTTCAAAGACAACATTATAAAGATGTAAATAAGTCCTACTAGCACTCGAAAGTTCAGCTAATAACATTTAATATAAATTTAAACTATAAATCATTTTCATTTAATTGCATAACATGGAGTTAAAGGAATAGTTAAAAATGAAAATCCATTTACTCACCCTCAAGTTGTTCCAAACCTGTATGAATTTCTTTCTGCTGAACACAAAAGAAGATATTTTGAAGAATGTCGGTAATCAGACAATTGATGGACCCCATTGACTTCCATAGTATTTTTTTTTCCTACTATGGAAGTCAACGGGGTCCATCAACTGACAACCATACAGGTTTGGAACAACTTGAGGGTGAGTAAATGATGGCAGGATTTTTAAGAAGTTTAAGAAGTGAACTATCCCTTTTAGTGTCTGAAAACATTACATTCAGTTCACACTTAAGTATATTCTTTTAAAGTGCAATATCTCCATAAGTAAATTTTTAAAGGTATTTCTTTTTAACAAGGGTAAAGCTGCTGTGTGACTCCAAACCACTCAATGAATGAAGCACGAGCAGAATGTTTTTAACCGACTGCAACAATTGGTCGTTTTCCCATTTCTGTGATGTTGTGCTGGTAGCCCCGCCCACAATCAAATCTGATTGGTCTAAAATTGAACTGTATGTTAAATATCCAACATGTTCTGACTGGCTGTGATTCAAAAATACTTTTTTTGCTAGAAATGTATTGTGTTGTGTACAGTTAGACTGTTTTGTCTCATGCCAGCAGTAGAATTGATTTATTGACTTCAGGAGAGTGCACAAGGAGTCTCCGTGACCTGTGTAACAAGGCGGTCAGGTTTTTGCTATTTATTAAGAATCAAAAATGCTAGCGGCAGTCTGTAAGCATTTAATGGTGTGTGTCTGACTGCTCATTACTTTAATGCAGAATACACACAACACAGCTTTGATTTCTTAATTTGAAACAAAAATGTCCGTATGAATCTGTTTATTGCTCAGGCATTGTAAATTGATTGGATTCTGGAATTGGTGTGTTTGTTTGACATGTGTGGGGGGAAAAGTGTTCAATTATGGGCCTGCTTCTTTATCCGAGCATCTCTAATTTGTCATTTCCCTTTCATTCTTTATCTCATTTTGTCATAATAATGGCTTCCTGTCATCAGGTCCCTCATCATTTGGGTGAACAGGCCTCTGCCACTCTGGGCTCTTCAGGTCAGAACAAATTCATTAACACACACACACATACACTTGTGTTTTTTCTACAGGCACTTTTGTCCTTTGTGTGATTTTAAAAGTAACTGATGATTGTATTTAATATTAAAGCAATGGACAGAACTTTGTATTTAACTAATGATAAAAAAATGAAACCTTATTGTAAAGTGTAACCAAATAATAGTAGCAAAAATAAATATTAAATCAATCCATGGTACATACAAGAGCCTGTGATTGAAAGAAACACGCACAGACACATTTCCCATTGTTGTGTGTCCCACAGTTTCGCCATTTATTCTCAGACAGTGTGAAACTCACTGCTCCTGCTGTTTCTTCCTACACGGCCTCAGCTTCTCTCTCTAATCTCGGTCTCTTTTTGTCTCTCTGTTTGTCTATTTTCTCCTCTCTCCAGGTGCTTGTTGCATTCATCAGTTTTTCAGAGACAATGTTGCTGGTGTACCTCAGCTACAAGGTGAGTCAAACAACCCATGTGCTCATGGCTTTATCACTAGTACTTATACTGGCTTCAAAGACGCCTAGAATACCTGGAGAGAACTACAGTATCTGCCAGATTCATATTCATTGCAATGCTAGCTGCATTTGAGCCTTTTACCAAATAACTCCAAATAACCTTCTGTATTGGGATATTTATCTTGCATGTTGTGACTGATAATCAGTATGTTTGTTTTGCTTAGTCCAAAGAAAAAGAAGCTCACCACACAAATCTGGTTGCTTGGCAGTTGACTAAACGAACATGTGAGCATTAATGCTATTATGGACTTTTTGGAAAATCCGCTCAGACTACGTTACCTCATGTAATTAATGTTCATGAGCAGAGCTGGTATGTTTAACATTGTGTCCCATTGACTTTTTAGATCGTTCCTTCATCCTGAATATATTAGATCTGCAGTCCCCAGAGTGTATTTGAGAAGGTCAGACAAAATGAGATGGAGAAACGGATAGAATCCTTCTAAAACTGCCTTCTGATGGCAGCTGGCACGGTGTGGTTCCTAGATGTTCGTAGCCGGTATTTATGGGCAGTAGTTGGTCCAAACTGGTTCATCATGTTGGTCAATCTGGTTAGGGCTGGTAGACTGTCTTAGACAAGAAACAAGCGAGCTACAGCGTTTCAGAAACAAGCTTAACCACCTGAAGAGTAGAGGAAGAGTTGCGTTGAGCTGTTTTGAAGGGGCTAAGTGGTGAGAGAAAGCACGAGGCTTGTTTGTCCTCCAGACACTGATAGTGAAGGGATCTCTTAGAGTCTCCTACACCTCGTTTGATCCCCGTGCGATGAGTGCAACCTGCATCAACACATCTCTCTCACTTTTTGTTCTGCTTTGATTTCTTTCTAAACCAACGAGGCTTTTTAACCCACGCAGGTCCCGCATGGGTAAGACCTAAACATATATCTTGCTTGTAAAATATGGCAGACATTTAACACATTAATTGTGCCACGGGCTCAACTGCATCCGATAAATGAAACATATTTCCGAGGGCGGGCGAGGAGAGTGACCTTTAACCCTGCTGTTTTTCAATGGTTCAAACCTTATCAAAGCAGCGTTTTATCCTCTAATCCAAGAGGTCACACAAACACTAGTTTCATGACCCTGACACAAGTATCCTTGTTTCCAGGGCAACGTTTGGGAGCAAGTGTTGCGCATTCCGTTCATTCTGGAGATGATCAGCGCTGTTCCTTTTGTGATCACTGTGAGTAAACATGGTTTCATGGACATGGATCATTTGTTATTATTATTATATTTAAAGGGATAGTTCACTTTGAAATTAATTTTTGATATGTTTTAGCTTACCTCAAGGGCATCCAAGATGTAGGTGTCTTTGTTTCCGCAGTAGTTTCAATTTTGATATTTTTAGGTCAAACCGTTCTTGTCTGTCAGTCATATAATGCAGGTCTATGGTCACCACCTCAAAGAGCATGCACAGAGAAGTCCAAATTAAACATGATTTAATGACTCGTAAATGTAAGTACACATTGATGGCCTAAGACACGAAACGAGCGGTTTGTGTGAGAAAATGAACAGTATTTATATAGTTTTTACCTCTCGTAACCACAGCCACATCCAAGTGATCTGAGGGCGCCGGCGCTTCAGTCTGTGCGTTACAAGAGGTAAAAACGATATAAATACTGTTCGTTTTCTCACACAAACTGCTCGTTTCGTGTCTTAGGCCATCAATGTGTACTTACATTTACGAGTCATTAAATCATGTTTAATTTGGACTTCTCTGTGCATGCTCTTTGAGGTGGTGACCATAGACCTGCATTATATGACTGACAGACAAGAACGGTTTGACTTAAAAATATCAAAATTGAAACTACTGCGGAAACAAAGACACCTACATCTTGGATGCCCTTGAGGTAAGCTAAAACATATCAAAAATTAATTTCAAAGTGAACTATCCCTTTAATTTTTTTTAACATTTAAAAATATTATTTTATTTTGTTTCTGACATTATTATTATTATACTAACAATTAAACAATATATATGTGCCTGATTTCCACGCCGGGGAAATACATAAAGCAAATTTGCCTTTATATAAATACAATATAGGTAGGTCTAAATCCATGTGATCACTTAAATCAATGTTATATATCGTCCATCCTTAAAACTTGTATAGTTTTTTGTCAGTGTTTATTTAAAAGCGTCCAATTATGCAGAATATACAATGGTAATTATTTAATTGATGAGTTGTCAATACAGTATATAACAATACAATATATAGGGTATGGTTTTACCCCTAAATTCAGCATATTGACACAGAATGATAACTGAAAATCCCTATTTTGCTGCCTGGAGTCCAGTTGTTTCTATGAATTGCAGCCATCCATTTGCTTCTCTGTTCTGTAGCTTTCGGCAGTCTGTAAAAATATACCTCAGATTTCTTGTCAAATCTAGTTGTACAGTCAATCGCAAAGCTCTTTCCAGTTTTAGATGTGTTTTTCGCGCCATTCAGGCTGAAAACAAATGCTGCCATTCAGTCTTTTTGCCACTTAGTGGGCGTAACCGCAGTCCCTCCGGCCGACGGTGACGTCACCCGCATACCCTCTATACACAGACTAATGATAAGGGACACCTGTAAACAATGAACAATGACAAGACACATGGCAGGATCACATGACAGACATGGATTCACATGACAGACATGTAACATAACATGAACAAACCAAAACGTGACAGACAAGACCAAATCGTGACACTGAGGTTATTATTATCATATATATATATATATATATATATATATATATATATATATATATATATATATATATATATATATTCAGACCTGCATTGTATTTGCATTTTTAACATTATGTTCATAACCGTCATGGTTCTTAGATCATTTCAAGTCATTACCTGTGGTCAAGAGTAAATAATTTAGGCTGAATCAGTGAGGAAGTGAGTTGTGTGACTGATTCAGTGACTTGCTTGCAGTCAGTGAGTCTTATAATTTACATACATACATACATATGTATATATATATATATATAGTATATTTGCCATGGAGCTAAACATTAATCAGTGGAGCAGCAGTGCTCCTGAATAGCGGTGCTGCAAACTCTGTATTGTGTTACAGCTGTATCACAAAACTCGTTGAATTGAAGGAAATTAAGTCTTTTTTTCTTTCCAATCAGGTGATTTTGCCTTCCCTCAGAAACTTGTTCATTCCAGTTTTCCTGAACTGCTGGCTGGCCAAACACGCTCTTGAGAACATGATTGTAAGAAATGAAGCCTATCTCCTGTCCTTTCTTCCAGTGAAATTGTGTCTGTGTGTATCCACTTTTATCACACAGCTCTTATTTTCTTCTCCATCTCTATCTCACTTCCTCTGCCTTGCCTTGTTTTCCTGATTGTATCTGTCCTCTGCTGTCGAAAGCTGGCTGGTTATCAAATTTGCCAGACCTCTTGATGATTGTTTTGGGTTTTTTTATCACAAGTACAAGCACAATAGCAGCACTATACTTTATTAAACGTCTCACTGTCTCTCATCTCTGCCTTCTTTCATCTCTCGGTTCTCCTTCATGTTGTTTTCAGAATGACCTGCACAGAGCGATTCAGCGCACACACTCGGCCATGTTCAACCAGGTGCTCATCCTCATCAGCACCCTCCTCTGCCTCATCTTCACCTGGTGAGAGAAAATTAATTATTAATTTAATGCGAAGATTGATTAACTTTACAATAAATCAGTGGGAGAGCAGAACACTTAATTGTGCTTTTGGTACAAGAAATGGTAAATGGACTGCATTTATATAGCGCTTTCACAGACCCAATGGCCACCAAAGCACTTTACATTTTGCCTCACATTCACCCATTCATACACCGACGGCGGTGTCAGCCATACAAGGCGCCATCCAGCTCGTCGGGAGCAGCTGGGGTTAGGTGTCTTGCTCATGGACACCTCGACACTTGGTCAGGTGGAACCGGGGATTGAACCACCAACCTTCCGGTTTGTAGACAACCTACATGAACCACTGAGCCACTGCCACCCCGAAAGGTGAAGAAAGGTGTAGAATAGCAGAATAGGATCTGTGGTGATGCTGCAGCTGTGTGTGTGACTGGTCAGGATTTGACAGGATGGTGTTTCCACAGTGCTGATTAATTAAACACCATGTTGTGTGTGTGTGTTCTCATGTTCTGTGAGGGAAGTAGCAGGGAGGATGCCGAATGTACAGGGTAACGGTGCGTTTGTAAAACAGAAGGGAGAGAATCGAATGACCTTTTCACCGCTGACAGCTGCGTGTTGACTCAACCGGCCTTTCAACACGGAGCAAACACACACACACGCCGCACACACCAGCGGTACTGAAAGATAACCCACACACGGGCACGCAAACAGGGTTCACATCATGTCGTCTTGTGTGGGGCTCACCACAGTTTATCGCAGTTTGCTCCTAACCATCCGGTGATGATAGAAACCCTAGATAAGGCTCACCTGTCCACCTGAAAAGCCTTTCAAGGAATGATTTATTCAGTTTTTTTTACAAAAAAATCTTAGTACAGCTCTTTTCCACACAACCGTTCATACTCATAGTGCTTTAAAATAACATCATAGATGTTTTGAAGAACACGAGGGTAAGAAAATAATGGCAGACTTTACATTTTGGGCTGAACTATCCCTTTAAATCCATATTTCAGCTGTTCTTACACCCTTTTATCTCTCTTTTCCAGTATTTGCGGGATTCAGCACTTGGAACGAGCAGGGAACAACCTGACGCTCTTTGACTCTCTGTATTTCTGTGTTGTCACCTTCTCTACGGTGGGCTTTGGTGATGTCACACCACAGATCTGGCCCTCTCAGCTGCTCGTGGTCATCATGATCTGTGTAGCTCTTATAGTTCTACCAATACAGGTAAATAAAATACATGGTCGGCCCGTTCCAACTCATACTTTTAATAATATATATATATATACTGTATATAGATCTAGTCTACCAAGACCAAATACATTAACATTGCCGTATCCATTACCATGTTAAAACTATTTAGCTCTGGCTTTGTTTAGAAATATTTTCATTGGTCATATAGAGCAAAAACAGGCACTATTGACCATATTTTGTCTAAATGTTTACTGATTGGTCCAAAAGCTGATATGATTAATAAGTCATGGCAACATATGTTTTTTTCCAATACTTCAACTCAGTTTTCAACTTCAGTTTTGAGGCTTCAACTAGAAAATATATTAATATATAAAATATGATTATACTTTAAAAAGTTTTTAAGTTAAATTAGTTGGACATTTGTTACAGTCTAAATTGCTGGTAATCTGAAAGATGAGTGGAAGATTTCAAAGGATCACACTTAGCCTTACAGTTTTGACATAAGTAATTGTTACCTTACCTTATGTCATCTTAACAGAATATATCCGTTCCACTTAGTATTCACGTCAAGCTTTCGGCAAGTTCTTTGAAAGAACTTTGAAATTGTTTAGTTTAGGCAAATTTTACGAATTACTGTGGAACATTTACAGAGAATCTAGTGAATGAAAGGGAGTATTTTATCTTAACTTTCTCAGTTTCCTCAACAGTAGTTCTGCATTGGTCTTTTACATAAGATGATTTCAAAAAGGTTTTCCACTTTTACTTTCAACTGTCAGACATTTTATGCAAATATTATGTGGTTATGATGACAAAAGCACTGAGCCGAATCACTTTTGTGTTTAAGGCCCCGTGAGACGCGACACAGCTGGTGATTTTCACAGTCTGACACACACGCACACACACGCACACACAAACGCTTCCATGTACACAGTGCTTTTAATGAAACGTATTTCACATCCCATTTCAACATATACCTCGTATTGCTTGACACACACTCACCCAAACAGGTCTCACACACACTTACTCACGAGCACAAGCCTCCCGTGGGGCTGAGGAGAGAATGAGATGAGAGCGGGCTTGTCTTTCATGTGTGATGTGAGGGCTTCCCTGCCAGGTTCCTCTTCGGGAGGCTGCTATGTGTCCGTCACACAGGAAATGGCAGTGGCTCTGGCGAGGCCCTCCTACTCTTTTCATCTACAAATACCAGCTGACATTTACTGCTGCCCCCCACACGCAGCTGGTGCTCGAGCGTTACGGCCGAGCCTGTGTTTGTTTCTGGCCTGACAGGGGAAATCTCCGGCATGGCTCACGGCCCGCTGAGAGCCATCCTACCGTACAGACTGACAGCAGCCCCCATATCCCATCGCTCCCTGTGCACACATCGCAATGAGTTTTTTTTTTTTCTTCGAAGCTTTTGTATTGCAATTAAACAGTGCCAAATCTCAATTCCCAACAACCCTTTGCCTGAAAGCCAATGAATAGCAGACATTACCCACGACTGCTACTAAAACACCTCAAATCTTTGCTGAGAATCCCTTTAGGTTCTCAATACCGGGAGCAAAGCACTTCTGTCAGACATTTACGCCTGCTGTTAAACATGCATCTGAGCGCTTTTATTTATCCTCACAGCCAATATCACCCACACAATCCACAACAGCAGCCTTATCTTTGCAGAAACATGATCAAAAACAGTATCTACTAGGGGTGTAACAATACCCTCATGTCACGATTCGATACATATCACGTTATGATATTATTGCGGTACTCCAAGACATATGGTAAAAGGTTAACAAAAAATGTACTGTTGATTAAAATGCTAAATTGTATTACATTGTGGGTGTAAATGAATAAGATTGGACTTTGGTGCTGGTAACCCAATGCACAGGATGATGGTGACACCAGAATAAAAATATTCATGATTCTGACGCTTAAAATACAAAATTATTTTAGACGAATATCCTTGCACTCTGTCACTTACTAGATACATTGAAAATAATGTAGACCAATTTTACACAAATATTCCCCCATTGCATTATTATACATTATATTCAACATTATATATCGTAGTTTAATGTAGTGCTACTGACACAACTCTGAATTTTTTTTAATTTTGGGTGAACGATGCACGATACATATTCTCACTATCCACGATACATTTTGTTGCATTTTTGTTTTGCGATATATTGTGACACGATATATTGTTACAACCCTAGTTTCCACACAAACAGTCCGTAGCAATATGCAATATTCAAGACTAGTCAAAACTATTGTATAATAGTAAAATACTGTATACAATTATATGAATCAGAATTAGTTTGCCCGCAGAACTTAATTTCACAGATAGTTATTTCAGGTTCTGATAAGCCACGTGGAGTCTGATGTCTTGATGAAGCCTCGTTCCCTGTAATTTCCCATAGTTTGAGCAGTTGGCTTTCTTGTGGATGGAGCGACAGAAGTCTGGAGGGAACTACAGCCGCTATCGTGCCCAGACCGAGAAGCACGTGGTGTTGTGTGTCAGCTGTCTCAAGATAGACCTGCTCATGGACTTTCTCAACGAGTTCTTTGCGCACCCCAGACTGCAGGTAAGTATGCGTGTGCGTGTGTACACATGTACGTTCAATGGGTCTCATTCATGAAACATTCGTAAATATGCAAATGATTTGCGCGTAAATAGACCTTCCTGAAAATTCTTCTCCTGATTCACAAATACTTCGTAAACGTCAGATGTAATAGTGAAATGTGTGTGTGTGTTAATGAATTCCAGTCAGTCGTAAATGGGATGCGCGTGCACGTTCATTCTCAATTACCATAAATCCCGCCCATTAAATCCGACTGACAACTATATTTGGGCATCATATTATGACATGAATGCTAATGAAAAAAAAAAATTCTCAGATGCAGAAATTGAAGTTTTATTATCAGAAGTTCATTCAAAACGCCACATTTTATTTTCAAGCGTACATAGTGGCGTATCGGGTCCTAAAAAAAAAGGAAGCTTGGCAGCATATTACAGATGCAGTTAATGGAGTTTCATCTGTTAATCGAACATTCCCAGAAGTGAGAAGAAAATGGTTCGACATTAAGCTTGAGAGCAAAAAACGAATTAGTTCACTTCGGAAAAATAGTATTCAAACTGGAGAAGGACCACCATCGCAGATGCTATTACTGGCTCTCATAATAAGAAAAACCTTATGTAATTACTATATATAATTTTTTTTACAAAATGCTGTGCAAATATGTACCCGATTAAGGTGAATTAAAATGCAGCCTTATTAATGAGCAAAACGTTCGGGTGTTAAGCGCACTATTTACGCGTGGCTGGGAGCAGGTGTAGATTTCTTGTATACCAACTAACATTTGGAAAATCCGAACATTTTAATGAATCCGAAAATTTACGCCAGAACCACTTTACACATGATTTACACAAAAATTCGTTCTGCTCGTGTTTCATAAATGAGACCCAATGTTAATATGAGCTCAGACCGCCTGCTGTGCGTTGTTAATCCTCTTCAGGATGGCTGGAAGCTTGTACTAGGATTAACAGAACATCAATTTAATTTAACCAAGCTATTTATGTTTGATACGGGTTGCATTGGCTTGCAGTGTCTGTCTGACAACGTTTTTCCACTAACTTGCCCAGGATTACTATGTGGTCATCTTGTGTCCTGCTGAAATGGACGTCCAGGTGCGGAGAGTACTCCATATCCCACTGTGGGCTCAGAGGGTCATCTACCTGCAGGGATCTGCTCTCAAAGACCAGGACCTAATGAGAGCAAAGTAAGCCTGCTGAGAAAACAGTGCATATCACACGAAAACACCCCTTGTTAAAGAAAAGTGCGCTTAACTGTATTGAATGTGCACTTGTAGTATACTTCAAATCTTAAGTTTATACTTGCTGATTATAGTATCGATTGAATGAAAGGCCACTTATTAATCCTAACCCTATAGCAAGTAGTTGGTTATCATTACTCATTACTTAAATGGATAATTACATTGTAACAAGGACAAAGTGTAACCCAGTATATTTTAGTTTAGCATAAATGCCTGTCAGTGAAATATTGTTCATGTGTACTGGCAAATGTATAAAGACAATTGAAGTAATTATGAAATTACATATAAAGATGTTCATAAGTCCTACTCGAGTGGGTCAGAAACACTCTAAAGTTTAGCTAATTGCATTTAATATAAGTGTAAGTATTCTTTTGAAGTTTATTATTTCCATAATGAGTACTTATTTTTTTAAAGTGTACTAATTTTTCACAAGGGACATCATGACCTACTATGCCTCAAGTCTATATAAATATTCCATTTCATTAACTCATAATCAATAAATTTTGAGCACTCCCAGTCACTGCAATGTTGACTGGAGGCTTTAAAAGCAGTGTGTAGCTCATATTAATGTCAATGACTTTGAGTAAAAACATGTATTACTAAATGTTTCGAACACATCACACTCTATTTGGTGCCTGATTTGAAATGATGAAAATTGTTGTGTGGCGTATTTAGTACTAATCATGAAAATTATGATCTCTTATATAATCACATTATATTATCAAAGCTTAAATGGTCAAACGTTTCCCTTTCTTTATGTTTTCTGATAGTCTTGCTTAGACTGATATCTACCATATCAGCTTTTTTTGATTAACTAGAAATCACACTTCTTATTCATTTTTGAGGGACGAGTTGAAGATATTTTTGTGGTTATCAGTAGCATGCCTCAGATGTCAGATGAACACTTTTGGAAGTATTCGCTTGTATCTTTTACGTTCTCTGTTTTTCTCTTCTGTCCACTCTCTTTGTCTCCCTCCTTTTCCCCCTGTTATGGAACCTGACCCTGTTTCTCTGGTCTCTTGTGTCCTCTTCATCGTGATCGGCTGCAGGATGGACGATGCAGAGGCCTGTTTTATCCTAAGCAACCGGTTTGAAGTGGACCGCTTTGCCGCTGTATGTTCCCCTCCAGCTCAATTTCCTCACCTTTTATCCCATTCTGCTTCTCTACCCTCTCATTTCTGTCCGTAAAATAGGAAGCAGCAGATCCGAACATCCCATGTATTAGCCTGATTCTATTTCACTCTTTCACATCCTCCTCCTTACTGATATTACATTTTGACAGTTCAACATGAAATGATTTATTCTCAAGGCAGTTGTAAGCGACGTTTGAGAAAGTAGCTGGATGCCTCTCACGAAACCTGTCAAGAAAATGTCAGGGTCATATTTCAACCCAAAATCAAAAGAAATAAATGATAATTTTATATTAAGCATCAAGAAAAGGAGACATTTTGCATTGTGACATTCATTCTCTTCTCCGCTTACTGTAATACATACCATCAATAAAAAATTATTTTATTGCAGTAATATAAAAAAAAACTATGATATGCTTAAAACGGAGTCGTTTTTCCTTTGAGTTTTCTGCGTACAGACGACACTATTGTTAAAACAATCCCCATTCACTCGGATCCGCAAAAACGACTAAAACGTTGTATTCTCCTGCCAGGCCATTAGATGGCGATGAAACACTATAGACGAAACACGTAATACGCATGTGCATGACGTCATCGTCTTCAGAGATTTTTTTGTTGTTTACATGGAGTTTTCAAAAACTTGCACTTTTAAACCCATTTTCAAAAGTTTGCGTTTTCAGGCACTCAAAAAAAAAAACGCATAAAAAAGTTTAACGTTTTTAGTTGAAAACGGTGTCGTGTAAACAGCCCCTAAAACTGAGGGCAATATACTGTATACACAGGATAACTGAGGAAGGAAATAAGAGACAGGTAGGGCTAATCAATCAAACAATGAGTAACCATGACAACAAATGCCCTGACAACCAAGGAAACGGAAAAGAAAAACAATGAGAAACAAACTAAAAGTCCAAAATCGAATAATTCCTACTATATAGTAGGCGCCAGTATGTCAACAGACTAGTACTGGATGTCCGAATGACCTAAAACTTCCTCTGTGATTCTGAAGTGTGCATTTGATGGACACTTTACTATCCCATGAGGCCACGGGAGAGGATTTCTAGCAGTGAAGCGACACAACTGACGCTGGAAGGTCACGTGACAGTAACATTGTGGATGTAGTATGTCCGCATTTCATTCATAATACCCTAATTCATACTATATAGAACGTATTTTTTTAAACTAAAATGAAACTAATACAATAACTGAATGTGACAAAACTATAGGCTATTGCAAAATGCAAAAAAAAAAAAAGATAAAATTGCAATAATGTGCTTAATAATGATAAAATAATATTACATTGCATATATATATTTTTTTCTTTTGATTTTTGCGTTGAAATGAGACCTGTACCGGTTTTGATGAGATTCACCTTCACTAGTTATCAGGCACTTTAGATGTTAATTTCTCTGTAAAGAGGGTAATGGCTGGTACATAAGAGCAGACACTAGGACTAATGGTATACTTCTGTTCATATCTCTCTCTTTCTCTCTGTTTTTCTTTGACACAGGACCATCAGACCATCCTCAGAGCATGGGCCGTGAAGGACTTTGCCCCAAACTGCCCTCTCTATGTGCAGATCCTCAAACCCGAGAATAAGTTCCACATCAAGTTCGCAGGTCAGCGTTCAAAATGTGTTTCGCTCAGGGATGCAGGTGTGGAGAGTGGAGGATAGTGTGATATTTGATGCACTTCGTTCATGTGTGAGTGTGCTGAGAAGCAGGCGATCAGCCAATCCCATTCCCTCTGAAGCTGCGTCCTTCAACAATAAACCCACTTCATATCCCTCTTCAGCTGTGTAAATGTGAAGAATGCTTTTTATTTCCCCAGTCCACCCATTCCTCACAACATGCTATGCTGTGATGGATGAATTATGTGGGTGAAGGCCAGTATTATTACAGAGTGTCTTTTTACACCAAGTGCAAATAGCCCGCCTTGTTGGCAGAGGCTTTTTACACTAACTCCGCCCACCAATGTCTGGTTGAGCCAGACAAAATTACAAAAGAAATCCCACAGACAACAGAATCAGTGGTGTGGCGTTAGCAAGATCGAATCCGGCTTTTCCGAACTCCTTCTCCCTTTTCCCATCGCATATCAGTTCGGAGAGGCATTTATTTTAAATAAAATGAGGAAAATATTCAAAAAGTGGAAATAAAGCACCTAACAGGTATTTAAAAATGAGAAAATCATTTAATGGATTGGGTTTGGAGTGAGTGTATGGAAACAGGGACAAGTAATGTCCCAATAAAGCAGCATCCATTTATGATTTTAATACATACAATCATTTACACTCAATATGTTGTTATTGTGGACTACATTATGCACTGAGCTTCATGACGCACTTCTGTTTTAAACTCATTTATTTCCGGTTATGAATATTTTCAATGTGCTGTAATCACCTAGTTGACTAATTGAAGTATTTTTAAAAAATACAAACAAAATAAAATATTTATGCACTAATCAAATGAACAGAAAAAATGTATGCACTATTTAACTAAAAGATAAAATCTTAAAATAATCATTAAAAAAATACAAACAAAATAAACGTTTATGCACCATTAAAACAAGTAAAAAAAAAAGAGTCATTTAAAATACAAACAAAATAAACATTATGCACCAATACAATTAACAAAAAAAATAAACTGAAATTCAAGCCCATAATACAAAATGAAATAAAATATTCATAACTTTAATAATTGGCGGCTGGCTCATGGTCACCCAGGCTGTTTTTGGCAGAGCCAGTCCCTCGCATATTCAAAAGCCCGGTAAATCAAGCATACTTGTCTGAATGAGGAGAGAGTGTGGAGCGCTCAAACCTCCAGACATTGCTGCACAATGTTTGTCACAAACAACTGTACCCGTCCCGTCCGCCTTCAATTCA
Organism: Rhinichthys klamathensis goyatoka; assembly: GCF_029890125.1. Lineage (NCBI taxonomy): Eukaryota > Metazoa > Chordata > Actinopteri > Cypriniformes > Leuciscidae > Rhinichthys > Rhinichthys klamathensis. Next base: position 2,720,703 of record NW_026606567.1, read on the forward strand.
GCTGTCTCAATCACCCGCTGAGAATTGATTGTGTTGGAAAAGTGAAGAAAATCCTTCACCCTCCACAAGCTTCTGTTGCACTCCAACCTCACCCTTCACATCTCCATTTGGAAACCAACTGGATCTGTTCATTCAATTGACCTTCCTTCCTTGAATGGTTTTGCGGAGTTACTAACTATAAATAGCACTAATAACTTAGTAGCTAGTCGACTAGTCGATACAACCCTTGTTTGGGAGTAGTGTCCTGTTTAGGAAGATGCCGTTTCAGTGTTTTTCCTCAGCCCCGTGGGATACATACAAAAATTGCAGAAAGTTTCTGGCATATTGCACATCTCAAGTTTGTAGGATTGCTTTGGTGTGTGTGTATGTGTGAGGGTTATTCTAGAGTGATTACCGGGAAATGATGGAGAACTTCGCGGTTCAGCAGGATGTGAGCTGAGGCAGTTATTAGAGATCCAGATTTTGCTCCAGTGAGCAGCAAATCAAAAAATGAGAAGACTCACGTGAAGACTCACTTTCTCACTGACCTGTACAGTCCTGTGGTTGTGATGCTGAGAACATGATGGTCTGCCCAGCATGTGGTGACGGCGCTTATTTTAGGGTCAATGAGAAGGCGGAGGAGGAACAGACACGATGAGTCAGTGGTTGAGGCAGCTGCAGAGTCAGTGAGCTTTACCCAGAGATCAACCACAGATTACACAGTTTCACACAATCTGTCAGTCGAACAAAGTCACTATAGAGTGCTGCAATCAAAGGAGAATGAGAAATGAGTCTGGTGTTCACTAATTCCTGTATCTGAAACTGAAGAATGGTGTCTCGCTTCCTTGCTGCCATGTCAGTCATTGACATAACACTAAAATGCATGACCCAGAAAACATACACGGGTGCCTAAAGTGGGTCAAGACGACCTGCATATGACTCAGTGTTTTATCTTCAGCATCCTCTGTATCTATAGCGCCCCCTGTATCTATAGCGCCCCCTGTATCTTAATCCCCCTGTATCTTAATCCCCCCCTGTATCTTAATCCCCCCCTGTATCTCTAGCACCCCATGTATCTTCAGCGCCCCCTGTATCTTCAGCGCCCCCTGTATCTTCAGCGCCCCCTGTATCTTCAGCGCCCCCTGTATCTTCAGCGCCCCCTGTATCTTCAGCGCCCCCTGTATCTTCAGCGCCCCCTGTATCTTCAGCGCCCCCTGTATCTTCAGCGCCCCCTGTATCTTCAGCGCCCCCTGTATCTTCAGCGCCCCCTGTATCTTCAGCGCCCCCTGTATCTTCAGCGCCCCCTGTATCTTCAGTGCCCCCTGTATCTTCAGCTCCCCCTGTATCTATAGCGTCCCCTGTATCTTCAGCGCCCCCTGTATCTTCAGCGCCCCCTGTATCTTCAGCGCCCCCTGTATCTTCAGCGCCCCCTGTATCTTCAGCGCCCTCTGTATCTTCAGCGCCCCCTGTATCTTCAGCGCCCCCTGTATCTTCAGCGCCCCCTGTATCTTCAGCGCCCCCTGTATCTTCAGCGCCCCCTGTATCTTCAGTGCCCCCTGTATCTATAGCGCCCCCTGTATCTTCAGCGCCCCTGTATCTATAGCGTCCCCTGTATCTTCAGCGCCCCCTGTATCTTCAGCGCCCCCTGTATCTTCAGCGCCCCCTGTATCTTCAGCGCCCCCTGTATCTTCAGCGCCCCCTGTATCTTCAGCGCCCCCTGTATCTTCAGCGCCCCCTGTATCTTCAGCGCCCCTTGTATCTTCAGCGCCCCCTGTATCTTCAGCGCCCCCTGTATCTTCAGCGCCCCCTGTATCTTCAGCGCCCCTTGTATCTTCAGCGCCCCCTGTATCTTCAGTGCCCCCTGTATCTTCAGCGCCCCCTGTATCTATAGCGTCCCCTGTATCTTCAGCGCCCCCTGTATCTTCAGTGCCCCCTGTATCTCTAGCACCCCCTGTATCTTCAGCGCCCCCTGTATCTTCAGCGCCCCCTGTATCTTCAGTGCCCCCTGTATCTATAGCGCCCCCTGTATCTTCAGCGCCTCTGTATCTATAGCGCCCCCTGTATCTTCAGCGCCCCCTGTATCTATAGCGCCCCCTGTATCTTCAGTGCCCCCTGTATCTATAGCGCCCCCTATATCTATAGCACCCCCTGTATGTGCCCCCTGTATCTATAGCCCCCCTTGTATCTTCAGCGCCCCCTGTATCTATAACGCCCCCTGTATCTCTAGCACCCCATGTATCTTCAGCGCCCCCTGTATCTTCAGCGCCCCCTGTATCTTCAGAGCCCCCTGTATCTTCAGCGCCCCCTGTATCTTCAGCGCCCCTTGTATCTTCAGCGCCCCCTGTATCTTCAGCGCCCCTTGTATCTTCAGCGCCCCCTGTATCTTCAGTGCCCCCTGTATCTTCAGTGCCCCCTGTATCTTCAGCGCCCCCTGTATCTATAGCGTCCCCTGTATCTCTAGCACCCCCTGTATCTTCAGCGCCCCCTGTATCTTCAGTGCCCCCTGTATCTATAGCGCCCCCTGTATCTGTAGCGTACTGTCAGGAGAATGCTTTGTTTGTTGCTGTCTTGATCTAGTTTCTAGTTTGTGTTAGTTTCATTCTGTTCACCTGTTGTTTGTTAACTCATTAGTTCCCTCGTTTAGTTCTAGTATAAGTTTTCCCTGTTTTGTTCAATTCCTTGTCCTGTCTCTTCCGTGTTACTTCATGTAAAGTGGTTGGTTTCCCGTGATTTCTCCTATGTGTTTGTTTTGCTTTATAATTAAGTGTTTCTCTGGATACTATCATCATGCCCTTTAGATATCACAGCCAACCGTGACAAAAACACACTACAGTTAAAATTATAATCAAGTATTTTACAAGTGTTAGTCAACAAATCAAAAAAAGTGTACTTTTATAAAACATGACAAAAGATTGAAACATAGTTATTTTTTAAATGTACCTTGACATTATGACATTATTACAAAGTGCCCTTTTTAAAAGTGTACTTAAGTATGTTAAGAAACAGTCATGAAAGTTTACTCTCAAGTGCACTTAAGTGGTGTTTAATTTCAAAAATATTATATCGTCTGCAAATCCAGTATAAAACTTGTACACTACAAGTGCACATTCAGTGCATTAAAGCACACTTCTTTTTCTCAAGGGTATGTATAAAAAAGGATTCAAGGGAAATCTAGTAATATATTAATACTTTTACAAATATAGATATTTTTTTTCCTACTTTCAAATAATAATTTGGAGTGTCAAGTTATTTAATATTATTATGAAAATTAAAACATGAAGGCGTCTTGTCAGATGTGACCGCAGACAGGATGCCATAAAAATATTGGGGACACTTACCCAGAAGTATGGTGTAAAAGTGATGATACGAATGTTTGTTTTATCTGATTCTACTATATGTGCAACATGTTGGATTATGAATAAGAATGTGCATATTTTATTGAGAGTTATCGTTAAAATGACACTTGTGATATATTTACTTAAGTTTCATATCAGTCTGAGGTGGTTATAACCTGTGGGCGGCATGGCGTCTTGGTGGTTTCCTGAGCGCTCACTTGACAGTTCGGCAGAACACATCAATATGCAATTTTTCTATGCGTGGCAGACACGTTGTGACACTGCTTGGAATATAGGCACTAAGTGGCTGAGTGGGTGGCATAAATGAGTATGGCTGTAGACTTGACTTCAGCTCTACAAATAGCTTAATCGCACCTTAATGTTCACATCAGTGGATTGAGGACATGAGTGTTTCGTTCACATGCAGCCTGATCTCGCATGGTTATTCTGGGACTTCTGGACCGCTGTTTGTTTTGTTTGACTTTTGCTGCGTTAATTGATTTGATTTTCCTTTCCGTGGGCATGTTTGGAAATAGCAACTGGCCGCTTTACCTCTTCCAGTTCTTCACAGTGTTATGCGTAGCTATATCAAGAGCCAGGTCATTCATAAACATAACCAGCATGCTGCTTTAATTATTGCTAATGGCAGTGAAGTGGCACTGTTGTTGCCGTCTTGCTGGGGTTCACAGAATGAGCACAGTCTCTCACTGGCTGCTACTCTGCAAAAACGGCAGCTTTAGAGAAAAAAGGAATCTAGAAACACAATTATGACAGTGCTCTAGCCTGTTGTGCTGCGTCCCCGCTTTAGCCGAGGTCAGTGTGTGCTTTCTGAGGTTGCTGTAAATGAGGGAGTTAGTGAAAGAGGAGATGAAGTGGTCGAACAGAAAGGGTCTGCATGAAGAGGAACCAAGGTATTTAATTCACCATTTGATCTTTGATCACATCTGAGTGAATGTGCATTTTCAAGTGCTGCCTTTATTCTCCATGTCAGGCTGGAGTACTGATTCAAAGAACAAGGTATATTTAGTTATTTATTCATGAAGTTACAGTGTCAGAAATAAAAAGATATTGTTTAAATAATATCAGACAAAGTACAATCCTTATTAATTACAGATTAACTGTAAGTTTGCACATTTTTAACCTGCTTTATATTGTTACAATGTCGGTAGTATATGTAAATGAACAGTGTTTTACTCTTTTTCCATGTTACCTGGACTAAGAAATTCACATTTATTTGTCTGCAAATGCCTGCCGGATGATGCAAAATGCAGCTCTAGGGATTTCATTAAAACTACAGATTACATTTTTGTATCCCCGCCCACTGACAGTCGGATCGACAGAGGGTTATTAACAGAACAGTTATTGTAAGAGTAGGTTTATCACTGAAAATGTTATTGTACTATGTCTACTCTCTAAACAGCATAATGGTAAAAACGGAACAATAAATATTGCAACAGCTTTCTTACCTGTACACGACGGTGTTTTGCTTCGGGAGGAACTGACAGAATGGGATTTTCTTTCAGTTCCCTTTATTTAGGTCACTTCTGATGTCATGTCGAAATGCCGACATTAGGGGTCATTCTTGGTATCCCCAAATGTACATACGATGTATTCCCTGTCGGCAAACACAGTGTCTTACCTTGGGTAGAGCTTGCTCCGTCACCAACCTCTGTGGCCAGTAGTCTTCACCTCGTCAGGTGGAGCCCACCACAGAGACCTTTTCCCTATGTAGTACCCGTCCTTTGGTGAGTCCTTAGGATTTTTCCACATTCTAACTTCTTCTTTCTGGTAGGATGTGGTCTCCGTTATGTTCCTTTCTCATTAGAGAAGGTGAACGCTTCCCAACGTTGACAACCAGGTATACTCAGCTGTAAATATGTTTACTCCTTTTGAAAAATCAGAAGAGGTCCTACGGCTGCAGTACCGTAGGGAGGAACCAGAGACGTTGCGTCCCTCCTGCCACAACTCTGTGCCGTCCGCTGAAATGGCCAAGATGCACAAACCTGAAGTGTGTGATGCACGCCAGCCGCCTAAAATACCTGTATGTCCAGGGGCGTGGCCAGGCATGCCAATTCCACACTCCAGTTCCATTGGCCTTCTCTGAAGACGTCCGAGGTGTTTGGGGCGTCTAGTGTCAGCATTTTGACACAATTTGTCTTGGGCTATGCTGTGTAGCACGCAGCTTGTGTTTACACTGGCTGTGTGCTTTCGTGTTGTCATGTTTTGTGTGAACACGTGGCTTATGAGTGTTTTCATTGGCTGCATGTTCATGTCTCGTGTTTGTGAGCACATGGCTTGTGATTTGTTCTACTGACCATGTGCTTGTGTTTTTGTCATGTTTGGTGTGAGCACATGGCTTGTCATGTGTGTTTCCTTGTGCCATGTGCTCTCCTGTCTATTGTCTAACCCTGCCCATCTTGTTACCTGATTATTGATTCATTATCCCCACCTGACCTCCCTCGTTTCCTGCTTGGTTTGCTCTCCCTTTCTTGTTCATGCCAAGTCTAGTCTGTGAAGTCTTGCTACCGGTCTTGTTTCCCCCCACGAGGTAGTTTTTCTTTGTTTTTGTGTAATTTTTTTATGCCTAATAAAAGGCCATTGCTCTGCACTTGAGTCCTCGCTACTTTCACCAACCCAAACCCTGAAAATTGTGTGCTCATAGACGCAATGCATTTGTTGTATACAAATATACACAAACAAAGTTGACATAATTTACAGTTATATGTACAAATTGTTGGGTGTGCATAGAACAGTGGTGCAGAGATGTATTATTTTTCACATTTATTCACATTTCACATTTATTTGTATAGCGCTTTTCACAATACACATCATTTCAAAGCAGCTTTACAGAAAGTGCATGGGTCCATATTACAATGATCTGTTATCAGAGGTAACTGTCTAAGTTATGTGTTTCAGAAATGTACTACAAAATCACAGTTAGCTAAAAATGTATTAATTTAAACAATTAATAATTTAATGCAGAAACAATGAGCTCATTGAAGTAATGAATACTTGTTTGCTAACAAATTATTATGACATTTATAAAAAATGTAGCATTGGTGCATGTTGATCTGTGCATGTCAAGTCTTTGCAGGAGTTGGCACCGTCTCTTCATAGGTGTTGGGCATCTGAAGTCTTCATAATAGGCTGGATCCAAACTGCAGCTGACAAACTCTCTAGTTACCTCAGGATAGGCATCCCAAGATATGCAAATAGAAAATAATTAGTATAATTCTATACAAATAGAATGTATTAAAGGTTATATGAGTAGATATCAGTAGGTATTGCACAGGGGGGGTAAAAAGGTGGCATAAATAAATATGAGTTGTACATATTGCGCTCAGTAGAACTGTTTGCAATATGTACAACTACATATTTATGCCACCCATTTAATCCACATGAGCAAAATAAAAAGTAATAAACAACAAAATAACAAAATAAATAGACAAAGCATTGTTTTATCAAAACAATATTTTGTCAATAACATTAGACAACAATAAAAAGAACAAAGAAAATGTTAGAAATGACAGCAGCAGGAAGTAAAACACAAAATTATAAAAAGTAAATAAACTACATAATAGACAAAAATGTCTGGCAAATCAATAATATGTGAATAATAACACTATTTATTTATATAAAATAGTAAAGACAATGAATACAAAAAAACAGTCTATCAAAACTATTCTATTTGAATAACAAAAAGATTGACAACACTTAGAAACATAATAAAAATACAAATGATGCCAATCAAAACCATAACAAAGATACTAGTCAAAAAGAAAAGAATTCCTATAGTCAAATAACACTTTATTTTAGCTTCAAAGTTGAAATTTTGCTAAATTGTTTCACAGAGAACAATCAGTCCTACTCTCCTCCTGATTCTCCTCATTTCATAATTTTACCTTCAATCTTTCTTCGTGCCTTTGCCTACGCATTTCTCTGAATTGACTTGGGTTATTCAAACAATTGGAGCATTCTTCTATCCTTAGGCGAGTAGCGTGTTTGAATAGATGTCAGTAAAATCTAGCTATGGCTGTGTGCAGGTTTTTCTGGCAGCACACATTTCACATTGTTTTTGCAACTCTAAACTCTAATTTGTAATTCCTCAAATCCAAATCCACAAACATAAGATTGTACTAGAGCAAAATAATAAATTCCGACCATACTCATACGTTAACTCATCCACCCTAATAAATCCACCCAGTCGTCTATTTTGGCAAATTTTATACCATTCACCATATCACTAATTCAATGCAGGCTTGGACAAAAGATAAAATATAAGGAACAAAAAAAACTCTCTCAAAACAAATTACATAAAGGACGTTTTTTTTTTTTTTTACTGAATCCGAGGTAAACCGGAGTCAATGTTTTCCTCAATGCTAATGCGATTGTATTGACTACTTTCCCTAATTAGCAAAATTAGTAAATGTGTTTTCACTCACCGCTAACAAGCCACATGAAAATTGCACTCCATCCACGAGACAGTCATTAGTGCAGTGCCTGCTATTTTTCCTCCGGATGAACGCATTATTACTTTGTGTACACTTAAAAACATCCTCTTTTGCCCCCAGTTTTTTCTAAGCTCTTTCTGTGTTTTTCTGGTACTTTTGCTGGCATTTAAATGGCAGTGGAGGTCTTAACCTGATGTGTGCTCACTCATCTGTGTTGATGGCGTTTAAGAGGGCCGCTGTTTTGAGCATGGGAGTTAAAGGACCATGAGATCTCAGGAGTTGCCTTATTTCACACTCTGTTAATGGCATCGAGAGGCTTTGACCCATGCGATATGTGTCTTTGAAAATCAAATGCAGGGAACTGAGATGTGCAAATGGATTAGCAATACTAATCTGGAGGGATGATGGTTTCAATTAATGTTCCGGCGGGATTGCCTTTCTGCATGCTATATTAGTAGGGTTCCCATGGTCAGATATTAGAACAGTTTGATTTGTCATGGAAATTTCGGACACGTTAAATTGATCAAAAGTGACAGTAAAGACGTTTATAAAGTTTCAAAAGTTTTCAGTTTCAAGTAAATGCTGTTCTTTTGAACTTTCTATACGTCAAAGAATCCTGAAAAAATTGCATTGCGGTTTTCACAAAAGTATCCTCATTTTGGGATATCCAATAAAAAACACTGGATGGAAAAGCCGAGAAGCGCATAAATTCTAAAAATGCACATAAAAAACGCATGCGCTCAGTTGAGGTTGATATTTTTTATCCCATAAGAAGACACGAAAATAAACAATGATGGAAACCCAATTACCGAATAAATCCTTTGATGCGCGACAACAAACTCACGTGACTTTACCTCAACAGTGGCTGTGATTGGATAATTGGACTAACCAGCAGACGAATCGCATCACATTATCTCAAATGTTGGTTTGATCAATCTGAAATGCCTATATTTAATATTAATATCAGGAAGTCTCAAGCGATATATATGTTAATTTATTTTTAGTATGCTTAGTGTGAAATAAATGTATTTTAAATCAATTTTGGTATAGTTTTTGTCGCTAGGGGAGTTAAAGGGATAGTTCACTTTGAAATAAATTTTTGATATGTTTTAGCTTACCTCAAGGGCATCCAAGATGTAGGTGTCTTTGTTTTCCGCAATATTTTAAATTTTCATATTTTTAGGTCAAACCGTTCTTGTCTGTCAGTCATATAATGCAGGTCTATGGTCACCACCTCAAAGAGCATGCACAGAGAAGTCCAAATTAAACATGATTAATTGACTCGTAAATGTAAGTACACATTGATGGCCTAAGACACGAAACGAGCAGTTTGTGTGAGAAAACTAACAGTATTTATATTGTTTTTACCTCTTATAACGCACAGACCGAAGCGCCCGCGCCATCAGATCACTTGGACGTGGCTGTGGTTACAAGAGGTAAAAACTATATAAATACTGTTCGTTTTCTCACACAAACCGCTCGTTTCGTGTCTTAGGCCATCAATGTGTACTTACATTTACGAGTCATTAAATCATGTTTAATTTGGACTTCTCTGTGCATGCTCTTTGAGGTGGTGACCATAGACCTGCATTATATGACTGACAGACAAGAACGGTTTGACCTAAAAATATCAAAATTGAAACTTCTGCGGAAACAAAGACACCTACATCTTGGATGCCCTTGAGGTAAGCTAAAACATATCAAAAATTAATTTCAAAGTGAACTATCCCTTTAAGGACCTATCAGCCTGCGCCATCTAGAGTTTCATGACAGAACTTTGTATTCTTTTCTCTGATAATCAATACAATGTCAGTTTAGGTTAGATTATGTTGAACATTCCTTCATAATGAAAATACATCCATTAACACAACAATTTAAGAAATCATATTTCTCCTGTGTTCTTATTTTGCAGACCATGTGGTTTGTGAAGAAGAGTTTAAGTACGCCATGTTGGCCCTCAACTGTGTGTGTCCTGCCACCTCCACCCTGATCACCTTATTGATTCACTCCTCTAGAGGACAGTGAGTATAAATCGTCCCTACTCACTCACTTCTAGTAGCCAGGATTTTGACTACAGCATTAAATCTAATCAGATTGTAGCTTATGAACTTAAATGGAGAGTTCACATAAAAGGAAAATTCTGTCATCATTTACTCACCCTCAAGTTGTTCCAAACCGGTTTGAATTTCTTTCTTCTACTGAATACAAAAGAAGATATTTTGAAGAATGTTGGTAATCAAACAGTTCAAGGGCCCCATTGACTTCCATAGTATTTTTTTCCATACTATGGAAGTCAATGGGCCCATTTAAGGTGTCAATTTCACTGCCGAAATCCAGTCATTTGAATAGGAATCTGTGCGATTGGAGTTTCACGTGAGGGTGAAAGATTTCCCCACACAGATTTCGCTCATTTTCAAGTTGGTCATGAGAATTTGTTGCACTGAACAACAGAAATCTGCTTGTTTTTGAAAGTGTCTTCTTTAGAGCTGTGCTTTATACATCATCGCTATGATATTATAGACCATTAGGTAGTAAATGTCACACTTACATCACTGCAGTAGTGGGGGGAAATGGGCAAAATCCATGGAATAATGTAAAAAAGTATTGTGCCTTTTGGTTGTCAGAATCGGAATACAAAAAAAAAGGTATTAATTTTGATGGAATACCGTCGTCGAATACGCCCTTTGAAGCTCCAGTAAACGCAGACGTTTATGTTTGCAAGCCATTATGCTGCTAAATTACCCTAACCCTACTATTAAAGAGGTCATGAATTGAGAAATCAAATTTCCCTTGAACTTTTGACATATAAGAGGTCATCATACTATAAGAATATCCTGTAAGTTTCATTTGTTATTTTTAGTCCAAAAAAAGCCCTTATTAAAACCAAGCTCAGAGAACGACTCCTTTTGGAATTACCTATTTAAGACATCATGGATGGGTGATAGACGGCCTCTACAGAATTAACGCCTACTTCTACATCATTACCACTGAAGCCCCGCCCACTGATTCGTAAATGACAAGTAGTAGGTAAATAACAAAATTGACCCTAACACAATGCTCATCACTGCAACCTTTCATGCCACGATCCAAATATAATGCTATGGATCTAAATATAATGCTATAATCAACACTTTTCACGATTAGTTAACTTGGAGAGCTGTAATAGTAAAAATGTGATAAAAGTTTTCGAGAGAGTTCCACTGTTCCAAATGTAATACTGGCAGTGTCATATGCTAAGATGTCAGCCAATCACAGCAGTGGGCGTTTACACTGAAGTCACAGCAGACACGGCCCTTCAAACAGAGCGTTCAAATCGAAGGCTAAAATAAATGCCCTTTATTTCTAAATTATGACCATTTTCAATGTATAAATCATACTAACATTATAAGTGCACCCAGGAAACATTATAAAATAATAAAATAATGCAGTACATGGCCCCTTTAAAGCATCAATTTGATATAAATAATACATTGGCATAATACACTCATATGCAGTTCATAGAGGGCATAATATATTGGCCCTACAGTTATAGCATGAAATAATATTTAAACCTATAACATTTATATCTCAAAAGTCAGATTTTTTTTTTTGCAACTGTGAGTTTATATTTCACAATTGAAAAAAAAATCTGAGTAAAAAAGTTGCAACTATCTCGCAATTATCTTTTTAATTGTTTTAATTCTGTGGTTTCCAAAGACTTTTACTGCAGAACTGTCACTTAACTGGCCCCAGGTAGGCTCCGCCCACAAAACACATAATCGCTGTTTACCAAAATGGTCTGCACATCGCTACACTATTTACGCCTGCAAAATTTCGCTGACAGTTTGCTAATGTAATAGCACCTTTAGACCTTTTGACTATCATTGAAAGTGACCAACCACATTTGTGTGCATTTGTATCTGTAATATGTATTTTTGAGGGTAATACATAAATAAAACTTTCTCCGTCTGGTTCTCTGTAAAAAGACACTGGTGGCATTTTTGATATAGTATAGATGTGAATTTGCTCTTTTGAATATATTTACACAAACATGATGCCTGAAATAGAACACAATGCCCTGTAGATGATGTGCTTGTGCTGCTTCACAGATCTCTCTGCATCAGTGAGAAGTTCCGTTTAACTGTTTCATTTTTTATTATCAGAACAGCATCTTCAGAGGCCTTCAAGCAGCGAGCGGGTGCCTTCCAGCCGCTCAACAGGTCAGACCCACCGACTGTAAAATATTGACGCATACACATCGATACTCACAGCGGCAAAGATCCCATAAACTGTGAATTTATCTCTGCGTCATGCATCCTTGTTTCTTCACCTCCTCCATCTTAACACTCCCCCACTCCCTCTGGTTCTCACCTTCCCTACATCTTCCCAGCCATTCGCAGGGATGTCAAACACACATCAAGCAGTTTTTATGTTCTCTGCCCATCTGTAAGATAGTTTTTTCCCAGGCTGACTGCAAGCTGTGAAAACATTTGGAGGACATGTCAAAGGAAGAGTTCACTCAGAAATACAAAATATTAAATTCTGTCATGATTTACTCACCCTCATGTCATTCCAAAAGACTTTTGTTCATCTTCAAAACACAAATGAAGATATTTTTAATGAAACCTGAGAGTTCCCTTTCGAGTAAGAGCTCACACTGTGTCCTCTAGAGCAGGGCTTCCCAAACTTTTCCATGACAAAGCCCCCCAAATACCACTAGGTTCTGACCAAGGTGTTATTGAACCCATCAACAATACTACGGCAAATGTAGAAATAAATAAATAAAAACATCTAGGTGAACATCAGATTTTGTGATGGCGTTTGATACCAGACATTCAGAAAGATTATAGAGATGCACCGATTACAATTTTCCATATACTTTCAATACACCATATACTTTTACCCAAACTGAATAGTACAAACAAGTTTAAATGGGTAAATTTTCTTTTTGTAAGTCTTCTTTTCTGTCTTTTTCTTTTCTGACATAGCCTACTCCAGTTCTTGTTAAAACACACTAGACATGCAAATTATGTGCATTTTAGGAACTTTTTGAGTGAAATCATATTTATTTTGTCCATCAAAAGTGTGCTTTAATTGAGCGTGAGCAGCGCAGCAAAAATAGACTCGGCGCCGAAACCCCCGCTTCACTGCTGCTCATGCGACGCTCCTGCTCCCGGTGTGAATGCACTCATTGATTAACACGCACGCCGAAAAGCAATGCTCACGCACCGCTCGCACTTGCGGTCTGAAACGGCCGTAATTTACTAGGTTTCCTACATGTGTGTTCCGTGTGCATGTGGGATGCTGATGTTGCGCGATGTTAATCATGCGGCGCCCGAGTGCATTTGAAATTTTTGTCATGGGCGATCACGTGAAAATCGGCGAATTCCGGTCACCAGCTGATCAATCGGTGCATCTCTAAAAAATTTGCATTAAAAGTATAATGTTCAGATAGGCTATGCGACAAATTATTCTAATGCTATTTCATAACAATACTAATAATAATATAAATATTTTTACGTTTTTTACGGGTTTTTTTTCTTCCAACTTGCTGCGGCCCCCCTGGCGGCCCCCACTTTGAAAACCCCGGCTCTAGAGGACATGACAGGTGTCTGTCCTGGCATGACAGGTGTCTGAAGCATGATCTAAACACGACAGTTGCATTGGCTGGCGACAACCTATCAAGTCAAGTCATCTTCCTTTATATAGCGCTTTTAACAATGGAGATTGTTTCAAAGCAGCTTTACAGAGATAAACATACAATTTACGGTAACAGAGATTGTTTTGGCTTTATAGCGATTTTGAATAATGTTATTTCCGGCTAAAGTTGGTTTTGATTGATTCACTTCCAGCAAAATTATCATTTGTTATTACATTAGGGGCCACTAAGACGACGGCGTTCTCTCTAAACAGACTTTAAACGCGAACCTGTGACCTGATGGCGTTCACATGCGCATTAAAAATTGATTCTATAGTTATATTCGTTTGAATATGTGTGCGCAGGTTTGTAATTTCCCTACAAACCATGCCTAAACAAACTACTTGTCTTGCCTATAAATTTGATACAGAATTTTATTTTATCACTTCGGGGTACGCAAACCGGATTTTCCACAACGGATTTTCCCAATCTGTAGAGTGGGAAAGGGATCCTCCATAGGGAGAGGATAGTTGACACTTCAGCACTGCATTGTCATCGGGTCCAGGCGAATCTCCTTCGTCAGATCTGGATACGGCCTGGATCCGGCAGGCTGCAGGAAAACCTCGGGTTAAACAAAGACACTAAAGTTAGCGTAGATGCCATTCTTCTTATGATGTAACGAGTACATCTGGATTTAAGGGAAGTTTTCCCAGTTCCGGCTGACCTAATCTATGCAGCCTAACATTGAATTATCGAAGTCTATAATGTATTATGTGTATGCTAGGTCAAAGAGATGTGTTTTTAGTCTAGCTTTGAACTGACAGAGTGTGTCTGCTTCCCGGACTATGGTAGGAAGACTGTTCCAAAGTTTTGGTGCTAAATAGGAAAAGGATCTACCGCCAGCAGTCGATTTTGATATTCTAGGTATTATCAACTGGCCGGAATTTTGAGATCGCAATAGACGTGAAGGACTATAATGCTTTAAAAGCTCACTCAAGTACTGCGGAGCTAAACCATTTAGTGCTTTGTAAGTAAACAACAATATTTTGAAATGTATACGATGTTTAATAGGCAGCCAATGCAGTGTTGACAGAACCGGGCTAATATGGTCATATTTCCTGGTTCTGGTAAGAACTCGAGCTGCTGCGTTTTGAACTAGCTGTAGTTTGTTTATTAAGCGTGCAGGGCAACCACCCAGTAGAGCATTACAATAATCTAGCCTTGATGTCATGAACGCATGAACTAATTGTTCTGCATTTGTTAATGAGAGCATATGGCGTAATTTAGATATGTTTTTAAGATGGAAAAATGCGGTTTTACAGATACTAGACACGTGACTTTCAAATGAGAGATTGGTATCAAAGAGCACATGGTATCTATGACGCCATTACTTGTGCGACCGTGAGTATAAAAGGGCGCCTGAGGAACACGTCATCCTCTTCTGTCTTTGGGATCCGTTTGTTTGAAGTACGTGTGAAGGAGCATACACTTTTCGTTCTCGAGGGAGCTAAATGTGTGCGTTGTGAGGATTTCTCAATGAAAGGGATGTGGGACGTGCATTTAGGTGGAATGTCTTTGACTCTTTGAAAAAGCTGGATGTGCTAGGTGTGATGCATTTGAGACTGACTACATGAGACAGGTAAGAAGCTTTTTCTTTCTGTTTTCTCCTGAGGGATAGTAGTTAGCTTTTGCACAAGAGCGTTCGACTCTTAAGGAAGTTGAAGTCAATCATAGCGATGCATTTGAATCTGACGTTTGAACTAAGCGTGCTCAACTCTCGAGGGGGTTAAATGTATTATTTTGCAATGCGGTTGATGTTATTGGTTCCACCCAGGCTTGACTCTCTCTTAAAAAAGATAAGAGTTGAGCTCCTGCACTCCGAGGTTCGTTTCCCACGGGCGCCACTGCGGTAGATGGGATCCAGTGTGGGGGTTGTGGGCGGAGCAAGTGAGGAGTCAAACAGGAACTTTTCCTTTTTGGGCTGCTCTTTTTGGCTCAAATATTGCTATCGCTCAATGTGTTGTTTCTAATTCTGAGGAATTAGGGGCAGAAAGAGTGTAGTAGTCATTATTATATAAATTTAGGAGTTGTGGTTAGTTATTGCCTGTGCCACGAACAGATTGAGATCTGGTTTGGTGGCGCAAGAGAAGTGAGATCGCTCGTGGCAGACTTTGCGGGCAATTTCTGTTGACATAACTGTCCCGCTCCTATTAGCCTTCTCTTTCCCCTTTGATCCCTACACTGAGACAGAGAGATCATAAGAGAAACCATATTCTGTCTGCATTTATCCTTTTATCATAATAAGTAAATGTGAAGGGATTGTGTGAGTACGGAAATGTGTCAATGCCTCCATACTATTTTTCATTGGTTGACGCATCCTCATTGAAGGCTCTGATCCTGCCATTTAGATCTTTATGATACTACATCACTCCTGAATGGCAGGATATATGTCCCTGGTTGGGTTGGCAGGCAGTTCTGTCAAGTTGTCTGGCTGTCTGTGAGCCTCCTTGTCTGCTGCTTTTAAAAAAGAGGCATTGCTAGGCCTCCTCTTATTATAGAGAGTTGTCCTTCTGAGGCCTTCGCTGCCTGGATAGCGGCCACTAGTTGGTAGGCTCTGTGAGCCACCTTGCGAAATGTTCCTGAAATAAAAGATATTACTCCTTAGGGTAGAGTGTTGTGTGGTCTCCTCTCATATTTGAAGGTCATCTTTCTAGGCCTCCGCTCCCCGAAGTTCTGAGTTTCAGGTGTTGGCTTTCTACAGTCCCCTGGACATACTTGTTTTTTAGGTTGAGTGTTGTTAGGTCTCCTCTCGCTATAGAGAGTCATACTGTTGAGACTTCTGCCCCTAGAGCTCCACATCGATATTAGTTTCAGGGAGGGTTGTTGCTTGGCTTCCTCTTGTTTTGAGAGTCGTCTTGTTAGGCCCCCACTCCCCAGAGCTTCGTATAGACCGGACTATCAAGATGTAGGGCTCTTTGTGAGCCTCCTTGGTGAGACTGTCTTTAGCCTTAGAGCATGATACAGGTAGTGCTAGAGCCAAAGGCTCTCTTGAGTGCCTCCTCGATTATCCTTTTTCAGGATTGAGTGGTGTAGGCTTCCTCTCGTTTTAGAGAGTTGTTCTGTTAAGGCCCCTGCTCCCCGGAGCTCCGCATCGTAGTTTTTCAAGATTTTTTTTTTTTTTTTATGAGACTCCTTAGTAGAAGTTCAGTGTAGATTGTAGTTAGGCCTCCTCTCTTTAAAGAGAGTCATTTTTGCTGAGGCTTCCGCTATTAGAGCTCTGTACAGACTTTCCAGTGTTACTGTCTGTACAGTCTTAAAGTTGAGTTTCGTTAGAAAGAGTAGTTTTGCTAGGCCTCCGCTCTGCAGAGCTCTGCTTAGACCGTATCTTTAGTAAGTATAGCTCTGGGAGCCTCTTTCATGAGACAGTTTCTGGCGTAGAGTTTAGCTGGGCTTCCTCTCGTTGTAGAGGGTCGTGTTGCCGAGTCCTGCGCTCTTAGAGCTTAGTTCAGACAGTAGTACTGGAGTTGTAGGCTCCATGGGAGCCTCCTTGGTTAACTGTCTTTAGGGTTGAGTGTCGTTAGGCCTCCTCTCATTCTGGAGAGTCATTCTGCTGAGGCCTCTGCTCGCCAGAGCTACGTACAGACAGTATTATCAATTGGTTCTTTGGAGCTTCTTTGATGGAACTGTCTTTGGCGTAGGGTGTAGTTAGGCCTCCTCTTGTTTTTGGAGAGTCATTTTGCTGAGGCCTCTGCTCTCAGAGCTCCATACTGACAGTAGTACTGGAGTTGTAGGCTCTTGGGGAGCCTCCTTGGTTAACTGTCTTTAGGGTTGAGAGTCATTAGGCCTCCTCTTGTTTTAGAGAGTCGTTTTGCTGAGACCTCTGTTCTTCAGAGGTCCGCACAAACAGTGTTATCAGTATGATGGCTATTTAGGAGCCTCTTGGATGGGATGTCTCTGGCGTAGTGTTGTTAGGCATCCTCTCATTTTAGAGAGTCATTTTGAAGAGGCCTCCACTCCTAGAACTTCTTACAGACAGTAGCAATAACGGTGTAGGCTCTTTGTGAAGCCTCCTTGGTTACTGTCTTTAGGGCTGAGTGTTGTTAGGCCTCCTCTCGTTCTAAAGAGTCATCCTACTAAGGCCTCCGCTTCTCAGGGCTCCGCACAGACAGTATTATCAAGGTGTATGGCTCTTTGGTAAGACTGTCTCTGGCTTAGAGTATGGTTAGGCATCCTCTCTGTTTAGAGAGCCTTGAGAGTCTGCTCTTGAGCTTTGTTTAGCGCATATGGTTAAGTGTATTAGTACTCCCCTCGCCCTTGAGGGTCATTATGCAGAGTAGGCCAGGGTTAATGTGCTTTGGCTTTGGCCATATTCCCTTTAAGGAATCTCTTTTTAAGTATGATTCCAACCCTTTGAGCCAGTGTCTCGTTCCCCTTCTCAGGGAACCATGGTTACATGCGTAACCTAAGATGATTTCTGTCCCTCCATTGACAGTCCTTTTGCCCAAAACTTTGATGCTTCAAAAAGTTCATACAGACATTGTGAAAGTAATTCATAAAGCCTCCGTTGACTATATTTGATGTGCTCCACAATGTGCGTTGATTATGTTTATATGTGAGCAAAAGCCTAAATATGTTCTTCATATAAAGTAATTGTATCTATTTACAAGACTTGGATTAAACTGCTCAATTCATATGGTTTACTTTCACAATCTCTTTATGACCATTTTGGAGTGTCAAAATGGTGGTGTAATGGACTTTTAAATAGAGGAACTAAAATCTCTCAGGTTTCATTAAAATGTCCTCCTTTGTGTTTCAATGATGAAAGAAAGTCTTATGAAAGTCAACATGAGGGTATAAACGATGATAAAATTTAAGATTTTGAGTGAACTATCCTTTAAATCTTTGGAAATAAATTGTGAAAACATTTTCAAAAGATCATCCATGTCTATCTCTCAAAGGGAAGGCGCTGCTGGCTCAGTCGACCAATGGCAGCGCACCTACAGGCGCTGTGCGGCCAATGAAGTGCACCACATCAGGCTGGAAGAGAGCAAGTTTTTTGGAGAATATCAGGGAAAGAGTTTCACCTTTGCCTCCTTTCACGCACATAAAAAGTAAGCCTCTGGATTAAGCTCCATTGAATCAGTTTGTTTTAATTCCAGTATACGCACACAATAACACTGTTAACTGCTGTGGCAGATACGGGGTGTGTCTGATCGGGGTGCGCAGGATGGACACAGCCAATATCCTCTTGAACCCTGGACCCTGCCACATCATGGGAGCCTCCGACACCTGTTTCTACATCAACATCTCCAAAGAGGAGAACTCAGCCTTTGTCAGGGGCCACAGAGAGCCTGTGAGGGGCCCCGGGGGTGAATCCAGAGGGGTCCCACAGACAATCTATCATGGGCTCACTCGCCTACCAGTGCACAGCATTATAGCCAGCATGGGTTAGTTTGTCAACTCAAATCTTTGACGATTAACGATCACACAGATTATTGAGAATAACAATGATAAAAAGATTTTCACTTCAGTTTCATCATGGCTTTAATAATTAATTTATTCAAACTGAATCTGAAACCATACAGTAAAGTGTATGGTTTCCTTTAATGTTTTCTTAACAAATATTTCACAGGATTAGAATGACAAGAATAATATTTTAAATATCATATTTTTTAAATATAAATAATGAAAATATTTTTCTTTTATCCTCTTAAGTCTTAGTATTTGAACCTTTTTATTATTATTAGTAGTAGTAGTAGTAATTATAATAATAATATTTTATTATGTTACAATTATTGTGCAAGTGTATTTATTTTAATTGAGCATGATCATGGTTATCGTGATTAATAATAGTGATCAGAGTTTTCATACAGTGAAAATTATTGCCTGTGAAGATATAAATCACAATATGTCTGTCTGAATTAAACCATTATTTATTATAATGTCATGTATTGTGTGCTACTCACAGTTCAGTTACTCTTGTTCTTTACTGTGATGTGAGATGGATGTAGACAGAAAAAGAGAAACATGCTTCTCAAATTGACTAAAATTTCACTATGGGTTTTTTGCGAACAAAATATATCATTTTAGTGCAATATCTCCATCTAGTGAAAAGCACTGGAACTCATGAATCATCTGTCGTCTCTTGGCCCTCCGTGGTTTGATTTAAGGTGCTTTAAGAGATTGGAGCCGATCTGCTAATTTCCACCATTTTTCAACAACACTTATGGAGCCGATCTGCTAATTTCCATCATTTTTCAGTTGAGCAAGTTATTGCATTTTCATGAAAGATTACGACGACATACATTTTTTATTCTGAATAATTGCACTTATGAATCATGAACTGTAAGACAAGAAACGTGCATTAAAGGGACGGTTCACCCAAAAATGAACATTTTGTCACCCTCAAATTGTTCCAAACCTGTATGAATTTCTTTCTTTCTTCTGCTGAACACAAAAGAAGATATTTTGAAGAATGTCGGTTACCAAACAGTTGATGGTATATAGTATTTCCATACTATGGGGCCCATCAAATGTTTGGTTACCCATATTCTTCAAAATATCTTCATGTAAATGATGACATTTTAATTTTTGGGTGAACCATCCCTTTAATAAAGCAAATTAGTTAATTTTGATTTCATGTAGTAGTCTACAACCTCTAACTCTTTCGTCCTGTAACAGGCACGGTAGCCATAGACCTGCAGGACTCGAGTGACAGCAGTCCCGAGGGCACGGGCCCGGCGGCTCTGGGCAGTGGGACTGTGAGCAGGAGCGGGTCCAGGACAGAAGTGGGGGGATGTAACACTCTAGCGCTGCCAGCCATGGGTGGCTCAGCCGAGGAGAGGAGGCACAGCATCGCCCCCGTCCTGGAGGTGGTTGACAGAGTGCACAACCCCACGTTTGACCTACTGGGGGACCAATCAGAGGATGAGGGAGGAGAGGAGGGGAAGGAGGAAGAGGGGGGAGAGCAGAAAGGCCAGTGGTGGGGAGCACACTGCGAGTGAGTATTAGGTCTTGGTCTAGACCAGCCATTCCCAAACTGTGGTCCATGGACCACTAGTGGTCCGTGAAGGTACTGCAGGTGGTCCGTGGAAAGGCAAAATAAAATATTAAATAATATTTTTTTACCTTCATTTTACCAGGAAATTCCCATAAAAGAATAAAAAGTAAAAATAATATGTAGGCCTATATTGATATAAAATTTAAATTAAATTGTCAAGTTATTGTGTGATTACTAAAATGATGTTCGTGATGTTCAAGTTCAGTGCCGTTAGAACCACAACATGGATCGGTGGATAGCAACAGGTTCTCTGAAGAGAAAAGAGGCAGAGGCAAATATGTTCTCATTATCACATCACACACGCATAGCCTTTATAGGCAGTTTATATGAAACGAAATGTTTATAAATGGAATGAATAAGGCCTGTTATTATTTTAATTTCCAGTTAGTTTCTTGATCTCGCGTTTCTGAAATGTTTTGCGGATGTGCAGTTAAGTGGACAAACTCAAGCCTACTTTTTGAGGACTTTGCAGAGATTAATAATCCCCTAAAATCGCCAAAGGTTTTGAAATGTTGACTATATCCAAGTGTTATTACTGTATATATTTCATACTCCATTGCTATGGAAATAAGCCTGTTGTTCAAATGAACCTGATTATGCCCTCGGGCGCTGGAGTGAATAAATAAATTAAATATGTGGCCGCCGTTGTGTGCAGTAAACTTTCTTTTAACAAGCCTGTTGTACTGATGTGATGACCAGTTATAGTTTTAGTGCTAGTAAGCCTATTTAGAGGTGCGGATTAATTCAGGTAGGACTGTGTGTAGACATATTTTATTATGTGTAATATGAGGTGGTCCGTGAAAATTCTTGATTACAAATAGTGGTCCACACACACACAAAAACCCCTGCTCTAGACGACAGAAATGTAGCATTGGTCTCATTAGTCTCACGAAGACAAACTTTTGACTATTGGCATAAATTATGGCCTACTTTACAGATTATTGTGTTCAACAAGGTGGGAAATATCTGAATTTAAAAAGTAATAATTCCAAAAGTAATAAATATTGATTATTTAACAGATTTATACTACCATTCAAAATTTGGGGGTCGGTAAGATTTTAGTCTGTTATGTTCACCAAATACAGTAAAACAGTGATATTGTGAAATGTTATTAAAAATCACTGTTTTCTTTTTTAATATATATTAAAATGTCATTTATTCCTGTGATGGCAAAGCTGAATTTTCAGCATCATTACTCTAGTCTTCAGTGTCACATGATCCTTCAGAAATCATTCTAATATGATGATTTGACGCTCAAGAAACATTTATTATTATTATCAATGTTGAAAACCGTTGTGCTGCTTCATATTTTTGTGGAAACAGTGATACAATTTTTTTTTTTTTTTCAAGATTCTTTAAGGAATACAAAGTTCAAAATATGTAACGGCATTAACTTGAAATAGAAATCTTTTGTAACATTATAAATCTCTTTAATCATAATAAATTTAATTAGTTTTTAAGTAATCACTGCAAAAGTAATAAATACTGATTATTTTACAGATGGAATCAGGGTATAAAAAGTTAAATAAATAAACAAAAGCTAAGACAGACCAATTTTATTTCAAATAAATTGTGAAAAATGTAGTTTGGAGGTCTAAATGAAACTAAGTATGACTTTTTTTTTTTTCTCTAGTTATGTGCCAACTAAATTAGGTAAGTTTCAATAATACTTGGGAAAGGTAACAATTCCTTAAAATAATACTTGAGTATTAGTTATGAAGTGTATTCTGCTCAGTGGAGTGAATTGTAGTTTACTGGCTATTAAAAGACACCAAAAAAAATAGTATTGTATACAATTGTGTTCATAATTGTATTTAGATTTAAAATTAATCCTTTTTTTTCCAACAAGGACACATTCGATTATGGAAAAGATAAAAGGACAGAAAAGGGGTTCTTTTGAACTTTCTATTCATTGCAAAATCCATAAAAGAAAATGCATCATGGTTTCCACAACAATATTAAGCAGAACAACTGTTTTGTGACAAGCATGACTGAAAACACTGAATAATGATGCTGAAAATTCAGCTTTGTCATTACAAGAATAAATTACATTTTAATATATATTTAAATAGAAAAAAGTTATTTCAAATTATAATAGTCTTTTACAGCATTACTGTTTTTGCCCTATTTTAAAAACTTTTGAATGGTAGAGTTGATGTTTGTATGTCTGTGCACTTGTATTTCTCACACAGATGGGTTAAAGGCTACCCACTAAACTCTCCATACATCGGCAGCTCTCCTGCCCTCTGCCACCTCCTGCAGGAGAAAATGCCATTTTGCTGTCTGCGCCTGGATAAGGTGAGTGTCTGCCTCTCTCCAAATCTTTCATGTCACACAGTTCACAGACGCTCATAACCACACCGCTCTCAGCACAAGATCCTAACAGCAGATTGCTTTCTCAGGCTTGTCATCATATGCCCTACGAGGATGCTCGCTCGTACGGCTTTAAAAACAAACTGATCATCGTGTCCGCAGAAAGTGCTGGAAACGGCCTCTATAACTTCATAGTTCCGCTGCGGGCGTATTACCGGCCCAGGAAGGAGCTCAACCCCATTGTTTTGCTACTGGAGAACGTGTGAGTGTCCTAAAAACAGAAACATTGAGAAATACTCAAGCCTGTAGATATCATCCATCCTTTGTTTTTCACAGCACTGGTCGCCTTTCTGTATTTATTATGACACAATCATTGTTTCTCTTGTAACAGAAAACTAATATGGGGAGATTCATCGTCATATAATCCAATCAAATGTAATAAAACTCTGAGTCATCTTGTATTTTCCTGATTGGATGAACATTGGGGAGCAGCTGCAGGCTGGATTTCATTATTTAGATGTCCTGGAGCAGAGCAGTCATTTTTGTAAAATACTTGGAAAGAGACATCAGAGACATTTGTAATTCAGTTTGCTTGTTGTTGTCGTCAAAGCATCACCTCAGATTCTCAACATTTCTCTCTGTGGTGTTTGCTAGACCCGAGGCAGACTTCTTGGAGGCCATCTGCTGGTTTCCTATGGTCTACTACACAGTGGGCTCCATCGACAAGTAAGAGAAGCTTTCCTTGAAGCACATGTATAATATATAGATAAAGCTATTAACATGTGGATCGTAGAACAATTAGTTCTGTTTGTCGAATTTGAGTGCTGATAAACAGATCCTACAGCACTGGGACATTTTTCACTCTTTATATCTCTCCGCTGTCTGTGTTTGTTCCAGGCAGAATGTCAGTCTGTGCATTAGTGAGGGGGATTTTACATCAGTTACCATCAGTAGGTGCTGACAAGTCTCTTCATGAGTCATTAAAGCATTCATTCAGCCGATTCATTAAAATAAACTGATTAATTCAGGAAAGAAACAAGTGGCAGCCTTCATGAATAAGTCATTAAAACATTCATTTACCCGTTTTGTTCAAACACAGTTTCATTCAGAAACAAAACTTGACTGTCTTCATGAGTGAGCCATTGAACCATTCCTTCAGCCGATTCATTCAAGCGCAGTTATTTATTCAGAAACTAGTGACTGTGTTCATGAGTGAGTCATTATAAAAAAAAAAGGTCTACCCTACCTTTAACCAATTAAAGGGTTAGTTCACCCGAAAATGAAAATTATGTCATTAATGACTCACCCTCATGTCGTTCCAAGCCCGTAAGACCTCCGTTCATCTTCGGAACACAGTTTAAGATATTTTAGATTTAGTTCGAGAGCTTTCTGTCCCTCCATTGAAAATGTACGGTATACTGTCCTTGTCCAGAAAGGAAATAAAGACATCATCAAAGTAGTCCATGTGACATCAGTGGGTTAGTTAGAATGTTTTGAAGCGTCGAAAATACATTTTGGTCCAAAATTAACAAAAACTGCGACTTTATTCACCATTGTATTGTCTTCCGGTTCTGTTGTCAATCCGCATTCAGTGACGCTGATGACGTAAGACGCTGCTGACGTGTTATTAGTGCGCCCGAGCTTCGTTTACAGTCTGAGGGAGACGCACACTGTAAACAAAACAGTCTTCGCAAACATGTCAAAGTATGTATATTTGAACCCGAATACACGAGCGCACCAGATACACGTCAGCAGCGTCACTGAATGCGGATTGACAACAGAACCGGAAGACAATACAATGCTGAATAAAGTCGCAGTTTTTGTTATTTTTGGACCAAAATGTATTTTCGACGCTTCAAAACATTCTAACTAACCCACTGATGTCACATGGACTACTTTGATGATGTCTTTATTTTAGGGCTGTCAAATGATTAATCACGATTAATCACATCCAAAATACAAGTTTTTTTTACATAATATATGTGGGTGCACTGTGTATAATTATTTTGTATATATATAAATACACACACATGCATGTATATTTAAGAAAAAAATATCATTTATATATAAAATATTTATATTTATATATAATATAAATTATATATAAATCTATATACAGTATATACATGAAAATATTTCTTAAATATATACAAGCATATGTGTGTATTTATATATATAAAATAATTATACACAGTGCACCCACATATATTATGTAAAAAAAACGTTTATTTTGGATGTGATTAATCACGATTAATCATTTGACAGCCATACTTTATTTCCTTTCTGGACAAGGACAGTATACCGTACATACATTTTCAATGGAGGGACAGAAAGCTCTCGGACTAAATCTAAAATATCTTAAACTGTGTCCCGAAGATGAACGGAGGTCTTACGGGCTTGGGACGACATGAGGGTGAGTCATTAATGACATAATTTTCATTTTTGGGTGAACTAACCCTTTAATTCAAACACACTGATTCATTCAGGATCAAACAAGTGACTAGGTGTATTCGACTTGAAGCGGCGCTGCACAGACTGATCGCTGTATCACGTCAAAGTACCGCAAGAGCGATTAGAGAGCGGACGGCTCCATATGCTTTCGGATTGCTCTCGTAGTACTTTGATGTCATACACCAATCGGTCTGCACAGCACCGCTTCAAGCCGATCACACCTTCAGTCTTTATGAGTGAGTCGTTGAATCATTCACTCAACCAATTAATTCAAAAACACTGATTCTTTAGGAACACTTTAGGTTGCTTGGAGATGCAACAGTGAATTATTCTTGTGACTTTGTTTTGAATCATTTTTATTAGCTGAGCAAAATACACAAAGTATCTAGTTATTCTGTGTCTGAAATGTGAGTCACAAAATATTAACTTATTTATTGTTGAATTGTATAAGAGCAATATCACACGTCCTTGACCACAACATATTTTATTTTGTGTATTCAATAATATGAATTTTGAATTGTGACATTACTAAATTTTCCTAAGGCAAAGGGGTCTCCATACTTTTTGAAGTAAAAGGGATTTTTGTAGTTTTTGAAATTACAGGCTTCATCTCTACGAATTCATAATGCATTATATGTACAAACATTAAATAAAGTTTTATCAAAATACCAGTCACACTTTATATTACATCGTCTTAACTACTTTGCACTAACATTAAATGCCTACAAGACTATATATTTACTGTGTAACTCCATGTTATTCTGGAAAATTCCCACATTTATTGCTAATGAGTTTGAGGTATGTAGGATTATAGGGGTCAGTGTTTTGGGTTACAGTTAGGGGTAAAGATAACAGTGTAACAACAAATGTTAACTAAATGCAAGTCCTTAATGAAATTACAATGCACCAACATGTATGTTCATAATAAGTAAATTGTATCAAAAGATTAAGTATATAGTAGTTCAATTTAACCAAAATACCTTTTCATCAGTTTGGGTTCTTTGGTTTCTTTCGATTCTGTACAGTTGAAGTCTGTCTGTTCACGTAAGTTTACTGAGCTTGTCCCTGAACACTGTGTGTACAGTTTGGATAGTCTTCTGCGTTGTGGCGTGACGTTGGCTGACACCATGGTTGTGGTGGACAAAGAGAGCTCCATGATCGCTGAGGAGGATTACATGGCTGATGCCAAGACCATAGTTAATGTTCAGACGCTCTTCAGGTAGGTCCTTCCACATGTGTGTCTTTCTGCTTGAGGCATTGGGGAACCTGACGCTCTCTCCTCACTGTTTCTTAAAGGCTTTTTCCAGCTCTCAGTATCATAACTGAACTCACCCACCCAGCCAACATGCGCTTCATGCAGTTCAAAGTGAAAGACCACTATTCTCTAGCTCTTTCTAAGCTGGAAAAGGTGAGACACAAATGCAATACAATTAAAACTGCGTTTATACTTTCCAAAGAATCCCAAAATAACCTGATATCCACTCTTTTGCTCCATTTGTGCTGTAGAAAGAGAGAGAGAGGGGCTCTAACCTGGTGTTCATGTTCAGATTACCGTTTGCGGCTGGGAAGGTGTTTAGTGTCAGTATGTTAGACACTCTGCTGTATCAGGTAACCATAAAGTGATCCTCCCATGACTGAATTGCTGTATTTTTCTGTCTTTCTTTATAATAATAATAATAATAAATAGTTTAGACCATAAAGGGGTGTTCATTCTTTGTGGAAAACCATGACAGAAATTGTCATCATTTGATTCATTGGTTAATGATTATTCATCTTTGTTTATGATATGATACGTTGTACACTGCTACAATTCATATACAAACCCATTTCTCTCGATTCTTTGTCAAATTACAATGGCATAGAATGACTTAACCCTCTGGTGTTCTTCGGTCATTCTTTGCCAAAAAATTTAAGTGTTTTTTTTTTTTAAGGTTTTGGTACTTGCTATGTGAACACAAAAAAAAAGTCGAAAAGGTTAAATGGTCCTGCCTGAAAAAATAGTCACACTTGTGTTCCTCGCGGTCAAAAATGACCCCATTGGAAATGAATGGGAGACGAATTTCATCTAGTGAAAACTTTTGGTACTGCGGTCAAACAAAATCTTACTGAAAGTACATTTTTTGAGATATCAAGCTCAAATGTGGAGCTTGATACACAACTTGTTTAGGTTTATGGTTCTGATTTTCGTGCAGTTTTAGAGTAAAACTTGTTTTTGAAAATATATATTTCATATAAAAATGTAAAATAGTATTTTTGTGCATTTTTCATAACAATAAACTTAAAATTCTGTAACATTTTTTAAGTTAACTTTTTAAAACATGTTTCACTTAAGCAATATTCTGCCACGTGTCGTCTTTGAGAAGAAATCAAACTTAAGTCTGTGCTCTAAAGCATTCAAGATTTATCACAGTTTACGTTGGAAATATGCTCAAAAAGTTAATAAATGGATATCTACATTCATTTCATTGTATTTCAATGAAATGAATGTAGATATCCATTTATTAACTTTTTGAGCATATTTCCAACGTAAACTGTGATAAATCTTGAATGCTTTAGAGCACAGACTTAAGTTTGATTTCTTCTCAAAGACGACACGTGGCAGATTTATCACAATTTACGTTGGAAATATGCTCAAAAAGTTAATAAATGGATATCTACATTCATTTCATTGAAATAAAAATATATATATTTTTGACCGACACACAAAGAGCACCAGAGGGCTTGCCTTTTTACTATTTAAGACGAACATCAGACCAGAAGTCATTCATTTTCAATAGAGCCGTATGCGTATGTGTAATTCTCAGGACCGTTTTGAGCTTTGTTGCGTTGAAATATTTAAACTTTTTCGGCTAGAAAGTATGCGACCGCCTGACCAGTTGTGATGTATTCTAATCAAATCTGTGAGCATGAGGTGAGACTTACCAATGTTTTTCTAGTAAATTATATTCTTTAAAACCTATTTCTGTAAAATGGGTGGACATTCCGAACTAATTGTTTTATAACTAAAACATTACTTTGGTTGATTAGCTCTAGAAAAGCTAATGTTTTACAATGATATGTATTTCAGTCTTTTGTTTGTGTGGATATATTCATTCATTCATTTTACCAAGGTGGAGGGTAATGGCAATTGTATGCGTATTGAGTGTTGGAGATCGAGAAAAGGCAGCTTTAGACTTGCCATTATCATCCACTATGACCAACAATAAATCCACTCAAGAACCTGAAGCAATGAAATAACTGTAAGTGTAAATGCCCTGTAAATCATGGCAGATACTATATTTAAGGTGCGTCACATTGGCACGAATTCAGTGAAATTGTGTGGGCTAAAAAAAGTTATCTGTTGTCAATAGTGTATGATGTATGAAGTCACTTTCAAACCAGCAGCTTTCTGTTTGTCAGCATGGCATAGAAAAACTTAAACCCCGTTGCGAAACCTGCGAGGTGAAATTTTTAGCTTTCACTTTGAAATGACTGGATTTTGCTTGTGAAAATTTGGGAAACAACAGCAAATGTGACTGCACCTTCACATTGTATCTACACTGGATGTAATAGTGTGATGCAATGTGTGACGTGACAACAGTCACACCTGTAGACAAGTGCATTGAGTTGTTTTGGAAAAAAAATATTTTCAATGTTTCAGGAACAATTTTTGTATTTGTTTTTATTATTTCATGTTTTGTTTAATTGACAGATCTTGAACAAGATTTGGATGGAACACAATCCTATAACACAATCCCAAACCGGTGGCTCTGAGCCAATTCTGAATGGACAGTTTCACAGCAAATGTAATGTTTTAATTGAACTTGTGAACAGTCTGAATTGAATGTGATGAGACAGAAAGACTGGAAAGATACAAGCCCATTACACCAGTATGTCTTTTGTTTGCATTGCACCTCAACGTTGCATGTATCCAATGAGAACAGTGTAATCCAAAACAAAAGAATGACTCCTATGAGCAATTTTTTAATTAATCAGTTAAAAAGTCTTACAATTCTGTCTCAAACTCATGAGTCATTGGGTTTGAATTGATCTGAAGAGATGCTTCCTTAAACATACTAAAATGATTGTTAAGGAACTTGAATATTGAGATTCATTAGATTCCTTACCATTCTCACAAAAAAGCGGTTCCTCACATGCCTTTCGTTCACATCAACGAAATGGTATTAACTATGGCTTTTACCCTGACCTAAGGTCGATAGTCTACTCTACTGAAACACTGTCATATTCAGGGCTGGACTGGCCATCGGGCATACCGGGCATTTCCCGGTGGGCCGACGTGCTTTGTGGGCCGATACATCTCGTACTTTAATTTTTTTTTTTGTCTGAACGGCCCATAAAACTCGTACATCGGCGGCCCATTGCGTTTAGTTTTGTTTAATTGGCGGCTCTGGGATCTTTGTGTCGGTGTAATGCATTGGACAAAAAAGTCAGCGTAGGTATTTTCTTTTTCTCACAGACCGGCGCATGATGAAACGCGTAGATCAGCGGCCCATTGGTTATTTTCTTGATTGACACTGGGCTGGTCCAATCACATCTTTAAATAGCTTTGAGTGAGTGAGCGAGTGAGCGAGCAGTGTCAGTGTGTAGGCCTATCTGTCAAAATAGTCAGAGCGATGGAGAAGAAACGCAAGGAATGTGAGTGAAATAGCGTGAAAAAAAAAGAAACTTCAAAGGCCCTTCAAGTGTCTGATGAGGATAGTAAATAGGATAAGGAGAGAGATGAGTGAGTGCAGAGAACTGCAGTAAGCATAACTAGGCTACTTTCAGAACACTTAGGCTATGTTGGAACCCACTACCCAGTTACGCATTATTTCCACATCTGCATATTTGATTATTACGCATTTTATTAGAATTGTAATGAGACGAGTTTGTAAACCATGTTTTTCGCCAAAATAAAAGCTTGATGCCGTTTCCGTCAAAATAAAAGATCATGTGTTTATCTCTTTCAAGTATAGAAATTAGCACAAAACTAATTATGAAAGTTGCTTTTATTTTTCAGTGCATTTGTTTTACAACATATGGCTATTACTGCCATAGGATTAATATTATAACTAGTGTAGGCTAATGTATACAGACACTATATCACAACTAAAAGAGTTTTGAGTTTTTCTTTGTTCAATTTGCACACTGAATATGGGATGGAGCTCTTTATTTTGAACTCTCAAAGTGTACCAGATTTATGAATTTAACATTAAAAAGCACAACATTTTCTTACGGGGGAGCATGCCCCCGAACCCCCCTAGAGGGACAGAGGTGCACTCGTCACCACAGATTTCACTAAATCCTGATTCAGTTATTACATGGCATTACTGGTTTTAATAGGAGTTGGTATACATATTCAAGGGCGTGCAAAGTTCGGTTGTGTTTATGATCATATGTAGTGGGCCGGTCTGGGCCAAAATGCCCGGGCCGATTTTTTGTCCCAGTCCAGCCCTGGTCATATTTGCAGAGTCATTATGTCTGATTTCATCATTTGTGTGTGTGTGTTTTAGTCCTTTGTGAAGGACTACATGATCTCCATCACCAGACTGCTGCTAGGTCTGGACTCCATGCCTGGATCTGGCTTCCTGTGTGCTGTGAGTGCCAGCGGCCCATCCCTCAATCCATAATGAGACTATCACTTAGCATCTGGATAATTATTCCAAAAATGATGGTGGTCATAATGAATTTTAGGACATTGATGAAAATACTAATACTGCTCTGATATTCCTTGTAGATGAAAATCACAGAGGAGGATTTGTGGATTCGCACTTACGGCCGCCTCTACCAGAAGCTGTGCTCGTCGACAGGAGACATTCCCATCGGCATCTACCGTACCGAAGCACAGAAACTTCCTGTCTCAGAGGTACATTACCAGCCAATGTACCTCTTCATTCAGATTGTTTTGAATGAAGTCTCTTTAGCTCAGCAAGGCTGCATTTATATGATCGACAATACAGCAAAAACAGAGATATTGGGAAATATTATTCAACTTTAAAATAACTGTTTTCTATTTGAATATATTTTAAAATTTATTCCTGTGATGCAAAGCTGGATTTTCAGCATCATTTCTCCAGTCTTCAGTGTCACATGATCTTTCAGAAATCATTCTAATATGATGATTTGGTGCTAAAGAAACATTTCTGATTATTATCAGTGTTGAAAACAGTTGTACTTCATATTTTTGTGGAAACTATGATACACTACCATTTAAAATGTGTGGCTAAGCAAGATTTAAAATATATATATATATATATATATATATATATATATATATATATAAATACTTTAATTTACCAAGGATGTATTAAGTTGATCAAAAGCTTCAGAACATTTATAATGTTACAAAATGTTTTTATTTCAAATAAATGCACATTCTATTTATCAAAAAATCCAGAAAAATCATTCGCTTAAAAATATTAAGCAGCAAAAACAGCAATGATAATAATAAGAACCATTATAAGTAATTGAGCACCAATAATAATTGATAATAACTGAGCATCAAATCATCATATTAGAATGATTTCTGAAGGATCATGTGACACTGAAGACTGGAGTAATGATGCTGAAAATTCAGCTTTGATCACAGGAATAAATTACGTTTTAAAATATACTCAAATAGAATACACTCATTTTAAATTGTAATAATATTTTTACTAGCTTATTTTTACTTTATAAATGCAGCCTTGATGATCAAAAGAGACTTCTTGCACACAGAAAAATCTTAATTCCAAACTTTTGTCATTATAGTGTTTCTGTGGAGGAATGACTCCTCTGTGTGGCTTGTCTCAGTCTCAGGTGTCCATCACTGTGGAGGATTACGAGGATACGCGGGAGCCCCGTGAGCCTCTGCTCTGCCGCTCCGGTCTTCACCGTAACTCAACATCATCTGAGCCGCCCTCCTCGTCCTCCTCATCATCACAGGCCATGGACCACCCGCTCCTGAGGAGGAAGAGCATGCAGTGGGCACGTCGATTGAGCCGTAAAGGTGGACGGGGCTCCAGCGGGGCCAAGGGCGTCGGGAGCGCTGCGGAGCGCATCAGCCAGCAGAGACTCAGCCTGTTCCGCCGCTCCGAGAGGCAGGAGCTCAACGCTCTGGTCCGCACACGCATGAAGCACCTGGGGCTCTCGCCGTCTGGATTTAGTGAGTGTGCACACCGCTGCTTCTTCAGACTGGGTGATGTACTGTAGCTAAAAAATATAATATTGCATATCTACTATCTTTTTCAGAATCAGAATCAGAAAGAGCTTTATTACCAAGTATGTTTGCACACACAAGGAATTTGTTTTGGTAACAGAAGAAGCTTCCAGTACACCGAGACAACAGCAGTACACAGATAGTAAAATAACAAAAATAAAGACTAAAGAGATGTATAAGATAAGATACACATATACAGCACACCTGTTTTCAACATTGATAATAATAAGAAATGTGTCTTGAGCAGCAAATCTGCATATTAGAATGATTTCTGTAGTTTTGATCAAATGAATGCATGAGACGTTTTTCAAAAACTTTTTTGTATAACAGTAAAGTGTAATAAAAAAATACAACCATAATTATTATATTATATTATATTATATTATATTATATTATATTATATTATATTATATTATATTAATGTCCTCTCGGTGCACCAATGCTTCTTTCACATCATTTTACGCTCTAAAAAATAATTAGGCCTAAATTTAAGATTTATGTACTTGAATTGGATAGAAATAAAATTTCAATCCATTTGGATTACACAGTTTTAACATAAACAAACTGATAAACTTAATGCGATTGCATATTTGTCAGTCATACAAAAAAAGAAAAATCATGACATGGTTTATTATTAACTATTTGCATATGTTTGATTTAAATAATCATATTTTCAAATGCATTTATTCAAATGGCCTAGAATCCGCATCAGTCTGTTCACTGTGGAAAAAAATTATGAAAATGGTTCAAATATGGCTAGCTGTGAAACAAGCAATATTCAGTTAGCTAACATGCATGATATTGAAATGGATTTATTGATGATAATAAATATATAAAGCTGGTTACTTATTTAAAACACATTCTGTTTATTAGTACTGTTACAGAAATCTTACCTGTTTCGTGCATTTATGACTGACAAATTAATATCAACATTAGGCTTATTCGTTTAGGTTAAAACTGTAATCCAAATGGATGAATTTTATATACAATTCAAATACATAAAACTTAAATTTAGGCATAAATATAGTTTTGAGTGAATCATTCAAACACTTTGTCCTCTGTGTCAATTCTGTATGTTCATATTTTGGAATTTTATGTTTGGACTTTGTGATTTATAGTCTTGTGTCCTGCTCTTCTTGTGTCAGATGGGATGACGGACCCGGGAAACAGACTGTCCTATATTCTTATCAACCCTTCCCCTGACACACGCCTGGAGCTCCATGATGTTGTGTGAGTATGGTGACATCACAAGGTAGCATTTCAAGGCATTGTTGGGGCGTTTCCAAACTTTATAAATGATACAACTTAGCCGTTACACTTTATTTTCATGGTCCACTTTAGACGTTCTGTCGACTAAGTATCGTCACAACTACATGTCAACTAACTCTCATTAGAGTGTTAGTTAAGTATTAGTAGACTGTTAGGGTTTGTAGGATAAGTTGACAAGTTGCAAAGTTACTTATAGTCAGTAGAATGTCTGTTAGAGGAGCATCAAAATAAAGTGTTAGCAGATATTAAGCTGACAGTCTACTAATACTGTAATGAGAGTTACAAAGTTACTTATAGTCAACAAAATGTCTTAAGCGGACCATCAAAATAAAGTGTTACCAACTTACCTTCTTTTAGCCATACGTGGTTCTATGAATATGCAAATTAGCCCCGCCTCCACTCACTCGCACCAGCTCAGAGATCCACTCGTTGACGATCGCACGTTGACCTGATTGGTTACAAGGTAGTTTGTGACGTCAGAAACACCAGCGATTTCAAACCGCGTTTTTGAGACTGTCTTTGGTTCACTGCAGTTTTAAGGGCAAAATACTCAGCAATGGTGTTGACATGAATTTGCACATGGTTTGTCATAAAGCATATTAAAAACACCACATAGACTTATAAACAACATTGGAAACTTGATTTTCACCACAGGGGGACTTTAAAATACATCCTCTTAACCCAGTCTATTATTCATTGACTACTATTAATATGTCATTCATGGGTTTATCTCCCCTAAAAGTGTAAACAATGAACCTCTGAAGCACAATCAAAACATTGAGAGTGGTCTGCTCACATCTGGCAATCTCTTTCCAGCTCAACCTATAGCAAGAATTTGGGGCGAGGCCAAAATGTACCGCATTTACTGTAGATCTTCAAAGATTAAAAAGCTCACGAGCATGCAAAGTGAATGGGGCGTTGTGATGCTACGCTGAAATGGAGGCTTCAATGCCATACAGCTTCATCATGCACCCTTTCAGAAAGACAAATGTACTAGTTTATATTGTTTATATTTGCGGTGCATCATGTCAAAAAATGCACCCGGGGCTGATGCATTGGATGGGTTTATAATGAGTGAGACTCTCCTGTTTGCTCTAAACCAAGTGGAAGTCTACTCAATCGCTTACTTATGACACATAGCAACACAGCTAAAAGTATTCCTAATATATTGGACCTTTTATTAAAAGCTCCCTACTTTTACCCTTAAGAGCTGTGATTGTGATGTTTGAGTTGGGGGAGGCGCAATTTAGCAAGGTTGCTCAAATATATTCTTTATTTTTGTCATTTTGCTAGGTGCCACTAGTGTTGCAGAAACGACATACACATTTTTTTTTTTTTTTTATAAAAAATGAGTATATTACCCAATTTTTGTGTGTGCTTTGTATTTTTATGCTTATTAGATTGTTGTATTCTGTTGATGAAACAACCACTTGGCTGCTCATTAACTGTGGTCATTCCTGCAGGTATCTGATCAGACCAGATCTTCTGTCACCAGTGCCTAACCAGGCCGGCGCTCGGAAGCCAAGCGCAGGGCCAGCGGAGGGAAACAGATTTGACACACAGGACAGCACTCATCTATGAACACAATCACTACAGGCCTCCAGTGTGAGAATCACCTCCCCAGAAGATGGGGCAAACTGATGTTTGTGCGCGTGTACAGTTGAGAGAGGGAGAGGGAGAGGTACCTGTGCAGATGGGACTGTGAGCTGAATATACACTGTAAAAAGTGATCTTGCTTTTAGTGGCCTTCACTCAACTTTCATATCAACTAATCAATACAACTGAAGTTGTTGAGAAAACACTATTTCAAACAAGGTTTCATTGATTTAACTAAAGGATGCATTTGACAAAACCTGTCAAGAGCCCGTCCAGGTCACATTTCATGCCAAAATTAAAAGAAAAACATATACTTTGCATAAAAAAACTTTTTAGGACAAGTTTTTAGATGTTTTGAATGACAAGTAAAAAACAAATTTCCCGCCCAAATTATCATTATTGTAATACGTCAGGACATTTCGCTTTTTTTCTTTGTAATTAGCATTCTCAATGATTATTTTAATTATATTTCAATTACATTTTACTGTATTGTAATAAAACAGTGTAATACTACTTACAGTGCAAGAAATACTACCATGAAGCATTATATCTAAATTGCAGCTAGTGATGGGTGAACATTTGCGAATCATTTGTTTTGAACCAGTGATTCGGAGCTCGTATCAAACTGCCAAAGTCACATGATTTCAGTAAACGAGGCTTCATTACATCATAAAATAACAAAAATCAGCGTAACAGCTTCACACATTTAAAGACAATACAGGTCAAAGAGAAGAACCCAACTGAAGGCTTAAATGCATGGCTAAGGGGGCGTTTACATGACACCACTTTCAACTAAAAATGTGCACGTTTTTGAACCGTTATTGTCTCCATGTAAACAACAAAAACGCAAATTTGGGAAAATGGTGACATCATGCGCATGCGAATTACGTGTTGGTGCATAGTGTTTCTGTACAAACTGACATCAGCTACTACTGGCCTGGCATGAATAACACAGTGTTTTAGTCATTTTTGCAGATCCTTGTGAACAGGGATAGTTTTGACAATGTTGCCGTCTGTACGCGGGAAAAAAAAGGAAAAACGTTTCCGTTTTTAGTACATCGTTGTCCTGTAAACATACCCTTAATGAGGAACGAAACAAGACACAGGTGAACTTAATAAGTACCCATACAAACCAACTAGCCAAGGGAACAAAGAGAACAGGAAATAAACATGGGAACCAAAGGAAAACAGCATAAGAGTCCACACACAGAACATAACCGTTACATGTACCATATAATATTGTCTTATACTGTATACTTTACATCAAAAACATTTGGTAATGTAAGAATTGGTAGAAATGCGCTTACTTTGTTTACCAGAAATTAAGTCGGTTATTCTTTATTTCAATTGTCCACTTTAGACATTCTACTAACTATAAGTAAGTTGTCAACTAACTCTCATTAGAGTATTATTGGACTGTAGTAGACTGTTAGGTTAGGGTTTGTGTTAGAATAAGTTGCACCTTGCCCTGCCGGTTCCACCCGAGCTCCCTGTTCGGATCCCGGCACTTCTGTGAGCGCATAGGATGAGCATTCGCTCACTCCGCGAGTTCGCTCGGGCTGTACGCTCATCTGTCCGCGTGTGTTGTTGTGTTATGTTTTGTCGTGCTGTGTTGCAGCTTTCATGTTGTGTGTGGACACACAGTCGGTGAGGGCTCTCATTGGTTCGTGTCATGTTTTGTTTGAGCACATGGCTTGTGATTGTTTTCACTGGCCATGTGCTCGTGTTTTTTTGTCATGTTTGGTGTAAGCACATGGCTTGTCATGTATGTTTCCTTGTGCCATGTGCTCTCCTGTCTATTGTCTAACCCCGCCCAGCTTGTTACCTGTTTATTGGTTCATTTCCCCCACCTGTCCTTCCTCGTTTCCTGCTTTGTTTGCTCTCCCTATTCATTCTCCTTGTGCTTTCAGTCCTGTGCCAGTTCGTCGTTTTATGTACCATTCGTATCTTGTCCCACTGATCCTGTTACCGTGTCCAGTCCTGCTTTGTCCTGCTGCTGGTCTTGTTTTCCCCCACTGGGTAGTTTTTGTTTTATTTCATTAATGATAAAAAGCCAATTGTCCTCACTGAGTCCTCGCCTCATCCCTTACCCAAAACCTGACAGGGGGAGCTTTAAAGTGTTAGCGGATATTAAGTAGACAGTCTAATAATACTCTAATGACTGCTTGTTGATATGTAGTTGCAAAGTTACTAATAGTTAATAGAATGTCTAAAGTGAAACAGTAGAATACAGTGTTACCAAAAAGTCGCACCACGTCAAATTTGCATTGTTAAAATAAAAACAGAAAGGCTAAGTCGCTTCTGTGTATGTCATATTGTTTTATTACATTCAGAAATAATATAGATGACTGGCAAACAGTATAACCACTATATAAACATGTATTATGTATGTATGTCACAGCATATTTCAGATGATAAAAAAGTGACTTATATTCTGGAAAATACAGTAATTGTCTTGAAAACTATTTTTACGACCATTATGATTGTTTCATAATTTTATGTTCTTTATGCAAAACATAATTTCTTTTCTTTTTTTACAGCTTTCTTGACAGCTTTTGTAAGATTCACCCAAAAATTATTTAAAGATGACTCCATGAGCAACACTGCCCAGTTTCCTAAATAATATAAACTCTATTGCAACAGTTACATTTCTCAGTAGCTCTTAAAATCATCCATAATTTCTAAAAAGTTTCTAAAACATACACCAAAAGTCACGTTCCTTTAGGTCAAGAAGCATTCACGAGTTTGATTCCCAGGGAAGACACATACTGATAAAAAGTAACAAAATAAAAGATGAAAATTTACATATATGATTGAGTCTCAAGACAATGCAACTGAAAACAACCGAAAGTTAATTGTTTTGACTCCAATATTTGTCTCTACTTTATAATTTGTCAAGACAAGTAGAGTATTTATAATTTGTCAAGACAAGTAGAGTATTTAAACCGAACAATATCTGTTGAATGTCTTTTAAATACATTTAAAATGCATATGAAAAATTGTTCTTTTCTTTTATGAAATTGACAAAAGTTCTCCAAATAAAATACTGGATTAACTTGACATCATTTTAAATGATATCAATGCAACTGGATTACAAACTTTTGTACATTTAAGCAACAAATCACTTTTTGCAGTGTAACCTAATTCTTATTTTCTTACAAAAGGATTTTCCAACGCATGGACCTTTGAAAAACTCATTTGCATTTGATTTATTTTTGATGCGAGACAGCTGAGGCCACGTAAGTGCATTTAATGATGTAACTTGTATTGTTATCTCTCTGCATGTGTGTTGAATAGCCAACACTGCCAATCTTGACATGGACTGCCAAAGGAACACGTTGCCAAATGTATGTGGAAGGGTTTTGTTCTCTGTTGCTCATGTGCATTCAGTGTCTGTCAGCCGCTCTCCGGACCCTGGGACGATTAGTCAGGCTGTATTACAATAGAGGCGTTCATACGTTTTGTACACAATTTCTAACATTTTAATGATTCTCAAACTCTCTCTGGACTTGCATATTGCTTTACAAGCAGCAAGGCAGCCAAAATGGAGCTTATTAAATAGCCTCTGGACCAAATGAATGATCCGCGATCTTTCTCATTTTTTTTTTCCATGACATCTGTTCGATTTTCTTAGATGAGGCTTTGGGAACAAGCCTTCTGTGTCTTCAGTGACATTTTTATGTCTTCTTTGAATACAATTTTATTCTTTCTGTGAAATGGCTGTTTGATGTTTGCATTGATAAGATCATCTGTTCAGCTGGGTTTGTGGGTTTATTTGTTTTTACCCCTTCTATTGAGATGTTTATGCCTTTGACAAGGCTGATTTTGTTTGATTTTCCTGTTGCTGGCATGCATGCTAGAGATCATGCATGTATAGACCAGGGATTTGTTCGTCCTGCCATAAAGTACAGGAGTGAGCGAGAATGTACCGTCCCGCTGCTCTGTGTTGATAGTGCACTATTGCCTTGATTCGGTGCCATTCAAACACGAGCATAATAAAATCAGCCAAACCAATGACTTGTCTCTCATGATTCCGTGTGCAACTTAACAGAAGGGTTGCCAAGTACCCCAGACACCAACATAGTGTCTTCCCAGATCCGGGCCACATCTGGTACATGTTGATTCCACTTGTACCAGATTTGGACCGGATCTACTATGTTGCTGTCTGGGACTCCAGGCAAATCATCTCATCCACACCATGACCCCTTTTTTTTGGATGTAAATATGCACCAATCAAAACACTCACTGCGCTCTCCCAGCTAATTAGGTGCTGAGACCTATATCAATACAAAAATGCAAAAAAGGTAAAGTTAACAGGAGACAAAGATAACAAACAATTTGGCTCTTTGCTTTTGTTAGTGTCTATGCCGTAACAATAATGTTTGTTATCTTTATCTCCTGTTTACAATAAAATATTT
The DNA here is from genome assembly GCF_029890125.1 of Rhinichthys klamathensis goyatoka. Classification (NCBI taxonomy): domain Eukaryota; kingdom Metazoa; phylum Chordata; class Actinopteri; order Cypriniformes; family Leuciscidae; genus Rhinichthys; species Rhinichthys klamathensis. Next base: position 2,760,369 of record NW_026606567.1, read on the forward strand.
TTAGAGTGCAGACTTTTTTGGCATTTTTGATGTAAATATGCAGCCTACATATTACTAAGGATATTTTTGGAGTTGACCAGCTCACACGGTGCTCTCTTGAACTGATGTGAACTCATATTTTGGTAAACGGAGAGAATGACTCACGATAATTAAACTGCAAAGAGCACTCCAATGCATTTTCAATTATTCTCACAGATTTTCCTTTTTGGCGGTGGAGGTGAATGACATTGTTTTGTCTAAAAGTCATGGTCTGATGTGTTACAGTTACAGATCTGCATGTGAAAAGATTGCTTAAGGACCAACAGATAATTTAAAATAGGCGTGTACCCCAGATAACGTCCCATTAAATGTCAGTCTGGTATAGCCAGACTTGTAACTTCTGGTGTATCAAATTAGCAAACTTTCTGTGAAAATAAGGTCCATTGTCTATTGTCAGTATTCTAGTGATGTATGAAGCACAACTCACACAGAAGTTACTTTTAAATCAAGAAGCTCTCTATTGGTCGACGTGGCAATTCCGCACAACCAACTTGAACCCGTTGTGAAATCTGCGTAGGGAAATATTTCGCCCTCGCCATAGCATTGTCCAAAATACCTTGGTATGCTAAAGCATTAAGATATCCCTGCACTGAAAGTAAGGGGCCAAGCCCAACCTCTTAAAAACTGCCCTATACCATTATCCCTCCTCCACCAAACTTACAGTTGGCCCAATGCAGTCAGGCAGGTAACGTTCTCCTGGCATCCACCAAACGCAGACTCACCCATCAAACTGCCAAACAGCCTGCGTGTTGCTTTACACCACTTCAGCCGACCCTTGGCGTTGTACTTGATGATGTGAGGCTTGCATGCAGATCCTGAGCCATGAAAACCCATTCCATGAAGCTCCCGCTGCACAGTTTTCATGCTGAAAGTGGCAAGAAAATATCCCCCACAGAATTACACTACCACCAGCCTGATCCGTTTATTACAAAGCAGGATGGATCTGTAAGACTGGAAAAACTGGAGGATAGTGTTTTTCACTCTCTGAGAGAACAAAGCAAATTAACATTTGAACTCCCCCTCGTGCTACACTTCTCCTTCTCATCCCACATGGGAAGATCACCAAAACTCACCTAAGAATATATATATGGATTAATGTGAATGATTATCATTGAGCATTGTGTTTAGTGTCATTTTAAATGTCCCAGAGTGGGTGGTACAGATGTCTCATTCCAAAAGAAGTTTAGGGATAACTGGCACACAAAGGAATGTGCCCTTTAGACATGATCCTTGCCCCAAAAAGATGTAAACTCCTGAATGCAAAAATGTTAGCAATGGTCCACTCCTTCCCCCAGTAAGTCTGGGAGGGTGAACACAGTAAATTTCCACTGTGAACTCATGTTTACATTGTGAGGTCTGGCTATATAATGAAATGCAACTAGAAGATCAGGGCCTTTTCTGTATCTCAGGTCAGCATTCAGACTCAGCATTCATGTGTTTCATAATGTCGGGTAAAAGATTTTCCTCGTTGTTCTAGAACATTTGATGGTTTGCACTGATTATCTTTCAATTGATTGTGAACTTGTAATAATCACTTATATTTATTTAATGATGCACAGATATCATTGAAAAACCTTTTCATTTATGGAGTCAGATGAAATAACGAGTTAATACATAAGATAAAAAATCCCTTTACCATATATGAGAAAAGACGGAACACGCGTGAGACTGTTACCTCTAATCGAATACCGCCATTGGATCGAATTAGACGACCTTACAGAACCATGGTTTCATATAATTTGTGGCAAATTCTGACCCGACCATCTGAATGTGGCAGCAAAAATACAGACTCATCAGACCAGGCAACGTTTTTCCAATTTTCTATTGTCCGATTTTGATGAGTCCGTGTGAACTGAGTAGCCTCAGTTTCCAGTTTTTAGCTGACACGAGTGGCACCTGATGTGTCTTCTGCTGCTGTATCCAAGGTTGGACGTGTTGTTCGTTCAGAGATGCTCTTCTGCAGACCTTGGTTGTAAAAAGTGGTTATATAAGTTACTGTTGCCTTTCTATCAGCTCGAATCAGTCTGACCATTCTCCTCTGACCTCAACAAGGCATTTTCTCCCACAGAACTGTCGCTCACTTGCTATTTTATTTTTTTCTGGCCAATCTCTGTAAACCCTAGAGACGGTTGTGCGTGAAAATCCTGTCTGGCACCAACAACCATGCCACGTTCAAAATCACTTAAATCACCATTACGATGCTCAGTTTGAACTTCAGCAAATCATCTTGACCATGTCTACATGCCTAAATACACTGAGTTACCACGTGATTGGCTGATTAGATATTTGTGTCAACAAGCAGATGAACACGTGTACGTTATACTCACCGGCCACTCTATTAGGTTAAATGCTCATTAACCTGAAAAAAGTTGTACAGATGTTTTTATAAAGATACCAGGCAACAAAATTTTAGTTTTTTTCTCGCAGGGACTGCGCCTTTATTTGAATAAGCAACCACTATGTTCCACCCAGGTGTATTATTGTTGCAGTAACAAACAGTCATTGTTAGTATTTGAATTGAGAGCATAAGTCAAACTGAAAAGTCATCTTGGCTTGTTTTGTTTCTTTTGGTTTGTTTTCAATTCACTCGCTCTGGTTCTTCATATGATTTATCGTTTCCTCTTAACCTCAATAATACATAAAGTATGACATAGCATAATACACCCGTGTAAAATGGGCGTGAAGTTCACATAAAAAGCACAGGTAGGGTCAGATTGGATGACAGAAGCAGCTTGATAACCTTAAGAACATGGCAGCAGTGAAAGCATGCACAATCCTGATCACAGGAGCCAACAGGGGCTTGGGCTTAGAAATGGTTAAGCAACTCTCTGAGGATTCTTGTCAAAAACATCATATTTTCGCTACCTGCCGTGACCCAGATGGGCAGAAGTCTGAGGTGAGTTATAATTAGCTAACACAAATAGAAAATACCAGGAGAAATCCTAATTAACCTAATTTAATTGTGCATATTATCTTTCTTAAGGAACTGAGAGAACTGGTGAAAAAGCATCCAAGTGTGATCACTATCATACGTCTTGGTAAATGTGCATGTGTCATTCTTGGTGCATTTTACATTTTCGCTGTAAATGAGTTTTGAGATTTACCATTTCATTGCTTAATAATTTAGCACTTCTATTTGTTCTGTTATTATTAGATGCTGATGATCCATGCAGTATCAAAGAGTCTGCCAAGAAAGTGGGTTCTCTCGTGGGAAAGAACGGCTTGAACCTGCTTGTGAATAATGCTGGAATCGTGGCAAATGGCACCATTCTGACCAGCCGTGTTGAGGACATGAAAAACACCTTCAACACTAACGTGATAGGACCCTTACTAATCATTAGGGTAATGTATAGAACATTATTATATGTGAAACAACAATTTGTCCATTGCAAATTATGTGTTGGTGCAGGTGCATGCTGGCTTACCTTTTAGGCTGTCACTGTTGTGCCACCAGAAGAGGTTACTTAAAAAAAGTGATTAAAAAGAGTTTGTAAGGTTCATGGCATTGTACCAAAATAAAAGCTTAAACCAGCTTAACTGATTTATTAGCCTGATCAGACAAAGCTGTACCGTTGTTTAAATGAGCTACACATTTTTTTTCTGACACTAGTCGCCCAGGGTGTGTATTGACTAGTAATAGATCACAACATTGACCTGTAAATCCACTACCCTCATTGAGTATGAGCTGGTTACATACAGAGATATGTCATTCTTTCGCTTTCCTTTATTTAGGAGTACCTACCGATTCTACAAACAGCGGCCAAAGCCAGTGGGACACCAGGCATGTCCTGTAATAAAGCAGCTGTCATCAATATCTCCACTCTTGGAGGATCCATGACCAGAATGCCGTCCCTGTATGACCAATTCCCAGTGTTGCCATATTGCGTGAGCAAGGTACAACAAAATCCTGCTTAGGCACTAGAAAAACTGGATTACATTCATTGCCCGTGAAGTATTGATAGCATGAGGTGAAGCATTTCTCAAATGCTGTGTTTACCTCTCAGGCAGGATTTAACATGCTGACTGTGTTGGCTGCTGTGGAGTTAAAGGTGAATGAGATCCTCTGCATGGCACTTTATCCAGGATGGGTGAAGACTAAAATGGGTGGAGAAGAGGTGAGTGTAGATTTATTAACAAGAGTGTCAAGTTTGTTATATTTTGAGCATAAATGCAGGAAACGTGTCAAAATGATTTTCAAATTGACCTTGCAAATACAAGATACTTTTCTCCTTATAAAGAACCTTTAGGCATAAAGGATTCATTACTATTGAGTCCGTAGAGCTGTTCCATACAAAATCCCACTAAACCCTTTTTCAAAGAGTGTATTGCAGACTTTAGATCTGCATGGTAAATGTTGTGAAATTGGGTACACAGTTTCAGACTGGTGATAAAACCCTAAATTAATCTATTTAGTGCTACGAACAGTTCACATTTTTAATGTATGATGTAGCTATTATCTTTTGAATCAGATGATTTTCATGTTTTCCTCTGATTCCTGCCTGTAATTGCTGCTTACGGTATATTATTTTTATTTTGCATGTTACTGAGCTACATTCATGTTTTTATTTTCTCCAGGCACCACTTGAACCAAAAGAAAGTGTGGAGGGAATGCTGCGTGTCATTGGCAGCCTTACTGAGAAACAGCACGCTGCATTCATGGACTACACTGGAGAAACTTTGCCCTGGTAAAACAAAAGAACCTCCCCCATTTGAGAGGTCATGATCCAGGTCCAAACTGCCCTATTTTATTTATTTGTCAAACAAGGGCACACCTATTCATTAGCACTTAATTTCAGGACACAAATGTCTATGACACACACATAACAACTTAGTATTTCATTAAATAAAACAACTTAATGAAGCCATAAAGCCGTACTGTCGTTTTTATCATATATGTTGCAATTTGCAAATAAATTAGAGATGGTTCTATAACAGTATTTATAGCGTGGCATGAGGACACTGAGGGGTGGAAACACCAAAGCAAGTGTCCATTCATAGTTCTTGAAATACACATTTGTGTCTTTTGATTACCGGTATGCAAATAGTTGCATTTCTTTAGAGGGACCACAAAGTAATCATCAAAAGAGCAACTAAAATCTTTCAAAAACTTCCAATGCAATGACAAGTTTCGATATGTTTTGTCTCATGTCTATCCATAATGGAAGTAGAGCGGACAGTTGGAGAATCTGCACGTCATGAGAAAATGGTACCTACTCGACAGAGGTTAAAATAAAGAGGAGAAGAGTTGTTGGCACGGGCGCGATCGAACTTGTTGGCACGGGCGCGATCGAACAGAGAGAGAGAGAGAGAGAGAGAGAGAGAGAGAGAGAGAGAGAGAGAGAGAGAGAGAGAGAGAGAGAGAGAGAGAGAGAGAGAGAGAGAGAGAGAGAGAGAGAGAGAGAGAGAGAGAGAGAGAGAGAGAGAGAGAGAGAGAGAGAGAGAGAGAGAGAGAGAGAGAGAGAGAGAGAGAGATCGAACTGTGTGTGTGTGTGTGTGAGAGAGAGAGATCGAACTGTGTGTGTGTGAGAGAGAGAGATCGAACTGTGTGTGTGTGTGTGTGAGAGAGAGAGATCGAACTGTGTGTGTGTGTGTGTGAGAGAGAGAGATCGAACTGTGTGTGTGTGAGAGAGAGATCGAACTGTGTGTGTGAGAGAGAGAGATCGAACTGTGTGTGTGAGAGAGAGAGATCGAACTGTGTGTGTGTGAGAGAGAGAGATCGAACTGTGTGTGTGTGAGAGAGAGAGATCGAACTGTGTGTGTGTGAGAGAGAGAGATCGAACTGTGTGTGTGAGAGAGAGAGATCGAACTGTGTGTGTGTGAGAGAGAGAGATCGAACTGTGTGTGTGTGAGAGAGAGAGATCGAACTGTGTGTGTGTGTGTGAGAGAGAGAGAGATCGAACTGTGTGTGTGTGAGAGAGAGAGAGAGAGACAGAGGCGCGGGCGCGATCGAACTGTGTGTGTGTTTGTGAGAGAGAGAGATCGAACTGTGTGTGTGTGAGAGAGAGATCGAACTGTGTGTGTGTGAGAGAGAGATCGAACTGTGTGTGTGTGAGAGAGAGAGATCGAACTGTGTGTGTGTGAGAGAGAGAGATCGAACTGTGTGTGTGTGAGAGAGAGAGATCGAACTGTGTGTGTGTGAGAGAGAGAGATCGAACTGTGTGTGTGTGAGAGAGAGAGATCGAACTGTGTGTGTGTGAGAGAGAGAGATCGAACTGTGTGTGTGAGAGAGAGAGATCGAACTGTGTGTGTGTGTGTGAGAGAGAGAGATCGAACTGTGTGTGTGTGTGTGTGAGAGAGAGAGATCGAACTGTGTGTGTGTGAGAGAGAGAGAGAGAGAGACAGAGGCGCGGGTGCGATCGAACTGTGTGTGTGTGTGTGAGAGAGAGAGAGAGTGAGAGATAGAGAGAGAGATCTTTTGCTTTTAAACTGTGTGTGTGTGTATATACCGATATATATATTTTCTCTCCAAAATATTCATACAACCCATATCTTTTAAGTGTATTGTTTGCTTTAAATTAAATTAAGATTGTGTTTGGTAAATGAACCTAAATGAATTTAAAATTAATGTGCTATATTTGAGATCAATACAATCAATGTTTTCCTTCATTTTAATCAACACTAACTTTATTCTCATCTGAATTATAAATAACTTATTTCTGTATAAAATAAAAAATCTCGAATAATCCAGACCAACCAGAGTGCACTATTCCTACAACATCATCAGTGCTGAAGCGGAACTACCAGAGCCGTTCGGCAGATTTTCAGTCTTGTGTGCTTATTTCATGTGTCCGTTAAATCCATGAGACCGTCTGTAGGGTGTCTCATTTTTCATTTTAGGTTTCAGAAGGTTGCTCATGCACACATTGTGGTTGATATGTGCCCTCGATGCGCACTTTTGCAGAGCCCACACTGATGCAAGCTCTACAGCACACTTCTTTTCGACAGTAAAAGCAGTTTTTGCACGTCGTGCACAATAACCCTAAAGGCACCGGGGTTGCGGTGCCACCGGCTTGGGCCCGTAATCGCTGCTCGCAGCTATATTTACCTTTTGTTTTACTTATTTGGAAATGAGACATTTGTACCAGTCGCACTGAGACATTTCAAATGATACCAAACATGTAAAAAACTCGATGATAATCATTCACATTAAACCATTTAGATTCTTGGGTGAGTTTTTGGTGATCTTTGCATGGGGGAGAACGAGTGGGGGATGAGGGAAAGAAATGTAGGTTATGTGAGACTTTTTGTCTCAAATGGTGAGTTCAAATGGTAATTTCCAGAGTGGTCGTTCCTCAACCAGTTCTTCCAGTTTTCCCAGTCTTACAGAAGTAACCGGTTAAACTAGCTGATAAATAAGCTGGTACTGGAAAATTCTGTGAGCACTAGCTGTTACTCAAGGCAGACTGTGTCGAATAGGACGAGGCAGAGGGCCGTGAGAGAACGACGCGAGGCCGGTGACGTGCTTGCCACACAGACATATGCATGTTCCACCGGCCCTCTGTCCAGATGGTTCGAAAACTTGGAAACTATTCCAACTTAACTTGGATATGTTTGATCCAAGCAGTCCAAACATAGCCACAACCCATCTCTGTGAAAGAGCTGCAACTCTTTCTTAGATTAATCAGTTTCTAACTTCTAGCACAGTGTTTCCCAACCCTAGACCTGGAGAACCAACAACACTGCACATTTTTGATGTCTCACTTATTTTACAGACCCATCTGAGGTCTTGGAGTCTTTACTATTGAGCTGATGAGTTGTGAGGTGTGTTTGATTTTGGAGACATCTAAACAGTGCAGTGCTGGGGGTACTCAGGGACAGAGGTTGTGAACCACTGTTCTAATGGACTACTGAGCCCCCAAGCCTTTCATACCCTTTTTTCAAACACTTTTAGCACTGCTCGAGTCATCCTAAGGTCGAAGGGCTCAGGAGGACTAATTTGTTCAGAGGGGCAAGGTGGAGCCGGGGGGGCCAAAATTTCTAAGTTGAAAGGCAGGAAGTTTTCTGGGCTGGACAGGACCAGTGGAGGAGGAAGGGCTAATGGCCTGGGCGAAACCAGGGAGTTCATAGGGCTGGACAGACCAGCGGAGGAGGAAGGGCTAGGGACCTAGGTCGAAGTATGCAACTTTAGTCTAGAGGGACAGAGCCGCTGGAATAACATATCTTCGGCTAACCGAGATGAGCGAAGTTACTCATCCATATACCTTCTCTGAGCTTTTGGTGGAAATTTTTAGATGTGAGTCAATAACCTCTCCCCCCAAGTTGGGTTGTGTTCTCCATGACCTTACAGTGATTGACTTGTCTAATGAATAATGAGAACGCATTCTTGAACTTGTTCATACATCATCAATATGTGCAAGACATGTTCTGATACAATGCAAGATTTTTCATAGGATTTATTATACTAATGTCAAACTTGCTAAAATGTACCCCTCGTTCAGCGATGCATGTAATCGGTACAAACATTCACCGGCGGATCTCATTCATATGTTGTGGGAATGTCTGAAATTATTTGATTATGGGACTAAAATATTTAAAACTTTGCAGGATGCCTTTGGGAGAAGTCTCGACCCAAATCAACTTTCAGCCACTTGGTGCTGACCTTTTCATTGCCAGTGCAAAAGGCTCTAGCCTTCACCACCTTACTAGCAAGACATCTCATTCTTTTGAAACGTAAACATGTCTCACCCCTTTCCTTTAATATATGGGTCAAAGAAGTGTTCACTTCCATTAAACTGGAAAAGATAGATAATCATTCAGGTTATTTAAACAAAAACTATGGCATCCTTTCTTGGCTAATGCGTTGGCTGATCTCTTTTTTTGTGGAGGTGTGTGTGTGTGTGTGTTTAATTTATGCTTTAATTACTGCTTTAATTTATGTAATTTGTTTATGTTTTGTTTGTTAACGTTAACATTGGATGTTGCTAAGAGCTTGGTTGTATGAAGCTGTTTGAGGGAGATTGGAGTTGATTGGTAGCCTAGAAATCTAGACGCACCCTAGCAGCAGCAAAAATTGTTTTGCAGAAAAGTGTGGTCTAGCAACTCTCCATAGACTTTTTAGCTGGAAAAACCAAAAACTGGTCAGGCCAATCAGATCGTGTATAGAGTTGGTGGGCAGGCTGAACATAATGACGGTAGAGTTGTGACGATTTCCGCGTGATTTCCATAGGTGATTTCCCTCTGCTTGAAAACAAAGAAGATGCTGCTGGCGAACAGCGGTCTTTCGAATCGGCTTTGCCCGCGACTCTGGATGACTTGGAGTTAAGAGAACGTCACTTAAGTCATTCCTAAAAAAGGAAGATGTGTTCAGAGTTTTGACGACCGGATATGGCAAAAGTTTAATATACCAACTAGCTGGTTCACTGGTGGAAAAACGCATGGGACTCACTCAGCCACAGCCATTCGTTGCTCTGGTTGGTTGTAGCGCTATCCTATTGCGTGCCGAGGGATATTGAAAGACAACCGTTTATCCCGCCCCTCGGATTGAGGTGTGCCAATTGTGAGTTCCCAGACCTAACATCTTGATGTAGGTCTGGCTTGCCAGGCTAGTTGATTGGGGGAATAATGCTGGATGTTTGTTTATGATTAGTTATTCCCTTCTGAAAAAATAAATAAATATATGATAAATTATGCATAATAACATGTATATTATAGATCACATGTAGATGATGTAGATATTATATTAAAGAAGTTATATTAGTTAATTAAATACACTCCAAAACCACACACAATAAAGTTCTTCAATCTTTTTCTCTGACGATCCTGGGGTCATTTGTGATCCTTTCATCTTAGCCTACCATTTTGGTGATTTTGGTTTTGCCCCAATGAAGTAGATAGGACATACTTGCATGCGTATTGCCTATAAAATAATAGCTCCTCAGGGGGCGTTAAGACAGGCGCAGAGTGGGCTGACTTGTCTTACAAAGGACTTTGATTCATTCCAGCTGCAGTACAAGCGATGTGGATCTTTAACCTCTAATCTCACTCCTGACACAGCATATCTGATTTGATATAAAATATTACAGCTTTTTGGGAAGCATCCAAGTAGTTATATTCCTCATATAATCCTGCCACCGTGTGTGTGTTATGGGGTGTGGAGTCAACTCTGCTCCATATAAACGCCTCTATAGAGAGGCAGGTTGAGAGATTGGAAGAACCAGACTGATCATCTTTGAACATGGCTGCATTAAAGGCGTGTAGCGCTCTTGTGACCGGGGCCAACCGAGGCTTAGAAATGGTCAAGCAACTCCTGGAGGCCCGTTGCTCAAAAGTTGTTGCTGGGTGTCTTGACCCAGATGGGACAAATTCTGAGGTGAGTATTCAAGAGCTTAGGACTGAAGACAGCTAAAGAAATGTGTATTTATCAATATTCTCTTTCAGATTCAGGCACTGAAAGAACTGGCCAAAAAGCATCCAGGTGTTGTCACCCTCGAGCACCTTGGTACATGTGCATTTATGTTTTAAAATGGAAGTAGTTTTTTGAGATTTTAAATAACATCTAACTTTACGAATTCAATCTTTCTGCAATGATTGCTTCTAGATGTAGCTGATCCATGCAGTATCAAAGAATCTGCCAAGAAAGTGGGTTCTCTACTGGGCAAGAATGGTTTGAACCTGATCATAAATAATGCTGCAGTGTTGCCTTCAAAATCCATACTGACCGCCACTGTTGAGGACATGATCCACGCCTTCAACACCAACATGCTAGGACCTTTATTTGTCATTAGGGTAATAGAAAGGTTTTTGGGAACAAGACTAATCTAAGACAAGACTTGATTTCTTGCAATATCTAAAACACTTGGTTGTGAATGTCTTAAATCAGGAGTACCTGCCGTATCTGCGTGCAGCAGCTAAAGCCAGTGGCAAACCAGGGATGTCATGTGATAAAGCAGCTGTGATCAACATCTCCACAAATGCAGCATCTATGAGCATCGTTCCATCACTGCAAGGGCCGTTCCCGTTCTTCCCATACAGTATCAGCAAGGTACACAAGAATACTTTTTTCAGGGGGGCAGAAAAAATCTGATTGTTTTGGCTTATATCTGAAACTGAAAAACTAATTAGAATTAGGTTCAGTGTGAAGAAAATCTCTTCCTGCATCTGTTTTCCTTTCAGGCAAGTCTAAACATGTTGACTGTGTATACTGCAATGGAGTTAAAGGCAGATGAGATCCTCTGCATTTCCATTCACCCAGGATGGGTGAGGACAAACATGGGGGGAGATAAGGTAAATCTAGATTCAGTAATAAAGCTCTTACAACTATACTTTTTCCCTTTTTTTTTTTTTTTTTTGTCTGTTCCTCTGACTTAATCAATCCCCAGAAGTCAGGTATTATTGATTCTTTCACCGTTTTATGCAAGACATTTGAAATGTGCCAGGTTGAATTTTAGTTTATAATCAGTTCTCGTGATGAAAAATTATATCAGCCTGATGCTTCAATGCACACATAGTCTCTGTTTGGCAAGATTACACTATTTTAATTGCATGTCATTCCCTGTTTGTCCACCAGGCATCTATCGACACAAGAGAAAGTGTGGAGGGAATGCTGCGTGTCATTGGCAGCCTTACTGAGAAGCAGCACGGCGGATTCATGGACTACACTGGAGAAACTTTGCCCTGGTAAAACAGAGGAACAAAATTTCTCCAATCATCAAAAGGCTGATCCAGATGCCATATTTCTACCCCTTTTTTAAATGTAAAACACTTCAAATCAACATGGGATCTAACAGCTCAATCTCAATTTAAGAGCAAACTTTTAATCCCTATAATCTCAGTAAATCAAATAAATATTGTGTGGTTCAAATTATTAATCTCTATACACTGTCCATTTAGAAGGAAATACCTTTGAAAATGATGCAAGTTTGAGATCAAGAAGAATCTTCCATATCATAACTGTCAAGTTTAAGAGTTTTTGAGTTTTAGACGTAACCTTGTGCTGTTGTAAGCCACGTGGCCTGAGTATTTGCTGGGTCCTAGTCCACCATACAGCCCTATTTCCTATCCACAACTGGAAACGATGCAACCCTTCACTTGGCGGAGGTCACCACCATGAGGCTGATAACGGTACTGCTGTTCCTCCTGGCTTCTGCTTCTGCGGATCAAACTGTCACGGACTGTTCACCAGTTCAGCCTTGTTTATTCTTGACACATTCACTCTGACATGAACCACAGAAGAGTGTATTTCCTGTGTTTCAACTCAAGTCAAGTCACCTTTACTTATATAGCGCTTTATTCAATACATATTGTTTCAAAGCAGCTTTACAGGGATAAACAGAAAAACACTGCAATGATGCATAATGATTTTAATGATTCTGTCTTTGGTTTCCTTTTGTCTCCAGAGCTGTGTCCAAAGTCCCCTATTCCCTATAGTAGATGTACATGGGTTGTACACTTCTTCTTGCAGTGCATTCTGGGATTGAATGAGTGCACTAGATGTTTTCGGACACCACTAAATGTCTTGAAAGGTTTACATTATAGCTAAAAATGTCTCTTTTTTTACTTCTGCAACTGTTGAGCTCTGTTACCCAATAAAATAGCGGGGTCCCCTTTCTGAACAAGGCCCCTAGAATTGTCTTAGAATTGCGGTTCAACTGATACACAGGAGTTGTGTGGATTGTTTTTATAAGTCTGCCACACAACAAAGTTTTGAATGCAAGTTTCTTTTGTTTTCTGCACCTTTCACAGAAACTGCTGCTTTATTTCCGTGAGTGTTGATATTTGTGTTGGGTCAAGCTGAAATGCATAATAGCTTCACTCTCTCTCTCCCTCACTGTTTGTTTATGTCAGTTATCTTTCCTCCTTGGCTTGTTGCGTTAGGCATCAGAGAGGCGTTTATTTACCATAATATAAACATCAAGCCAAAAAAAGCTAATAAAATCTTTGAGGGGATAGTGTCCAAAATAAAAGTGGAACACTGTGTTCTTGCAGTAAAATGTGTCTCATGGAGTGAATGCAAGGGAGTGAAGAAGGGCTTGGGCAAGTGGGTGATGGGGACATAAAAGCAGCCCTTAGTGCTGGGAAGACTGGATCATTTTACTAGGATTGTTGAATCTCGTTCAGGAAACTAAGCAAAACTTCATTCAAGTTAATTCGTCCACTTGAGCACAGTTAATTTAAAAATGTAAAAAAAAAAATAATAGCAACTTTGGACATTGACCCCTGGTTTCACAGACCAGGCTTATCCTAGTCTCTGACTAAAATGCATATTTGAGCTGAAAATATGTCAGGTTCATTGTTTTGCGTCAAGATGCAAACCACAAACCAGTAATGTTTTTTCAAAGGCATGTTTAAAAAAGCTACTTAAATGCCCTAATTAAACTAAGCCCTAATCCTGGCTTAGTCTTAAGCCTTGTCTGTAAAACCGGGCTATAGGGTACAATGGGGCTAAAGGCACACAGATGTAAAAGGCGCCTTTGATTTTATTTTCCTCTAAACCACTAGATGGCATAACAATTCCAAAACATCCGCTTTTCAAGATGCACATGGAAATATGGCTGATCCTTGGTGCGATCGCGGGCAGCAGCGCAAAGTTGATTCTGTGCCAATTTGATCTAATATTTGGTGTTTTTAAATTTGTGTAGATTTAAGTAGCAAATGAGGATTGCTAAAATTTATAAATATATTTTTAGACACGTTTTCTTAATGTTTTTAAGTTTTGTTCAAACTAATTAATGCAACAGTTTTTCAATAACGGAATAATATGTAAAAGTATGGTTTTTGGTTTTTATGAATGAATGTCTTGCTCTAACTGTTGCTCTGGTCTTCGTCAACAACACACGCTTGCACCTCCTGCTGATCAGATCGACTAACAGCAGATGGAGATTATGCTCGGTAATCGACTGCTTTTCCTGCAGTTCCTGGATGTCAACGTTGAACGTTTACTGTAGAATTTGAACCACTGAATTTGTGGAAGCAAATTTGCAAAGCGAAATAAAATGGACCGAAAATTGCCTGTTGAATATTATAGGTTGTATTTTTAAACAGTTTGAATATTTTGGAAATTAAATATGAAAGGTGAATATGGATTATTGAATTTTTAATTATGAAAATGTGTTTTAAATGTTTTGAATTGAAATTTTCACAGCTTAAATATTCAACCATGCTGAATTTCAGCCCATAAAAATGCAAGCCCTAAAAATACAATGCATACAAATGCAAGCATGGTTATGCAATGCATATTTTTTTCAAGTATAGTGCAATTCAACAGGCTTTTTTGCTTCAAAAACATTTGGCATTATTTTACTTCCATACCTCTCGTCCAGGTCGTTCGTTCTTTTTTCACATTATGTAGCTAAACAGAATTGATTAGTTCACCCGGACTATAAGTGAATGTGCATGCTTGGATTAAAAAAAAAAGAACATTCATTGTGACAACTCTCAAGTCATTTAAAACATTAGAATTGTTCACGATCGACCGAATAGGAGGAATAGTGGAATAGGAGGAATAGTGAACCTAAAAGCCTCACTGCAGAACACGAAATCCAGAGGGAGGAGTTGGATCCAGATCCAACTCCTCCCACCTTACATATACCTAAACCTACCCATCTCCGCCCCCTGATCCCTAACCCCACCCCTAATCCTACCCATCTCCGCCCCCTGATCCCTAACCGCACCCCTAATCCTACCCATCTCCGCCCCCTGATCCCTAACCCCACCCCTAATCCTACCCATCTCCGCCCCCTGATCCCTAACCCCACCCCTAATCCTACCCATCTCCACCCCTTAGATCTGGATCCAACTCCGCCCCCTGGATCTCGTGTACTGCAATGAGGTGCTACTGGGAATAGTGGCCAGGGATCCTATCCTGAGCTGTTGCTGCTCTTCTGGGATCGATGCTGCTGTCAGAGTTGGTTACCCTTCACTCTCACACAAGAGCCTGACGAGGGGCGGTCATTAAAGGGACGGGGTGGCTCTAAAATATGGGGGAGGCGATCTTTAGATCCTCAATCGCACTATGACGCAGCACAATATTACATAATGTTAAAAGGGGGCTAAGTTCTCTTGGTTGTACGTACAACACAAGGCAGACAGAAGCAGCTTGATAACCATAAGAACATGGCAGCAGTGAAAGCATGCAATATCTTGATCACAGGAGCCAACCGGGGCTTGGGCTTAGAAATGGTTAAGCAACTCTCTGAGGATTCTTGTCCAAAACGCCATATTTTTGCTACCTCCCGTGACCCAGATGGGCCAAAGTCTGAGGTGAGTTATAAACAGCTAAGTTAGATAGATAACAGCAGGAGAAACCCTATTTTACCTAGTTTTTATTTTGCATAATCTTTCTTAAGGCACTGAGAGAACTGGTGAAAAAGCATCCAAGTGTGATCACTATCATACGTCTTGGTAAATGTGCATGTCTTTCTTGGTGCATTTGATATTTTCACTGGAAATTATGCTAATATCATTTATTTTTTAGTCATATTTGTATTGTAGAATAGCACTGTTAATTGTTCTGTTATTATTAGATGCTGATGATCCATGCAGTATCAAAGAGTCTGCCAAGAAAGTGGGTTCTCTCGTAGGAAAGAACGGCTTGAACCTGCTTGTGAATAATGCTGCGATCGTGGCAAATGGCACCATTCTGACCAGCCGTGTTGAGGACATGAAAAACACCTTCAACACTAACGTGATAGGACCCTTACTAATCATTAGGGTAATGTATAGAACATTAGTATATGTGAAACAACAATTTGTCCATTGCAAATTATGTGTTGGTGCAAGTGCATGCTGGCTTACCTTTTAGGCTGGCACTGTTGTGCCACCGGAAGAGGTTACTTAAAAAAAGTGCTGAACTAGTCACTGGATGTGCCAGATTTTGTAAGGTTCATGGCATTGTACCAAAATAAAAGCTTAAACCAGCTTAACTGATTTATTAGCCTGATCAGACAAAGCTGTACCGTTGTTTAAATGAGCTACACATTTTTTTTTCTGACACTAGTCGCCCAGGGTGTGTATTGACTAGTGATAGATCACAACATTGACCTGTAAAAATTGAGTATGAGCTGGTTACATACAGAGACATGTAATTCTTTCGCTCTCCTTTATTTAGGAGTACCTACCTATTCTAAAAACAGCGGCCAAAGCCAGTGGGACACCAGGCATGTCCTGTAATAAAGCAGCTGTCATCAATATCTCCACTCTTGGAGGATCCATGACCAGAATGCCGTCCCTGTACGACCAATTCCCAGTGTTGCCATATTGCGTGAGCAAGGTACAACAAAATCCTGCTTAGGCACTATAAACTGGATTACATTCATTGCCCGTGAAGTATTGATGGCATGAGTTGAAGCATTTCTCAAATGCTGTGTTTACCTATCAGGCAGGATTTAACATGCTGACTGTGTTGGCTGCTGTGGAGTTAAAGGTGAATGAGATCCTCTGCATGGCACTTCATCCAGGATGGGTGAAGACTGAAATGGGTGGAGAAGAGGTGAGTGTAGATTTATTAACAAGAGTGTCAAGTTTGTTATATTTTGAGCATAAATGCAGGAAATGTGTCAAAATGATTTTCAAATTGACCTTGCAAATACAAGATACTTTTCTTCTTATAAAGAACCTTTAGGCATAAAGGATTCATTACTATTGAGTCCGTAGAGCTGTTCCATATATAATCCCACTAAACCCTTTTTCAAAGAGTGTATTGCAGACTTTAGATCTGCATGGTAAATGTTGTGAAATTGGGTACACAGATTGATTTAGGCTTTTATCCCCAGTCTGAAATTATTTAGTGCTACGAACAGTTCACATTTGTAGCTATTATCTTTTGAATCAGATGATTTTCATGTTTTCCTCTGATCCCTCTGAGTCATGCCTATTTTAATGCACCTGCGCTTTTGATTTCCACCATTTTGAATTCTGTCAAACATACGTTTTTTGGACTACACCTTTCACATTACACATTTTCACATTGGTATGTTTAGCCTGTAATTGCTGCTTACGGTATATTATTTTTATTTTGCATGTTATTTTTATTTTGCTACATTCATGTTTTTATTTTCTCCAGGCACCACTTGAACCAAAAGAAAGCGTGGAGGGAATGCTGCGTGTCATTGGCAGCCTTACTGAGAAACAGCACGCTGCATTCATGAACTACACTGGAGAAACTTTGCCCTGGTAAAACAAAAGAACCTCCCCCTTTAGAGGTCATGATCCAGGTCCAAACTGCCCTATTTTATCTATTTGTCAAACAAGGGCACACCTATTCATTAGCACTTAGTTTCAGGACACAAATGTCTATGACACACACATAACAACTTAGTATTTCATTAAATAAAACAACTTAATGAAGCAATAAAGCCGTACTGTCGTTTTTATCATATATGTTGCAATTTGCAAATAAATTAGAGATGGTTCTATAAAAGTATTTATAGCGTGGCATGAGGACAATGAGGGGTGGAAACACCAAAGCAAGTGTCCATTCATAGTTCTTGAAATACACATTTGTGTCTTTTGATTATGCAAATAGTTGCATTTCTTTAAAGGGACCACAAAGTAATCATCTTACTGTTTAAAATGAAAATGGCGTATTAAACACGTCAACATATTCTAAATGTCTCAGCTTGTAGGAGTAGATCTATCATTACTATACAATATAGCCTGTTTATGTACTTGGGTGATATATATAAAACACTTTCAGTGCATCAAAAGACCAACTAAAATCTTTCAAAAACTTCCAATGCAATGACAAGTTTCGATATGTTTTGTCTCATGTCTATCCATAATGGAAGTAGAGCGGACAGTTGGAGAATCTGCATGTCATGAGAAAATGGTACCTACGGTACTCGACAGAGGTTAAAATAAAGAGGAGAAGAGTTGTGGGGGCGGGCGCGATCGAACTGTGTGTGTGTGTGAGTGAGAGAGAGAGAGGGAGAGAGAGGGGGCGCGGGCGCGATCGAACTGTGTGTGTGTTATGAATGCCCGTGCAGCCGTTAGTTTCATTTAAAAAATAGCGTTTTTAGGCCGATTGCTTGAATTGTGAGTTCAACAGCCTATTATTCTTCATGGAAAACACTTCAACAAAAGAGTATATAATGACAGATTGGCTTAAATAGGCGCTTTTACACAAAATATTCCTTCATCATCTATTCAGTCTAAATAGTGATATATTCGCTCTATTCACGTTTGGTTTGAACGCAGCATAATGAACAGGCTGCGATGTCAAGATTGCAATGCTGGAGTACGTGTGTGTGTGTGTGTGTGTGTGAGAGAGAGTGAGAGATAGAGAGAGAGATCTTTTGCTTTTAAACTGTGTGTGTGTGTGTGTGTGTGTGTGTGTGTGTGTGTATATACTGATTTTTTTTTTTCTCCAAAATATTCATATAACCCATATCTTTTTAAGTGTATTGTTTGCTTTAAATTAAATTAAGATTGTGTTTGGTAAATTAACCTAAATTAATTTAAAATTAATGTGCAATATTTGAGATCAATACAATCAATGTTTTCCTTCATTTTAATCAACACTAACTTTATTCTCATCTGAATTATGAATAACTTATTTCTGTATAAAATAAAAAATCTCGAATAATCCAGACCAACCAGAGTGCACTATTCCTACAACATCATCAGTGCTGAAGCAGAACTACCTGTGTCCGTTAAATCCATGAGACCGTCTGTAGGGTGTCTCATTTTTCATTTTAGGTTTCAGAAGGTTGCTCATGCACACATTGTGGTTGATATGTGCCCTCGATGCGCACTTTTGCAGAGCCCACACTGATGCAAGCTCTACAGCACACTTCTTTTCGACAGTAAAAGCAGGGCTACGTTTTTGCACGTCGTGCACAATAACCCTAAAGGCACCGGGGTTGCGGTGCCACCGGCTTGGGCCCGTAATCGCTGCTCGCAGCTATATTTACCTTTTGTTTTACTTATTTGGAAATTAGACATTTGTACCAGTCGCACTGAGACATTTCAAATGATACCAAACATGTATAAAACTCGATGATAATCATTCACATTAATCCATTTAGATTCTTGGGTGAGTTTTTGGTGATCTTTGCATGGGGGAGAACGAGTGGGGGATGAGGGAAAGAAATGTAGGTTATGTGAGACTTTTGTCTCAAATGGTGAGTTCAAATGGTAATTTCCAGAGTGGTCGTTCCTCAACCAGTTCTTCCAGTTTTCCCAGTCTTACAGAAGTAACAGGTTAAACTAGCTGAAAAATAAGCTGGTACTGGAATATTCTGTGAGCACTAGCTGTTACTCAAGGCAGACTGTGTCGAATAGGACGAGGCAGAGGGCCGTGAGAGAACGGCGCAAGGCCGGTGACGTGCTTGCCACACAGACATATGCATGTTCCACCGGCCCTCTGTCCAGATGGTTCGAAAACTTGGAAACTATTCCAACTTAACTTGGATATGTTTGATCCAAGCAGTCCAAACATAGCCACAACCCATCTCTGTGAAAGAGCTGCAACTCTTTCTTAGATTTATCAGTTTCTAACTTCTAGCACAGTGTTTCCCAACCCTAGACCTAGAGAACCAACAACACTGCACATTTTTAATGTCTCACTTATTTGACAGACCCATCTGAGGTCTTGGAGTCTTTACTATTGAGCTGATGAGTTGTGAGGTGTGTTTGATTTTGGAGACATCTAAACAGTGCAGTGCTGGGGGTACTCGGGGACAGAGGTTGTGAACCACTGTTCTAATGGACTACTGAGCCCCAAGCCTTTCATACCCTTTTTTCAAACACTTTTAGCACTGCTCGAGTCATCCTACATCCTGATCTAGAGTGACCCTTGTGGTTGTAGTTGATGCTTCTACCACCAGTATCTGAGCCATACTCTCTTATTGGCAGGGGGACCCTGCTTAACTCTAGGGCTGCAACGATTAGTCGACGTTGTCGACAACGTCGACAATAAATATTTGTCGACAAATATATTTGTTGTCGAGTAGTCGTTTGATCTCACGTGACCTAATGTAAGGGCCTGCAATCCCGCGATTTGACCGCTACGGCGCTGTAGCGCTAGAGTGTAGTGCAGCCCTTACAAATGCTATTGCGGTAGAAGAAAACACAGCGCGAATTATGACAGTGCAAACGAATCCGAACTAGCAAGGTTTAGGTTTGGGAAAGTTTCACAAAACTTCAAATCAAGAATGCTGTCGTGTGCAATACATGCAAGGCGGAACTTGCTTTTCACGGGAGCACAACATGCATGTTGGAGTGCAAGAGGAAACATCCCGGCAATAGAGGAGCCGGTGAGAAGTGAGTGTTCTCCAGCTGGAGCTGCGGTAAATCTCTCTTTATTAGAGAATGCAATACTACTAAAAATAGTAATAATATTATCAATAGTAATATAATTACAGTAATGTCATGACTTATTTTGCATAGAATAAAGCTTGATCGAGCTTAGGAGTCAGGGCTGTTTTTATTATTGTAACACTATTAGTATATTAGGTATTATTATAGTCTTATCACTTGCCTGTATTTTGTTCAATAATCATGATGTTATATCCTTCCTATGATATAGGAAGAATATCATGGCAGTTACTTTATCATACTATAAATTAAAAGGTGAATGAGAACGTCTCTGTCAGCTCAATTGTCATGTAAAAAAAGATTGTAATTTTATACAATAATTGTTTGCAGATTAATATTTTACCATTCTTTGTGTCCTGAAGTAAATGTCCCTTTTTCTGTTTCAGTTCTAAGAAAAGCCTATTAAACAATGCTTAGAGAGCATTTGTGTGTGATTTGAGTTGAACCGAAATCTGAAAACTTAAAGAGAATGACCTGTTTAGTTGGCGCAAAGTTCATTAAAACAACTATTTCAAAAGCTGAAGTGATTTTCTTTTTTATATTATAGTTAGAATATGTATAACTCAATGTTTTAACTAATTGGAAAAGCTGAATAATCGTTCCAAACTTACTGATCAGTCTGCGAAATAATCGATGACTAGTCGATTAATCGTTCTAATAATCGCTAGATTAATCGATTATCAAAATAATCGTTTGTTGCAGCCCTACTTAACTCCATCCATGTGTATTCTCTAAAAGGTTATGCCCAGCGTAGCAGAACTACTACATTAGAAACAAAGAAGCTTTGTACAATCAAACTGGTGCAGGAGGAGTGATTCAAGGGTTTACAGCAACCATTCCAAGTTATCACTGATCATTGCAACCTAAAATTCTTTACCCGCCTCAATCATCCACAGTTACCAAAAAATACCAAGGTGGATGCTCTCCTTTGACTCAACTTACCTGAAATGTCCAACTCTCCAGAAAGTTCCAGAACCTTTCTGCCATTGACCATTGTCAGACCCATTCATTGGATCCCGGGATGAAGAAATTGCAGAAGCCCTCAACAACAATCCTGATCCGCTGGAATGTCCCGAGGGGAACACATATGTCCCAGCAGCCCTTCACCAACAGCCCCTAGACTCTCTCCACTCCTCTCCGGGCTCCGGTCATTCCAGCATCAGCCAGACCCTCTCACTCCACTGTGTCACTACTGGTGGCCCTGTATGCCCCAGGCGGTACAATGTTTTATCCAGGCCTGTCCAAATGATTCCATAACCAAATCCTAATGGCACCTCCCAGCCAGCAAATTTCATCCACTGCCTGTTCCTCGTCACACAGTGCCCATTCCTGGTCATACCTAGGAGTGCATTTCATCATGGATCTCCCGCCATCCAGTGGCCATACCATTGATTGAAAGGTCTAGGCCAGAATTTGGCTTATAATGTCCAGCCAAGATCTACTGAACCAATCACTCGCTCTTGTCTGTTGTATTTAAGAAATAATGAAAAGCATGTCTGATGTTATGTGAGCTAAACGTCTCTCTTTGTGTTCCCTGGAAAGAAAAAAAAGCATACTAGATAGCTAATGAACTGCTTGATGCATATTGTACGCTAAAAATCAAGAGCTTGTGGAAAATTTTTGTTTTTATGAGTACACCAGACAACAAAGTTTTGTTTTCTTTACATTCTTTCACAGGGACTGCACCTTTATTTGAATGAGATGCCACTGTTACACCCATGTTGATATTCATTAATAAGCAGTCACTGTTAATATTTCAGTTGATAGTGATTCTTAGCTCAAATAAAGGGAATATAATTTTAATAACTGGTCATGATGATGTCCAGTAATTGCACATACATAGATTAAAATTACCCGTAAAGGGAATAAGTTACCAACGGTCTATGGACAACTGAATACAATGAATTATAGTCAGTTCTCCATACAGGTAGGCAAAATTAGATCAATTGTATTTATCAATAATCAATCACAACGAATTATAATTAAATATTAATAATTCAATTGTCTAGGATAGATCGATTGTCAGGATAATCTTTCATGGGGTCAATTTATTATCGAATAATCTGCTTTGTCCAGCAAAACTGATCGTCCGATCTTCATCAAACCTCATGAAAGTTATTATAGACGTTCAAGAGAATTTATTCTCTGGCCATGAAAATTAACTTTCCTGTTCTATAAAACGTCTCGGTTACGTATGTAACCCTAGTTCCCTGATAGGGAACGAGACGCTGCATCGAACGCTGTGGGAACGCCCCTGCGTTGTGCGTCATGAAGCACGTATGGAATCAGCCCAATGGAGAGATGGAACGTCATAGGCGGGTGACATCATCGACCAGGAAACTATAAAGCACCCCAAAAACACAAGCGCATCAGCTTCTGATAGGCTTGAAGGAGCGCTTAACGGGAATGCCGGGAGTATGGCAGAACGACGCAGCGTCTCGTTCCCTATCAGGGAACTAGGGTTACATACGTAACCGAGACGTTCCCTTTCAAGGGAACTTCGAGCTGCGTCAAACGCTGTGGGAACGCGAATACCCACGTCGCCATAGGACCAAGTGACCGTCATGTGAGAACTAGCGCACAGAGGACGAGAGCACCTGTGCCCCAGGGGTAGAACTTAAGTCTAGGTCATAGAACTTAACAAAAGTATGCGGTGAATACCATCCAGCCGCATCACAAACATCACTCAGGGAAACCCCCGACAATAGAGCTTTGGAAGCAGCCATACTCCTAGTAGAGTGGGCTTGAACAGCCAAGGGTGAAGGCTGACCAGCCGACTCATAAGCAAGTGAGATAGCCTCGACCACCCACTTGCTCATTCTCTGTTTAGACGCAGGACACCCTTTCCTGGTAGCCCGAAACATACAAATAGTTGTTCTGATTTCCTCCACAGGGCAGCTCTGTGGACATAAGCGTCTAACGCCCTAACAGGGCAGAGTAAATTAAGTTTCTCCTGGTCCGATGACATAAATGGAGGAGGACAGAAAGCCTGCAGAACCGTAGGTCTAACAACATTAGTAGGGACCTTGGGAACGTACCCTGGTCTAGGATGCAGAAAAGCCTTAACCATGCCAGGCGAAAATTCCAGGCACGAGGGTGACACCGACAGAGCCTGCAAATCTCCGATTCTTTTTAATGAGGAGATAGCAAGTAAAAAGATAGTTTTAAAAGTGAGAAACTTCTCAGGAACTTCTTCGATAGGTTCAAAAGGAGCTAGGGAAAGACCTTCTAATACAATGGCCAGATCCCAGGTCGGCACCCTCGTACGAACCGCTGGCCTCAGCCTCAAAGTGCCACGGAGGAAACGAGTTATAAGCGGGTGTCTCCCAAGAGAAACTCCACTGAAAGGGACGTGGTAAGCAGCTAGTGCCGCCACATACACCTTTAGTGTGGAGGGGGATAACCCTGTGGAGAAGCGCTCCTGCAGGAATTCCAGCACTGCACCCACTGGGCAGTTAACTGGGTCCTGCAGGTGTTCTCCACACCAAGAAGTGAAAAGTTTCCACTTCAAGGCATAAAGCTTCCTCGTGGATGGAGCTCTGGAGTGAAGAATGGTCTCAACAACCTTGGTTGAGAGACCAGACTCCATGAGCTGGGCCCCCTCAGAGGCCAAGCCCACTGTTTTCACAATTCTGGGCGGGGGTGACATATCGTGCCGCCCGCCTGAGAGAGTAGATCCCTCCTGACCGGGAGCTCCAAAGGAGAGCCGTCCAGGAGAGAAATCAGGTCCGCGAACCATACTCGGGCCGGCCAAAACGGGGCTACTAATAGTAGGCTGACCCCGTCCCGGCGAACCCTCTCCAGAACTCCGGGGAGCAGAGCAATCGGGGAAAAGGCGTACAGGCGTGACCTTGGCCACGGCTGCACCATAGCGTCCAACCCCAGAGGGGCTGGAAGACTGATGTAGAACCACAGATGACAATGCGTGGTCTCCTTGGAAGCGAATAGGTCCACCTCGGCGCGACCGAAACTCAACCAAAGGAGCTCCACCACCTCAGGGTGGAGTCTCCATTCCCCCGGCCTCGGCCCCTACCTCGACAGGGAGTCCGCTACCACATTTAAATACCCGGGAAGATACATTGCTCTCAGTGATAGTAGCTTCCCCTGGGACCACAGGAGGATCTGACGGGCCAACTTGTAAAGCCGGCGAGACCGCAGGCCCCCCTGATGATTGATACAAGAAACCACCGACGTGTTGTCTGACTGAACTAACACATGATGACCTCTCAGGTCTGCTAGGAAGTGCTTCAGAGCCTGAAACACCGCCAACATCTCTAGACAGTTTATATGCCATGAAAGATGATGGTCCTGCCACAGACCTTGGGCTGGACGACCACTCATGACCGCCCCCCACCCTGTGAGGGAAGGATAGAACCAAGTTTCTTTCCACATGACCAGAGCACGAAGGCAGCGCCGCGTGACTTTGATCGTGCGGAGCGGATTTCCCCTCGGGGAGAATCCCTTGGTCCTGAGCCACCACTGTAGCGGTCTCATGTACAACAGGCCGCAAGGTATAACGTTGGACGCTGCTGCCATCAGACCCAACAGTCTCTGAAACTGTTTCACAGTGAGTAGCTGGCCTAGCTTTATTTGTTTCACAGCTGAGAGAATCGAAGCGATGCGGGTTGGAGAGAGTCGCGCCCGCATCGAAACCGAATCCCAAACGACACCCAGAAAAGTGGTCTTCTGAGACGGAGATATTACACTTTTCTTTGCATTCAGCCTCAACCCCAACTTTCTGATATGAGCGAGGACGACATCTCGATGCCGAACCGCCAACTGCTCCGTATGAGCTAAAATCAACCAATCGTCGATATAATTGAGAATGCGAATGCCCTGAAGCCTCAGAGGCACTAGTGCTGCATCCATGCATTTCGTGAAAGTGCGGTGAGATAAGGCTAGGCCAAACGGAAGAACCCTGTATTGGTACGCCTTGCCCCCGAAGGCGAACCTCAGGAACTTCCTGTGTTGTGGAAGGATGGAAATGTGAAAGTATGCATCCTTTAGATCTATCGTGACAAACCAGTCCTCGGACCTGATTTGAGACACGATCTGCTTGATAGTGAGCATCTTGAAATTTAGCTTCCCTACCGAGCGATTCAACAGGCGCAGGTCTAAAATTGGACGCAACCCCCCATCCTTCTTTGGAACGATGAAATATCGGCTGTAATAACCTGACTCCAAACTGGGAGGAGGAACCCGTTCTATAGCCTCCTTTTGAAGGAGCGTTTTCACCTCTTGTTCCATTACCAGAGCCTGCTCGGGGCCCACCACAGTGTGCAGAACCCCTCTGAATTTTGGTGGACGACACCTGAACTGGATAGCATAACCCTTTTCTACTGTCTGCAGGACCCAATGAGATATTCTTGGAAGGCTTTTCCACTCTGCCAGAAAATCTACTAAGGGTACCAGTCTCTCGAGACTGGCCTCTGGTGTAACTTGAGCAGCAAACACAGCGCCCTGTAACGGCGCACCGGCAGGGAACGACTGGTTTAACTGCTCTGAGACCCTCCTCAGAGGGAGCGAGCGTCGCTTGGGAAAGCGCTCGCTGGGACCGCCTACGCCCCGGCATGAAGGCGGGGTTGGCAGGACGGGCCCCTGAGGGCACCGAGGAAGAACGGGCACCGTAAAAAGAGGTGAACACCTTTCCGCCTCGGTGGGGACCACCCTCAGTATCCTGAACGCCTTGGCGTCAGGACTTCTTCTTAGCCAAAGCCTTCTTAGCCAATATAACTGTCCTCAGATCAGTTCTATTCCCAGATGGTTTCGGCTGAGAGTGCCGCGTCTGAGTCCACTGTCCAGCAGGGGGAACACGAGACGCGACACTCTGCTTCTCTTGACACTCTTGACGCGCTCGTAGACGGCCGGGGCTGCTCCTGCCCAGCAGCCTCAGGGACGTGAACTTTTAATGGGATATATTTCTTAAAAGCCGCTGCTTGTTTTTTCTCTTCTTGGAATTTGTCAATAACAGAATTCACCGCATCACCAAAAAGACCCATAGGAGAGAGAGGAGCATCTAAAAGAAAAGATTTTTCTTTTTCTTTTAAATTAGTTTGACACAACCATAAATGTCTCTCTGCGGCCACCAGGGCTGCCATAGATCGACCAATCAGTTTGGCCGATTCCCTGGTGGCACGCAGAGATAAATCAGCAGACTGACGCAATTCTCGAACCACGTCAGTGGAAACCTCCTCACTCTCGCTCACATCCCTTAGCAGGTCAGCCTGGTATGCCTGCAAAATAGACATGGTATGCAGACATGACGCAGCCTGACCTGCCGCCGAATACGCTTTACCCACCAACCCCGAAGTGTTTCTCAACGGCTTGGTGGGTAATGCAGGTGCCCTAAGCCAGTGGTTCCCAAAGTGGGTGCCGCGGCACCCTGGGGTGCCGTGACAACTGGCTAGGGGTGCCGCAGAATCTCAGCTTAAATGAGTTTTTACGTGCATATGATACGCAGTTTTCGCGTGCATTTGATACGCAGTTCATTTGCGTGTAATACACACCCACCCTACACCACTAATTCTACCCAAACGTATAATACACACGCACCCCACACCACTACGAAACCTACCCTAACCAACCATGTGTATCCTATGCACGTAAAAACTCATTTTCGCATATAAATTGCATGTGTGATCGGGTTGTTTCTCGGGAGGGAATCATCCCGCTCGCTCCGCCCTTTGTAATGGTGCGCGTTCAATTTTATATTTCACGCAGATTGACAGGACAGGGCGAATATGGATAAATGTATAAGTTTAAACAAAAGAAAAGCAGAAATGTCACAGCCCAGAAGATCGACGGACATCAACCCGGGACCACCACACCACCCAAAAAAAATAAAATTAGACAGTACTGTGAAAGCTACCTGGCTTACGGTTTTACATGGATCGGAGATGCTAGCTGTCCCACCCCTGAATGCCTCATCTGCACGGAAAAGCTATCAAATGCAGCAATTGTACCGAGTAAGCTGAAGAGACATTTAGACATGAAACACCACGGTTTAACCAGCAAAGACATAGAATACTTCAAGCGACTAAAAGCACAAAATGTTAAACAGAAACAACAAATGATGTCATGTGTGCATGTGTCTGATAAAGCTCAGGAGGCAAGCTTCTTAGTAGCAGAGCTAATCGCCAAATCAAAGAAGCCCCATACCATTGCTGAATCACTAATTTTGCCAGCCTGCAAAAAAATCGTAGGGGTAATGATAGGTGAGGACGCTGTCAAAGAAATTGACAAAATCCCATTATCTAACAACACGATTAAACGTCGCATTGATGACATGGCTGCTGATATAGAAACACAACTAACCGAAAAACTAAACAAAAGTGGCAAATTTGCACTCCAAATTGATGATTCTACAGACTGCAGTGGACACTGTCATCTCCTGGCCAGTGTGCAATATACTGATGAGGAATTAATTATGGAGAATTTTTTTTTCTGCAAAGAACTATCAAGTCGTGCAACAGGGGAAGAAATGTTTATTGTCATCGATACGTACTTGAAAGAATGTGGTCTAAACTGGGGCATGTGTCATAGTATTTGCACAGATGGAGCTGCATCTATGACTGGAAAAGTAAAAGGACTGGTAACTATGGTGAAGAACCAAAACCCAGATGTGCAGATTACCCACTGCATGCTGCACCGCGAAGCACTCGTCGCAAAAGCAATGCCCGCAGACCTGACTGTAGCATTAGAACAAGCTGTCAAAATTGTAAACTACATTAAGTCACGACCATTGAAGTCCCGATTGTTTAACATACTGTGCAATGAAATGGGGTCTGAGCATCAGAGTCTGCTGCTGCATACGGAGGTGCGCTGGCTGTCACGGGGCAAGGTGCTTTCCCGTGTCTATGAGCTTCGAGATGAACTCAGGCAGTTTTCAACTGAGCACGACATACCCCACAAAGAACAGATCAACGACGACTCGTGGTGGGCTAAGATTGCATACCTCGCAGACATTTTTAGTCACTTAAATGAGCTTAACACAAAGATGCAAGGAACGAAAGAAAACATTTTAACAGCAACAGACAAACTTAACGGTTTCAAGGCCAAACTCAAGCTGTGGCAAGAAATTCTGAAAAATAAAAACATTTGACATGTTTCCCTTAACAGCAGAGGACCCCGCTCGCAAGACTCCAGTTCTATTCAAATCTATAGTTGCACATCTGAAGACGCTACAGGAAAGGTTTGAGGTTTACTTCCCCGCTGGCGCTGATAATGAAAACTTTGACTGGATCCGTGACCCCTTTAACCCTCTCTCATCAGAATCGGAAAAGATGTTGCCAATCAAATCGCAAGAAGAACTGGCGGAACTTCTTATGGATCGCTAGTGTTGTAGTACTCGAGACCGGTCTTGGTCTCGAGACCGGTCTCGAGACCACTTTTTGATGGTCTCGGTCTCGTCTCGGACTCGACCGCATTTGGTCTCGGTCTTGTCTCGGTCTCGGACACTGAGGACTCGGGATTTTTTTTCAAGACCAGACAAGACCATAACTGTGAAAATATCACTAATCTGCCAGTATATTGACTAATTTTTTTGTTAACATCCTTGCTTTTATTGTATGTAAAACGTACTGATTCAAATCCAAGCAATAACGTGACTCATTGGTCATTGCTTATGTATTTTTGTTACCGTTGCCTGTCACCCATCCCCGCCCCCTTTCACTCGCACGACGCACTCCCAAGAAAGTGATCTGTGGTTGTCTGGGAGCGGGAGAAAATGTCTGCAAAATCTTCAGTAATAAAATTCGGCTACAAAAATCGTAAAGAAAATATTTGCAAAACAACATCCAGAAGAAAGCATACAGCTTCTTGTAAATTCTGCAGTGCTTCGCTTTCAGAGACGGTGGGGACTACGTCAAACTTTTATCACTTAGAAAGGCAGCACAAAGAAAGGTAAGGTATGTGTAAGTGATGTTAGCAAAGCTGGCTAGCTAACGTTAGCAATCTGCCTCGTACCAAATAAAATTACTCCTCACACAAAGAGATTTTGTCAATATTAGCTAACGTTATACATATTACAGGGATGGGAATTGAAAACCGGTTCCACTCGAGAACCGGTTCTAAGTTTTATGAACCATCGATATTGAATGCCCTCAACGTTAACGAGTCCTCTTATGCTCCTGCTCCAAAGCGAATTTTTGTCCCGCCATAGTCTTATTTGATAGATGAGTAAAGTAGACGAACTGCTGTGCGTGTGACAGGGCGCACCAGAAGAACGAGCAGAGAGAGCGCCCCGGTCGCGCGCGCGCACTCTCTCTCTCTCTGCGGAGCCAGGCGAATGTATAAAGGCTTCACCGTCTCCTAAGCGCTGTCTTGCTCTCTCTCCCTGGCACATAGTAATCAAAATAAATCGACACGATGTATGGTAAAAGGTCGGAAGACCATAGTTTCATGTGTAGCATTCGGATATTTTTTTTTTTCCTGAATTACCGCTGGGTGAATTGCGCTAAAATACCTTATCTTCTCTGAAAAGCGTTCCGCACATTCAGCTGACATAAACCACACTTTAAATAAACGAAAAAAAAACCTATCCAGTGATTAAATGTTTTCTGTGTTGACACAAATCTTGTGGGATGTCACGAGACAGGCCACAAAGTTGAGTAGCTAATTTTAAGTAAGAAAAGTGAAGACTTGTTTTACATTCTGTACTAAATGATGGAAGTCACCCAGGAGTATTGAATAAAGATGGTTACGTTTATTTCAGCTTTGAGTGTTAAATATCTGTTTTTAATGGGAATGTGGATCTTTCAGATCAATTTGAGAAGCTCTTTTGATCATGTTTCACATTTTATTGTGTCATGTAGTGTGGGGCGCTGGTCTTGGTCTTGACTCGGCCTCGCCCTCCCTCGGTCTTGGTCTTGTCTTGGTCTCGGCCCCTAAAAGTCTTGGTCTTGTCTCGGTCTCGATACACTCTGGTCTTGGTCTTGTCTTGGTCTCGGGTTAGGTGGTCTTGACTACAACACTATGGATCGCACTTTAAAATTATAATTTGGAGAAATGTCTTCAGATGAATTTTGGCTGCATGTGGGACACGAATACCCATCTATCTCAGAATGCGCCGTCAATGTGCTGTTGCCATTTTCAACCTCTTACTTGTGCGAGCTAGCGTTCTCATCCCTGGCATACGTGAAAAACCAAAAAAAGGCAGCGCCTGTCAGTGGAGCACGATCTGCGAGTTGCACTATCCTCAATCAACCCCCGTATCAAGAGGGTGTGCACTACAAAGGGGTGCCATGCTTTCAAAAAGTTTGATGACGCCGCCTCGGAAGAGAGATAGCTCGCGAGCGTCTCTTCTACCCTCGGCATAGCGCCATAACCATGAGCTCTAGGCCCCCAATATTGGAATATGTTGAAGTCATGGGGACTAAAAACTCTGTTTGAAACCGGTTTCTTCCACGATCTCGACACCTCGATGTGGAGATCGTTTAAGAACGGCAGGCACCTGCGTGGAGGCTGAACTCGTGACGGCAAAAATCTCTCATCCAACTTAGATTTTAATACAGACTCCAGTCTAGTCACTGGCCATTCAATGGCCAGTGACTAGACAGAATGAATGGTCTACAGCTCTAGTTAAAACCTCCATCAGCTCGTCACTTTCGGGAGTGTGAGTTGGCGAATCCTCCACATCTCCCGCAATACTAACAACATCCAGCTCCTCGGAGCTGGATAATTGCAGTACTGGTGCCTCAGCCCGAGCGGAAGAAACCGCAGCGCGTGCTTCCAAACCCGGGACTGAGGCACTGGATCTCACAGGTGAAGGGAGAGATAAGGCAGCGCCCGTCTCTAACCCCGCTGAGAGATCCATCTGCGATCCCCACGTTAAGCACCGCCGCTCTGCCTCGGCAGAAGCGAGACCCGAACCGCGGGGAGCGCGCACCGAACCGCCCTCCTCAAAGAGCGCCCGGCGGGAGCGGAGCGTCCTCAAAGGCAGGACCCCGCAATGCTCACAATCAGCTCCCTCAAGAGCTGACTGGGCATGCTGCACTCCCAAACCAACAACGCAAAGAACATGTGTATCCCCGCCCGTTAGATAGCCCGAGCAGGGAGGAACACATTTCTTAAACTGCTGTTCGTTCACCATTTCTCTCAATATATATATGATAAATTGTTTGTGTGGTGCAGAGTATGTAAGACAGACAATATTCACACAGGGACAGATTCACATAAAGCGCGACTGAAAGCACAGAAGCTGATGCGCTTGTGTTTTTGGGGTGCTTTATAGTTTCCTGGTCGATGACGTCACCCGCCTATGACGTTCCATCTCTCCATTGGGCTGATTCCATACGTGCTTCATGACGCACAACGCAGGGGCGTTCCCACAGCGTTCGACGCAGCTCGAAGTTCCCTTGAAAGGGAAATACTATTTAAGTATTGATAAATTTGTAAAGCTCGTAGCTTGACCGAACATTTAAGGGACCTCGTAAAATGAGCAGCAGACAGAGTCAATCAAATGAATATAATGTATTTAATAAAGGAAAACTACGTATACAGGTGAACTAAAGTTACACGGAATAAATTTATATACAACAGATTGAAGCAACAAAACAATGAAAGAAAATGAAAGCAAAAAGAGGTAGAAAGTGGTCAACAGTATGGCAAAATCACAGAGACCTTGAGATAGACACCAAGATATCAAATCACCCTAAATGGGGTAAACAAATCTTAAACGCTTTGAATACTCGATAAAACGAATACTTGCATATATGGTTCTCTCATGTTGCTGAGTAAAGTAGTCGCGTGGTTGTCTGAGCGTCATGCTTTCTCCGTGGTTCTTCCGGTGTGCGGAGGAGCGGCGGATTTCAAGGTCCCTTGAAGTGAAGTTACTCAAAGAAAAATAATTCAGGCTAAGTTCATTCCACTCGTCTGTGGAAATTAACAAAGTAGAATACGAAACGGGAAATAAAAGAAAACAAAACTATCGGACTGAAGAGAAGATCTTGAAGAAGAAGTTGAAGACCATGGATGAAGAGAGTCCAAGAGATGAAGAAGAAAGTGCGGAGTCCAAGAGAAGAGCGTCCTGGTATTGCTCTGAGGACCCCTAAAAGTGTCAAAAAGGCAATCTACTCCAGACTTCTGGTGCCAGGCCAGAGTTACGGATAAGAGTCAAAGGGGTTAAAAGCATTTTCACATGTAGAATTGAATGAGTCATCCTGACACAGTCCAGATACGCTACAATAGCATAGATAAAACTGAAATGTTATCTTAGCTTGTTTATTAAATTCACTCTCTCTTTGACTGTTCATATCACTTATCTTTTCCTCTTAATCTCAATAACACATACAGTATGACATAGCATAATACACCCGTGCAAAATGGGCGTGAAGTTCCCATAAAAAGCACAGGTAGGGTCAGATTGGGTGACAGAAGCAGCTTGATGGCAGCAGTGAAAGCATGAAAAATCCTGATCACAGGAGCCAACAGGGGCTTGGGCTTAGAAATGGTTAAGCAACTCTCTGAGGATTCTTGTCAAAAACATCATATTTTCGCTACCTGTCATGACCCAGATGGGCCGAAGTATGACATGAGTTATAATAGCTAACACAAATAGAAAATACCAGGAGTAATCCTAATTTACCTTGTTTAATCATGTGTATTATCTTTAAGGTATTGAGAGAACTGGCAAAAAAGCATCCAAGTATGATCACTATCATACGTATTGTTAAATGTGCATGTGTCCTTGGAGCATTTGAAATTTTCACTGGAAATGTTGTTGTTTTTTACACCATTTCTCTGCTTAATGCAGGGGTGTCAAATCTTACTCTGCAATCCAGCAGAATTTAGCTCTAGCCCTAATTGAACACCTGAGCCAGCTAATCAAGGTATTTAAGAACACTATGGCTGTGTTTAACTCCATTTTTAGACATATCAAGAACTTCCCTTCTTGAGAAGAACTTTCCCTTCTTGATTCCCTTTAGGGAATCCCTGCCACCACTTCGAAGTGTGTTCAGCTTCGTCAAGTGGGTAAGGAAAGTTTATTTGAACGAACTCTCGACCTCTCAATTTTGACCTCTCGATGTCCACTTCAGGCAGATCCATAGACAACAATGCAACATGGTTGTGACGTCACATATCAGATCGCACTTAATTTACCCCCACCCCACACAAATCTAGTGTATAATATTGGAGTTATTTTGACATTTAACCGCATAATACTTGTAGCTAACTTAAGCTGACTGTTATAGTTTATTGTGTATTTTTATAATTTTCGTTTGTGTAATTTTGGATTCCAAGTGATCAAGGGCTTAGGTTGTATCATTTAAGCACAATGCAAGGTTTCCGCCAGTAGTGGGCACTCGTGCAGCATAATCAATGACGTACATCCCAGTGAACGAGATGGAGGGAATTTAGAGAGGAAAGGGCATACAAATTGGACTTAAATGCAGCCTAGAAAGTTCCAGGCAGATGTGTTGGAGCTAAACTCTGCAGGAAAATTGCCCCCCAAGAACAGGATTGGACACCCCTGGCTTAATACTTTAGCACTGCCATTTTCTTCTGTTAATTTTAGATGCTGATGATCCATGCAGTATCAAAGAGTCTGCCAAGAAAGTGGGTTCTCTCGTGGGAAAGAGCGCTTTGAACCAATCGTGGCAAATGGCACCATTCTGACCAGCCATGTTGAGGACATGAAAAACACCTTCAACACCAACGTGATAGGACCCTTACTAATCATTAGGATAATGAACAAAGTATCGTTAAGAGCTCTGAAACAACAATTTGAAAGTCATGAAATTATGAAATTATGTGTTGGCCTGCTGTCTAAGCCATGTGCCTTATCTGACTCTGATCCTCATCTGGCCTTGACCATCCTTCCTGCCTGCCTTTTTCCTTTGCACGTTGGAGTTTACCTCAAGGGCCAAATTGTTATGGCAAGATGACTGGGCAGAGTATCTCTGAAACAGCAAGACTCCCGGTCAGCAGAGGTGAGAATTTACCAACAGTGGTCAGAGGAGGGACAAACCACAAACTGGCGACAGGTTGTTGGGCACCCAAGGCTCATCGAAGCATGAGGGCAACGAAGGCTGTCCAGTCTGGTCCAAGCCAACAGAAGGTCTATTGTGGCATAAGTCCCACAACATTTTAATGATGCTTTTGGGAGGAGTGTGTCACAACACACATTGTATCGCACTCTGCTGCGTATGGGGCTGCAGACCAATCAGAGTGCCTATGATAACCCCTGTCCACCGTCGAAAGCGCATAGGACGACGACAAGCCGGTGGAGGGAGTGTGATTCTCTGGGCAATGTTCTGCTGGGAAACCCTAGTCCGGCCATTCATGTGGACATAAATTTGACACGTGCTACCTACTTAAACATTGTTGCAGACCAGGTACATCCCTTCATGACAATGGTGTTTCCTGGTGGAAGTGGCCTCTTTCAGCAGAATAATGCACCCTCCCACACTGCACACATTGTTAAGGAATGGTTTGAGGAACATGATGAAGAGTTCAAGGTGTTGCTCTGGCCTCCAAATTACCCAGATCTCAATCCAATTGAGCATCTGTGGGATGTGATGGACCAACAAGTTTGATCCACAGAGGCTACACCTCGCAAACCTATAGGACTTAGGTTGGAGAGGTTGTACTTTTAACATTGTCAAAAGAAAAGTACCTTTGCCCCTTAGTAAAGCTATCATTGGACCCCCTACAATTTGCCTATCTGATGTGTGTCTGATACAATCGTGAGCAGTACATGGACTCCACTGTGGACTCTGCTGCCCTTAAATTACTAAAGGGAATGTTCCTCTTGAACAACCTATGGATAAATACCTTGCTTAAGGTCACACTGGCAATAATGGAGCTTCTGATCAGTTTTCTAGGTCAGACCTTTAATCTCTACTCTCACTCCTGAAACAGTGTATATGATTGTAATAAAGTAAGATAACTTTTTGGAAAGTGTCCCATAAGTTTTATTACTCAAATCTATTAGTGCCGATAGGTTTATGCTGAGTCACTTTGAAATATCATCTTGACTCCTTGAAAGGTCCTCTCTCTTATAAAAAATATGACAGACCAGTGCAATATGGGGTGTGGCATCCACTCTGCATCTCATATAAAAAGCCTGATACAGAGGCAGGTTGGGTGATAAAACCAGACTGATCATCTTTGAACATGGCTGCATTAAAGGCGTGTAGCGCTCTTGTGACCGGGGCCAACCGAGGCTTGGGTCTAGAAATGGTCAAGCAACTCCTGGAGGCCCGTTGCTCCCATATTTTTGCTGCATGTCGTGACCCAGATGGGACCAATTCTGAGGTGAGTATTCAAGAGCTTAGGACAGAAGACAGCTATAGAAATGTGCATTTTATCATTCACATTTTCTTTCTGATTCAGTCACTGAGAGAACTGGCCAAAAAGCATCCAGGTGTTGTCACCCTTGTGAAGCTTGGTAAATGTGCATTTGTCTTTTAGACTACATTTTACATTAAAGTAATAGTTGTTTTTGAGGTTAGAAATAACCATTTTACAACTGATATTTTTTCTGCCGATATTAGATGTCGCTGATCCATGCAGTATCAAAGAATCTGCCAAGAAAGTGGGTTCTCTACTGGGCAAGAATGGTTTGAACATGATCATAAATAATGCTGCAGTGTTGCCTTCAAAATCCATGTCACTGTTGAGGACATGATCCACGCCTTCAACACCAACGTGATAGGACCTTTATTTGTCATTAGGGTAATGGAAAGAGTTTTTGGGAACAAGACTAATCTAAGACAAGACTTGATTTCTTGCAATATCTAAAACACTTGGTTGTGAATGTCTTAAATCAGGAGTACCTGCCATATCTGCGTGCAGCAGCTAAAGCCAGTGGCAAACCAGGGATGTCATGTGATAAAGCAGCTGTGATCAACATCTCCACAGATTCATCATCTATGATCCTCATGTCATCACAGCCAGAGCCATTCCCGCTCTTCCCATACAGTATCAGCAAGGTACACAAGAAGGGTATTTTGAGACAGGCGGGCAAATGTGGTTTGAAACTCGATTAAAATATATATTTGGAAATGTTTCAATCTGAATGGTCAGATTGGATTTCAAATAGGTTTTTTTTTTTCTCTTTGTCCATTCGGGACACTACATATGTAATAATAATAGTCTAATAATAAGTGAAGATTATGCGAATGTGCCATGTGGAAATTCATCTATACATTGACTACTATACTGCCTGAACATACGTTCTTAACAAACACTGTCTCAACTTATTTGAAACTGAAAAACAAATTTGAAGTGGTTGCAGTGTTAACAAACTTTGTCATGCATCTGCTTTTCCTTTCAGGCAGGTCTAAACATGTTGACTGTGTATACTGCCAGGGACTTAAAGGCAGATGAGATCCTCTGCATTTCAATTCACCCAGGATACGTGAAGACAGACATGGGGGGAGATAAGGTAAATCTAGATTCAGTAATAAAGGTGACTTGGTGTAATGGGGTGAATTTAATTTAACTAATATTCTATTTAAATATTATGTTCCGCTGAAATTAAAACCTAGTTGGTAGATTAAATATTTCCCCATGCAGTTTTTTTCATAATTGTGACGGTAGAAATAAAGGTTTGTCTCTTATAAGTACATTCTAAGAGTGTCAAGTTGAAATTTTGTTTATCATCTCTCAAAAGGAAATTAAAAATCAGCATGATGCATCAATGTTTATATTCCTTATTAAAATGAATCTGGAGTCTCAGAAACCAAAAATGAGGCCCAAAAGCACACAGGTGGTTTTTGGTTGACAACATTACACTATTTTAATTGCATGTTATTCTCTGTTTGTCCACCAGGCACATATCGACACCAGAACAAGTGTGGAGGGGATGATGCGTGTCTTTGGCAGCCTTACTGAGAATCAGCATGGTGGATTCATGGACTACACTGGAAAAACTATGCCCTGGTAAAACGGAAAACCTGGTAAAATGGTCTTCCATAAGGAAGGTAAACAAGGGCTAATCCAGATGCCCTGTATTGCCCATCCTATAAAAAGTTATAAGCACAGTCATTAACTTTTATGACAGACAACATGGCAACTTGATTCTGTGTTCAATACAATAAAACTAACTAAACAAACAATACTGCAATATTGTCATTTTCCCGAACTTTTTTGTGCATTCACCATTTCAATAAGAAAAAAACACACTGACAACACCACATATGGCATCTAACTCAAAATAACTGCTTTAACAGATCAATCTTTATTCATAAACACATTTATTATGTATAACAGTCAAAGAACACGCGAACCCAAAAAAATCTGCATAATCTCTAGTGTATGATAAACAAAACAAACAACAAATACATTTGTCTTAAAGTGGTGGAACATAGTGCAGAACAAAGTGCAGCCATTAAGTTGCCCCAACAGGGCATTGTGTCTCAAAAATAAAATAAAAAGTAAAAAAAATGAAAATAAATCAATAAAAATAAATAGAATGAAGAAAAAATTACTTCTATACGTATAACAAAAAACAAAATAACAAACAACAAAAATAACAGTGCATACAGACAATTCTTTTCAAAAGACATTCATATGTGTGTCCTCCCCGCTCCCCTTTTTCTATCTCTCTTCTCCCTCTGCTCCTCTCTCTTCTGGGTAGAGTCTTAGTGGTTTGCATGGAATTTCTTGAAGCACTCAACATGCAAGGCAACACCGTATTCCTCACATGCAAAGGAAGTCCATCCATCACATTTTCGACACCTCATGTACTTTCTCCCTGTGTTGTGGGGCTAGTGGTTCAAGTTGTCAAATCTGGCAGCCTCACATATTGCAGAAACCAACACTGACCTTCTTCCATGCCCCTGTGGCCTCATCCCATGGCGCTGGAGGAGACTCTGGGCAACCAGCCTTTGGAAGGAGAGGAGATCTCTGTCTTCCTCTTTACATGACCTATATGAATGAATGGATGGATGAATGAATTTTCAGTTGGTGGGTATTGAATGAAATAAATACTCATGCCACTTAAGATATAGACCCCATCCTTCCACCCTGCCACCCCGCAGCCTCACCTCCCACTTCCCATTACACCCCTATGTACCTGTAATAACACGAGGCGTTGACCATAGCACTGCTGAGTGCCCAGCTGTAGCAAGCCCACCACCACTTCTTTGATCGGATGCCAATCCGGTAATGGTTCACACATTGGTCGTGCAGGTAAACACCTCCCATATGTGTGTTGTAGCTTTTTATACAAGTAGGCTGTTTCACTTTATCCATTGCATGTTTCTGTTTGTTCCATCGTTGAGTGTCGACATCGGAGTACTCATTCTCCATATTGGTCACAACAGTGACCACGCTGTTGTCATTCCATCTAACAATCAGTTTTCCATCTTCAATAAGGAATTCGGCTTTACCTCTTGAGGTCTTCCGGAAGCTCTTTGATGGTATCAAACAGTCGATTTTCCCGAAGTGTGCCACAGCTGCCGTAGCCCCTTTTGGTCATCTCATCAACCAGGGTGAGTGTTGTGAATAGGTTGTCATGATAGAACTTGCATCCAGGTGGCACTCCAGCTTTCTCTGCCAAGCCAAGAACCACACTTGGGCCCTGACCCAGTCCAGTTTCAATGAGACGAGTGTGGCTACCTGCGTATGGCTCCATCTGAGACAAATCCAGATGAGGATGCAAGACTCCAGATCTTGAAACCAAAGCGAATGGGCTTCCCCCTGATAAATTGCTTGCATCCATGCCTACCAAAGAACTCAATCATCATCTCATCCACTGCCAGATATTCCTGAATAGTCATGGTTTTGTTGACTTTATTCAGCTCCTCAAACACGGGACGCACCTTGAAGAAAGGGTCATCTGTGATTTTCATGTTATCCACAACATGAATGGAAGCCATTATCTCATCAAATCTGTTCCTCCTTAATGGCATCTTTAATGCTTTTGTTGTTGACATCATTGTCGTCTGACCAAAGAAGATGTCGTCTTGGGACTGAGTTGTACCCAGTGGTCAAAAGAATGCCAAAGAATGTTAGGAGCTCTTCATCAGTGAGATTGAGGGTGGCACCTTTCTGTGCTGCATATATATTCGACATTTCCAGGGTGATATCCCGTAGTGATTTAGGATAGAATGTGAGAAAGATGTCTGCTGGATCATTTGATGTGATGATGGGATTGGTTGGCTTGGTCTGATAGGGAGGGAGTTAATGACGCTTAACCTGTATTGGTTTTTTGGTATCTGCCTTAAATTTCTTAAACTTCCGCTCTTTGTTTTTTATTTTCTTAATCATAGGTCCATGGGTTGTTGGACTATTTTCCTTTTCCTCAACAGCATGCACTCACTAAGGCCGCAGGGCATTCAAGTACATCTGCCATGTCAAGGAGGGGTAGTTAAAAAACATTGTCAGAGATTAAGCCCTCTCCTTTCAGCAACCTTGATGGTATGCGCTTGTAATCTCACCTCATCATCAGATCCATCACTATCACAATCTGTGTCATGAGCTTTCTTCTCAGACTCTGGTACAACTGTTACATTACAGAAATTTGCAGGGGGATTATCTGCATCAAGAAAATCCAAAAGCTCTGCCAAGGTATACCTGAAAGAAAATTACGCATTTTTTTAGGCCCATTGTATTAAATGACTGACTGTAGTATAGGTGATTTCATATAATAATGTAAAAGTAAACTCATTACTTGTCTGAATTTCAACATTATAATGAAATCATAAGCTACTAGTCATAAAAATGATTAGGGTCCTTGACTGATTAGAATGAAACGCATCCAAACTGGATGAAGGGGCCTCAATATTTTGCCCCTTACAAGACATAATATCAATAAAAGGGAGAAAAAGATAATCTACAGCAAATAATCCCATGCTTTAACTCTTATCTTTCCTTCTTCCTTTTGTGTGACTGACTGAAGTTTGGAAACTACTGCTGTCAATTGAAAACTGGAAAACCCATCCCCCATAGCAACAGCAGACACGGGGGTGGGGCAGTAGAGCGGTGGAAAGATTGCTCTCTCATCTCCTTCTGACAGATTTATTCCCTATCAAATTAAGGTCTACTGGACAGTAGAGATGTTAGTTAAAGGGTGAACTTATGTTTTAGGTAAGATATTATGAAAGTAAAAAGCACTAAACAAGACCAATAGCCTTGATTTATTAACCTATTAACACTATACCCCATTTCCCTATGATGTGTACACATGTACTTGAACTTTTGACTAAGTAGCCTAAAAAACAATAGATCTCTTGTAAGATTAATTTTTTTTGGTTTTATGATTCTAGAGACCTTCATGATTATGTATATATATATATATATATATATATATATATATATAAATATAAATATAAATATATGTCAACCAAAAATACTTATTAGTAAAATGAAAATGACATCTACAGTGCGGCAACTATAGTTGACGGTGCAGGCTTAACCCTCTGGGGTCCTTCATTTCAGGGTCACACTCAGGGTCTTCGGGACCAAATGGTCCGGAAGGGTTTGATTCATATTTATTAAAAGAAAATCATATATATTTTTTTTTACTTGTTTTTTATAAAAAAAAAAATCTTTTATTTTTTGGTGATTTGAGAAAATTTTATGATTTATAATTAATATTTATGCAATAATTATGACCCATTTTTTCCCATTGAATATAATATAATTTTTTTATAAATATGTATTTTTTTTTTTTTTTTTTAAAGCTGTATTTCATTTTAGAGTCAAGCCTAGGCCTCATGAAAACAATTTTTGAAATGAGATGGATGCCATCTGCTGGACACACTGAGCATTTTTATCACGCAATAGCACATTTTTACCACTAGTGGATTTACAGCTCTCTGTAGAAAGGGTTCAGAATTCTTGTGAGTTTTGCACATCTTTGACAATTTTTTTCAGGTTGTTGATTTTAAAATATAATAACAGATTCTCAAAGACTATTTTTGTCTTGTTTTTTGTTTGTTTGTTTGGTTTAAATGGTAATTTGAAGTGCCAGTTTTACTTTATAATACAGATTATTATAAATATATAATACAGTGTATGTGTGTGTGTCTGTTTTGCACTCTTGATGTTTTAGAGATTCACCCCTTCACTGTTGAGTCCTTTTTTCTGCATCCTGGCTGATTTGTAGATTGTATGCAAAAAAAAAAAACTCTGACAATTTCCCATTCATTTCCTATGGGGGTCATTTTTGACCAAAGAGCAGATGTGTGACGACCACTTAGCATGCTTGGATCATGACCTCAATATTTTTTGTTTGTTCACAGACACATACCTAATACCATAAAAGTCACCTAGTTTCGTAACATTCCGATGAAGCTGTGATTTTTAAAAATTTCAAAACATATTTATGTAATCTGAATTTATTAGTGTGTTTGTGTATAAAAGTGTGTGTGTGTGTGTGTGAGTTGGTTTATGTGATTTATGAGGACACAAATTTGTATAATGACATGTGTATTATACTGGTATTACAACTTATGGGTGGTTTATGAGGACATTTCAAAAGTCCTCATAAATCAAATGGCTTAAAAAACATAAAAAACAATGTTTTATTAAAAAATTAAAAATGCTGCATGTCTCCTGTGATGGGTAGGTTTAGGGATAGGGGCAGTGTAGGGGGATAGAATATATAGTTTTTACGGTATAAAAACCATTACGCCTATGGAGAGTCCTCATAATGCTGTTGCACCAACATGTGTGTGTGTGTGTGTGTGTGTGGGTGTGGATGTGTCTGTTTTGCACTCTTGATGTTTTATAGATTCACCCCTTCACTGTTGTGCGCTTTTTTTCTGGATC
Organism: Rhinichthys klamathensis goyatoka; assembly: GCF_029890125.1. NCBI lineage: Eukaryota > Metazoa > Chordata > Actinopteri > Cypriniformes > Leuciscidae > Rhinichthys > Rhinichthys klamathensis. The sequence goes on from NW_026606567.1 coordinate 2,802,381, forward strand.
GTGGCTGATTTGTTGATTGTACGCACAAAACAACTCTGTATTGTCACATTTTTGTCAATTTCCCATTCATTTCCTATGGCGGGTCCATTTGGACCCGAAGACCCTGAGTGTGACCATTTTTTTTACAACCACTTAGACTATTCAAATCCTGTCCCCAATTTTTTTGGGTGTTCATATACCAAGTACCAACAAAGTCACCAAATTTCGGACCATTCCGATGAAGCTATGATTTTACACATTTTTTTATTTAAATTCTTCGGGTCCATTTGGTCCGAAGAACCCCAGAGGGTTAAATGGGTTAAAAGCTTGAAATTTGTTTTGCAGGTAAGGAAATGTTGTATTTTAATTTTTTACTCCGTTTTGCTTTTATTAGAAGATTTGTTTTGGAATTGTGTGTCTATCTGGGCGACAAACTTAAGGAGAAAAACAAGTGATGTGTTTTGGCTAAACATTTTCCACTGAGTTGAGATAAAGAACTGTTGCAGGGTGGGGAATTCAAGGCTAGCCGTTGGGTTGTCACTGAATGGGAACTTCAGTTCTGAGAAAAAGTTGATAAAATAAGTTATTGTCAGTTTGTGTCATGAACGCAAACTCCATGGGCTGACGACTAGGCCTACTATATAAAGAGTATACTTATCTTTGCTCAATCTCTCCAAGGAATGGTAAAGAGCTCTGGCCATTGAATAAATGCTAGTGAGAGAACCGAGTCTGTCTTTAATGCTGAAACATTTAAGGGTAGAGCGTGCTGGTCCTTGTTCACTCTCTTTCGTCTGCGTGGTGTGTTGATTTGTGTGCCGAATTTCGACCCCCGCCAAATTATTACCCCCCTAGTAATGGTAGGTTTAGGATTAGTTGTGGGGGTTAGGATTAGGCAATCAGGTAACGTTACTGACTTCAACGAGGGGGGTAATAATTTTGCAGGGGTTCAAAATTCGGCACAACACCGGCGCTTCGGTCTAGTTTGGTTTTGGTTCTGTCTCGGGGTTCGGACATTCATATATGTCCGTGTTTTCTGTTGTGAGTATGCAGTTTCGAGTTCGCTTGGACCGTACACTCTTCTGTCCACATGTGTATTGTGTTCGGGTTAGCACGCAGTTCGTGTTTCTATCGGCTGAGTTCTTTCTTCTTGTCTTGAGCTTTGTGGACATTCAGTCGGTGAGGGCTCTCATTGGCTGCGTGTTCGTGTCGTTTTGTTTGAGCACATGGCTTGATAGTGTTTGCTGACCATGTGCTCTTGTTTTTGTTATGTTTGTTGTGAGCACATGGCTTGTCATGTATATGTTTCCTTGTGTCATGCTGCTGTCATAAACTGTCTCCTGTCTATTGTCTAACCTTGCCCTTCTTGTTATCTGATTATTGGTTAATTTGCCCCACCTTTCCTCCCTCCTTTCCTGCTTTATTTGCTCTTCTACTTATCCGTCATATATAGGCTTACCCATAGTGTCTAGCCCTGCCCAGTCGCCATTGTGTGTTTTTAAATTACAAATAAAAAGCCAGTTCTCTGCTTCGAGTCCTCATCTCATCCCTTCACCCAACCCTGACACCTTTTTTCATTACAAAGAACTTTTGTGAAATGGAATGGAAAGATTCCATGGATGTTAAAGATTCTACATGGAACCATCGATTCCAATAAAGAACCTTTGTTTTTATGAGTGTAGTTAAGAGATTATATTACATGGGAAAATTAGTCTCAACATGTGTTTACTGGCCAGCTCTGACGCAGAAGAAAATTACCTCTGTTCTGTTTCTTTATTTATATAGCACTGTAAATACAACTTAAGTTGACCAAAGTGGTTTACATAGACACAAAAGATAATACATCAACATAGTAGTAATACAATTTAAAGCAAGCAACACAATCATAAGATACAAACCATTTTGAAAATGCCAAAGAGACTAGGTAAGTTTTTAACTTGGACTTAAAAATGGCCAAAGTCGGCGCCATTCTAATAGATTGGGATAGGCCACAGCAAACGCACAATCACCCTTGTGTTTAGATGTAGTTCTGGGCACTGTTAAGAGTGCAAAATCATCTGGTGGGAACATGACTTACGAGGATGTCTGCAAGAATAAGATGGAGCGAGGTTATGGGTGGACTTGAATACCAAGACCAAAAGTTTGAACTCGATTCTATATCTTATAGCCAATGCAACGAGGCAAGAATGGGAGTAATATGTTCATATTTTTGTGTTCGGGTCAAGAGTCTAGCGGCAGCATTCTGCACTAGTTGCAGCCGAGCTAGAATTTACTTAATACCCTGGTAGAGCAAGTTGCAGTGGTCCAAGCGGGAAGATTTGACGTAGATGAAAAAAGCTAGACTGGACATTAATTTGTTTATCCATTTTAAGCTCATTATCAAATAGGATGCCCACGTTTTAACACACAATCTCATATTTGGTTCGAACTGTTTAAGTTTCAGACACTGTAGCAGACACTGGCCCAAATAAAATGATTTCCGTCTTGGATTTAAAGAAATGAAGAAAATTTGAAGACATCCACTTTGGAGACAGGCTATCAAAGTGTCTAAGGCCTTTCATGACTACGTATGGTCCAATTGATTTTTCTACAAAATGATCATTTTATATTTTGTTTTTTCCCAAAATGGACAATTTGGATTAGCTTGTTTCCAGCATACATGTGAACATGCATCCCAGAATGCACATCATGAACGTCATTGAGTACATTGAGAATGTCCAGAGTATGCAGAGTTGAATCCAGATGGATGGCCACTTCAAAGTACATCAAATAGAAGATTTGGTGCCATTTTATGATTTCATTTTATTCTAATATCAGGAAAATAGTAGATTGAATAGTAATTGTGTCCAAACCTTCGACTGGTACTGTACAGCTGCAGTAAAAAACACACAAAGCTGTTGAACGGTCACCAGGAGGCACTGTTCAAAACTGCCACACTCACAGGGCAGATCTTAAGTGGCCCTGGATTGTTCCCATTTATATTTGCCCCCGGACAAAAAAAAGGGAACATCCTCTCAGTAAAGTGGTCATTAAATGTGTAGATGGGTGTCACATCCACTGGGTCAAAGAAGTTGACCTCTCCAGCATCATAGTCGATCTTCACGCGAACCCTCTCCAGGTGTCCCTTCAGCATGAGTGGTGTGTGCGGGGTGGTCATGGCCGTGTACTTCCCATCAGAGAGAGCGATGGTCCAGAATCCTCCTTCTGGACAGCCAGAGATTTTGCCTTTCCTGGCTATGGATTCTTTAACCACACCAATAACCCAGTCATTATTTTGGCCCACGTCCACTTCCCAGGAATGGCATCCGGAGGTGAAACCCTTGGAGCCCAGTACAAAAACAAAGTGGTCGAAGCGCTCAGGGTTATCAGGCAGCTGTTTCATCACCCCCGTGTTGGACACACTTGTTAGATTCTTGCTAAGAGACAAACAGGGGTAGGCTGTGTTGGGGTCCAACGTCACTGGAGCTAAGTGGTGGAGAAAGTGGGAAGACATTATAACAAATTTATATTTAAAAAAACTTAAATGTCATTCAAGGATGTAACTTTTTCAGTGTGAAATACTTTCTGCAACTAGCCATTTGTAGTTTTTTTTTGGCATTTGTTTGGACATCCTCACAGCTCAACCAATGGCGTGAGGTTTGGGGCGGGGATATCTGTTTGTTTGACCAATGGCAGATGGGTGCAGTGTTCTGGAAAACTTTTTGATAATACATTTTTGCAATTCCATTTGGTGACGCTATGAGCAAATAAATCCATTAGTAATTACACACTTCAGCTATAAGGATGTTGAAATAAAATGGAATGAACTTCTTAGAAATTCTGCTGTAAGTGTAGATATTAATAAATATAATTTAATGGATGATACATTTAATTTCTATGTATTATACATATTTCCAGAAACTTTAGAAGATATTAATAGTCAGTTTTGGCAATGACACCAATAGAAAAGTTGTATATATTTATATTTAATTCTATAAATATTGAAATATGTTAACATACTGTAATATACAAATATATTTATATATTTTTTATTATATAATTTTCGTTTTATGTACCATATTTCCCGGCCAGAATGCTCTAATTTAGTTCAAAGTGGAGCCAAAAAAACATAAAGCAGATTTACAAGATGGAAAAGATTTTTAAAAGTTTTTTCTAGCTTCATTTATTGAACAAACCAACTTTGAACTTTGAATTTCTTTGAACTGCTGTAATTTCCTCTTCCTGTCCTTGCTTTTCAACCTGAGAGACGTTCAATTCAGATTCTGACTCGTGAATTTAAAGGAAACCCGTTCTGAAACCCTGAATGTTTGCACAAGCTAATCCAGCTCTATAATAACCGAGCACTCACTGAATTCCACCAGACTCTGCATTTTTTCCCACACTCCGAACTTCAGGGAGGTCATGTGCTCCGCGACATCGATTAGAGATTTGGGGATGGTTTCTGGTTCGTGATATGTTATCTGAGCTCTGTAATGACAGATTAGTTGTGATGGATTTTATGCAAACAAAACGATCAAATACTTTCAAATGTGCAGTGTATGATTACCTCATTTTGACATTCTTGTAGTTCTGTGGGGAAAATGTAATTCAGTTACTTCTGCTAATATTTGTAGAAAATTGATAAGATTAGTTAACATTCCAAACACAGCAGATTACCTGTAAAAAGAGGCTGTCATCACTAGCAATCTCATTTTCGATGGCCATGATAGCCTGTGAAAAGGTGAGTATATCACGAGTGATTAAGTCCGTTTTTTTCTTCATCGTCTGCTTCTTTGTCTCTTCTTCTTCAGCCAGAACAGCAATCCTTGCAGCTTCCTCCTTCAAAAGAAATTTTTGAAGCTCTGCAAACTCCTCGTGAATTTGTTTCTCTGTCTGTTCCCTTTGGTTCTATGTGAACCCAACATAAAAAAAAAAGGTAATGCACTGAGTAATGCAGGTATCTGTTGATGGTTAGTGTATCACATGATGTCTGGAACTTTCTCAGTTGATACCTTGATGTGGACTGTTATGTCATCACATTCTTGTTTGGCCTCATAGAGGAGTCTAAGACTTTTCTTAAGTGGGATGACAATCTGCCGTATTTCCTCCTGGAGAAAGAAAAATGTACATCTCACTCGTACATCTACACCTGGTATTAAGAAGTGTTTTGGTCGATCGGTTCACAAGTAGACAAGGGAAACACATTCTTATTTACACCTGGTGTTTAAATCTGTATCTTTTGTAAATGTATGGTTTTTACAGATCTTCTGAATATGAACACGACAGGAGACGACGGAAAAACACACGGAGAGCTTTCGTTTCTTCTCTGACAGCTGCGAGACAATGCCGAACGCGGGGTGAGTGTGTGTTAGAAATCAGGAATGGTGAGAGAACATTGTGCTTGTTACGTTTTTCATCTTCAAACCAAAATTGGGTCTTCAGATCAGCCGACAGAGTTTAAATCCCGTCTTCCTGTAATGTTTACGCATTAGGTCAGTAGGCAGAGAGGAGGCGGTCTTTAGTGTCTGTTCGAATGCATTCGACCACATGAGCGTTTACACTATGAAAGCAATCCGGTCGAATGCGTTTTCAACTACCTTTGGAAGTGGTCGAAAGTGGGCAAGCTTGAAACGTTTTAGACCCCGTTTACACTTGTATTTAGCGTCGTCCACTTGTGATCCGATCGACCAAAACACATTCTAATACCAGGTGTAAACAGGGCCTAGGACAGTTCAACAAGTTGCACCCCAAAAGCAATTTCTGATTAAATATTTTTTTTAAATTGTATATTCACTATTAATTCTCATTACAGGTCAAAACTGTATTGACCTCAATTTTTAAAATTCCAAGATATTATCAAGTTTTCTATAGTCCTGGAAATTTACTCATATTTACTGCATTACACAATATTTTCAATTAAGCAAGGTAATCTGTATCCTACCACTGACAATTAAGCACATTTTCCCCCAAATTCTCATTACCACAATGTGAAAACTATATTATTATTTAATATATGATATTAGTTAAATTGCATTGATACATCCTGATAGTATTTATTGTGCTTTAATTTGTGCACAAAAAAAATGAGAATTGAGAATAAAGATAATTACGTAAGTAAAATAATGGCAAATGTTTTTTGCCAAAACAAAAAAAGCTTGTTGAATTGCACTACTTGAAAGAAATATGCATTGCATTAACCATGCTTGCATTTTAATCCATTGTATTTTTAGGGCTGCATTTTTATGTGCTGAAATTCAACATGGTCGTATATTTAAGCTGTGAATTTTGAAAAATATTTTGAATTCATTATTGAAAAATTCAATAATCCATAATCACCTTTCCGATTTCACTTCCAAAATTTTCATTCTGTTTAAAAATACAACCTGTAATATTCAACAGGTACTTTTCGGTCAAATTTATTTTGCTTTACAAATTCAGTGGTTCAAATTCGACAGAAAATTCCGCTTTTCACATCCGGGAACTGCAGGAAAAGCAATGGATTGCCGATTCATAATCTCCATCTGCTGTTAGTTGGCTCACCAGCAGGAGGTGCAAGTGCGTGTTGACGAAGACCAGCAATGGGTGAGAGCCATTCTTTTCATTCACAAAAACGGATTTACAGAAATGGAGTGTATGTGTGTGATGATTATCAATGCCACTATGCGGAAAAGCTGATAAAGACAAAAGCTGCATTTGTTTAATTCAATGTCTTCACTGTTACTTTTGTTCTTGTAAGCAGCTTTCTCTACCGTGAATGAGATTATGATGTTATTCACCGATGCTGATGTACAGATCAAATGTTAAAACTGAGGTAGACATATATTTCTCTCGGTTGTTTAGTTTCCATAACTATATACATTGCGGCGCTAAGCTGCAGGGGATTCCCTCAATACCTTGATGGACTAATACAGTGATATAAAAGAAGACCAGACTCACACCTTATTCGGAATGTAAGCGGTACTGTATATGCTACAGACAAAAAGATGGACTCAGAATATGAACGTAACGCGCAAAGTTTGACGCTAAGCGTTTCCCAGTGAAATACTGGCATAAAGTTGGCTTGACATTGGACGTTCGATATTTCGCAAATTTAGGGACCGTCTCTAAATTATACATACGACATTGGTACACGTTTCTAACTTCAATAGAAAGAATAACTTTGTCATAAAACCAACTGTAAAGTGTTCATGTAGGTGTCAGGCATGATTCAGATTCTTGATATTTAATTAAATAAACTGTCAATTAATGTATATAAAACATATAATATATAATGACTCTCGCCACCTTTTTTTCTTTCTTTCTTTATGGCTCTCTCTACTTGTTGCTTTGGTCTTCGTCAACAGCTGCTTGCACCCCCTGCTGGTGAGCCAACTAACAGCAGATGGAGATTATGCTCGGTAATCTACTGCTATTCCTGTTGAATTTTCTGTCGAATTTGAACCTGAATTTGAATTTGTGGAAGTGAATTTGTAAAGTGAAATAAAATGGACTGAATGCCTATCGAATATTATAGGTTGTATTTTTAAACAGAATTAATGATTTGGAAGTGAAATATGAAAGGTGAATATGAATTATTGAATGTTTAATAATGAAAATGTGTGTGAAATGTTATGAATTGAAATATTCACAGCTTAAATATACAGCAATGTTGAATTTCAGCCCATAAGAATGCAAGCCCTAAAAATACAAAGCACAGTTAATGCAATGCTTTTTTTTTTTTTAAGTTAGTGCAATTCAACAAGATTTTTGTTTCAAAAACATTTGGCATTCATTTTTTTCCATAGACAATTACTAAAAAAATAAAAAAATCTAAATTTAAATAAATACATCTGGATGCATTATGGTAATGATAATATGGATGGTAAATACAATAGACATAATGCCACAATGCAAAAAATAAAACAAATGCGTAAAACTAAGAAATATTCTTAGAAATATTATCACCTTGAGATCGTTTGCTGCCTCTTCCAAAGGACACACACTGTGGCCTTGATGTTTCTTGGACGTTTGACAAACACAGCAGAGAACCTCTTCATCCTGTTGGCAGAACAATTTGAGTCCCTCCCCGTGAGTGGCACAAAGAGCCTCCGATTTGGACATCCCGTTGGCAGTATTTGAGCCGGCTCTCGCAGACGCTTGTCCTTTCTGCTCCTGTATGATGGCGTCGCACACGTTCTTCAGAGCCAGGCTCACGGTGGGCTCCGTCAGAGAGCTCTTCCTCCTGCACACTGGACATTCCCTCTTGGCCGCTTTCCTGTTCCAGAACTGATGAAGGCAGAGCCGGCAGAAACTGTGGCTGCACTTCAGGACCACGGGATCGGTGAAGATCTCGCAGCAGACCGGACAAGAGAGCTCATCCTCTAAAGGCGACTTCGAGTGAGACGACGAAGCTCTCGGGCGCAGAACCGGGATGTTTTTAAGAGATGGAAGGGTGTTTGCTCTTCCAGGTTGAGAGGAAGCTCTTGGTCTCAAGGGCATGGCTGTTTGGTGTTGCTGGAGTGAAGTCCAGTCGCTTTTAATGCGGAAACCCCCGATGAGCTCAAGCTGCACCTGTAGTGTTTGTTGCCAGTCTCTCAGCTAGGTCACAATACTCCCACAAACACACACACGTCCCAAGAACGAGCCCGCCCTTCGCCAATAATTACCTTTTATAGTGCCGTGACTATCCATAACTTAAATTACCATCACAAAATTCTCAGAAGTCAAGTCTGACCACACCTCGTCCACTTGAACATTTCTTTTTTTCTTTTTTATAGTAGTCTAATATTTGGTCTTTGTACATTACTGGATCAACTGGTGCTAGAGGGGAAAACAAGCTTTGCCATTGATCCGTGAAATGTTTGGTGTAAGCATTACTGTTTTGGGAACTCAAAGGCAGTGTGAGGGGTTGGAAGAGAGCAAACACTTTCCGAACGCTGCAGGGACATTTACGCAAAGTTACTTGTGTGGAAAACACAAATTGCCACAGGAGTTTCTCTCATGGGGGTTATTCACCCAAAAATGACATTTCTGTCATTATTTACTCACCCTCATGTCGTTCCAAACCCATAGGAGTTTCCTTCATCTTCAGAACACAAATAAAGATCTTTTTGATTAAATCTATGAGCTTTCCATGGACAGCTACGCAATTGACACTTTGACACTTCAAAAAGTTCATAAAGAGATTGTAAAACTAATATGAATTGAGCGGTTTAGTCCAAATTTTCTACAGAGACACGATCGCTTGATATGATGAACAGAATGAATTTAGGCTTTTATTCACATTTAAACATTGATCAACTCACACATCAGTTGTGGTAAACGGAAGAACCAATGAGGTTCATTCTCGTGTTACACAGCACGTTTGAGCTTCCTCAAGAACCAATGAGGTTCATTCCCGTGTTACGCAGCACGTTTGAGCTTCTGCAAGAATCAATGAGGTTCATTCTCGTGTTACGCAGCACGTTTGAGCTTCTGCAAGAACCAATGAGGTTCATTCTCGTGTTACGCAGCACGTTTGAGCTTCTGCAAGAACCAATGAGGTTCATTCTCGTGTTACGCAGCACGTTTGAGCTTCTGCAAGAACCAATGAGGTTCATTCTCGTGTTACGCAACACGTTTGAGCTTCTGCAAGAACCAATGAGGTTCATTCTCGTGTTACGCAACACGTTTGAGCTTCAGCAAGAACCAATGAGGTTCATTCCCGTGTTACGCAGCACGTTTGAGCTTCTGCAAGAACCAATGAGGTTCATTCTCGTGTTACGCAGCACGTTTGAGCTTCTGCAAGAACCAATGAGGTTCATTCTCGTGTTACGCAACACGTTTGAGCTTCAGCAAAAACCAATGAGGTTCATTCTCGTGTTACGCAGCACGTTTGAGCTTCCTCAAGAACCAATGAGGTTCATTCTCGTGTTACGCAGCACGTTTGAGCTTCCTCAAGAACCAATGAGGTTCATTCTCGTGTTACGCAGCACGTTTGAGCTTCCTCAAGAACCAATGAGGTTCATTCTCGTGTTACGCAGCACGTTTGAGCTTCTGCAAGAACCAATGAGGTTCATTCTCGTGTTACACAGCACGTTTGAGCTTCAGCAAGAACCAATGAGGTTCATTCTCGTGTTACGCAGCACGTTTGAGCTTCAGCAAGTACCAATGAGGTTCATTCTCGTGTTACGCAGCAGGTTTGAGCTTCCTCAAGAACCAATGAGGTTTATTCTCGTGTTACGCAGCACGTTTGAGCTTCTGCAAGAACCAATGAGGTTCATTCTCGTGTTACACAGCACGTTTGAGCTTCAGCAAGAACCAATGAGGTTCATTCTCGTGTTACGCAGCACGTTTGAGCTTCAGCAAGTACCAATGAGGTTCATTCTCGTGTTACGCAGCAGGTTTGAGCTTCCTCAAGAACCAATGAGGTTTATTCTCGTGTTACGCAGCACGTTTGAGCTTCTGCAAGAACCAATGAGGTTCATTCTCGTGTTACACAGCACGTTTGAGCTTCAGCAAGAACCAATGAGGTTCATTCTCGTGTTACGCAGCACGTTTGAGCTTCAGCAAGTACCAATGAGGTTCATTCTCGTGTTACGCAGCAGGTTTGAGCTTCCTCAAGAACCAATGAGGTTTATTCTCGTGTTACGCAGCACGTTTGAGCTTCTGCAAGAACCAATGAGGTTCATTCTCGTGTTACGCAGCACGTTTGAGCTTCCTCAAGAACCAATGAGGTTCATTCTCGTGTTACGCAGCACGTTTGAGCTTCTGCAAGAACCAATGAGGTTCATTCTCGTGTTACGCAGCACGTTTGAGCTTCTGCAAGAACCAATGAGGTTCATTCTCGTGTTACGCAACACGTTTGTGCTTCTGCAAGAACCAATGAGGTTCATTCTCGTGTTACGCAGCACGTTTGAGCTTCCTCAAGAACCAATGAGGTTCATTCTCGTGTTACGCAGCACGTTTGAGCTTCAGCAAGAACCAATGAGGTTCATTCTCGTGTTACGCAGCACGTTTGAGCTTCCTCAAGAACCAATGAGGTTCATTCTCGTGTTACGCAGCACGTTTGAGCTTCTGCAAGAACCAATGAGGTTCATTCTAGTGTTACGCAGCACGTTTGAGCTTCTGCAAGAACCAATGAGGTTCATTCTCGTGTTACGCAGCACGTTTGAGCTTCTGCAAGAACCATTGAGGTTCAAACGTGCTGCGTAACACGAGAATGAACCTCATTGGTTCTTGCAGAAGCTCATTCTCGTGTTACGCAGCAAGTTTGAGCTTCCTCAAGAACCAATGAGGTTCATTTTCGTGTTACGCAGCACGTTTGAGCTTCTGCAAGAACCAATGAGGTTCATTCTCGTGTTACGCAGCATGTTTGAGCTTCTGCAAGAACCAATGAGGTTCATTCTCGTGTTACGCAGCACGTTTGAGCTTCTGCAAGAACCAATGACGTTCATTTTCGTGTTACGCAGCACGTTTGAGCTTCAGCAAGAACCAATGAGGTTCATTCTCGTGTTACGCAGCACGTTTGAGCTTCCTCAAGAACCAATGAGGTTCATTTTCGTGTTACGCAGCACGTTTGAGCTTCTGCAAGAACCAATGAGGTTCATTCTCGTGTAACGCAGCACGTTTGAGCTTCAGCAAGAACCAATGAGGTTCATTCTCGTGTTACGCAGCACGTATGAGCTTCTGCAAGAACCAATGAGGTTCATTCTCGTGTTACGCAGCACGTTTGAGCTTCAGCAAGAACCAATGAGGTTCATTCTCGTGTTACGCAGCAGGTTTGAGCTTCCTCAAGAACCAATGAGGTTCATTCTCATGTTACGCAGCACGTTTGAGCTTCCTCAAGAACCAATGAGGTTTATTCTAGTGTTACACAGCACATTTGAGCTTCCTCAAGAACCAATGAGGTTTATTCTAGTGTTACGCAGCACATTTGAGCTTCCTCAAGAACCAATGAGGTTCATTCTCGTGTTACGCAGCACGTTTGAGCTTCCTCAAGAACCAATGAGGTTCATTCTCGTGTTACGCAGCACGTATGAGCTTCTGCAAGAACCAATGAGGTTCATTCTCGTGTTACGCAGCACGTTTGAGCTTCAGCAAGAACCAATGAGGTTCATTCTCGTTACGCAGCACGTTTGAGCTTCTGCGAGAACCAATGAGGTTCATTCTCGTGTTACGCAGCACGTTTGAGCTTCCTCAAGAACCAATGAGGTTCATTCTCGTGTTACGCAGCACGTTTGAGCTTCCTCAAGAACCAATGAGGTTCATTCTCGTGTTACGCAGCACGTTTGAGCTTCTGCAAGAACCAATGAGGTTCATTCTCGTGTTACGCAGCACGTTTGAGCTTCTGCAAGAACCAATGAGGTTCATTCTCGTGTTACGCAGCACATTTGAGCTTCAGCAAGAACCAATGAGGTTCATTCTCGTGTTACGCAGCACGTTTGAGCTTCTGCAAGAACCAATGAGGTTCATTCTCGTGTTACGCAGCACGTTTGAGCTTCAGCAAGAACCAATGAGGTTCATTCTCGTGTTACGCAGCACGTTTGAGCTTCAGCAAGAACCAATGAGGTTCATTCTCATGTTACGCAGCACGTTTGAGCTTCTGCAAGAACCAATGAGGTTCATTCTCGTGTTACGCAGCACGTTTGAGCTTCTGCAAGAACCAATGAGGTTCATTCTCGTGTTACGCAGCACGTTTGAGCTTCAGCAAGAACCAATGAGGTTCATTCTCGTGTTACGCAGCACGTTTGAGCTTCCTCAAGAACCAATGAGGTTCATTCTCGTGTTACGCAGCACGTTTGAGCTTCTGCAAGAACCAATGAGGTTCATTCTCGTGTTACGCAGCACGTTTGAGCTTCTGCAAAAACCAATGAGGTTCATTCTCGTGTTACGCAGCACGTTTGAGCTTCAGCAAGAACCAATGAGGTTCATTCTCGTGTTACGCAGCAGGTCTGAGCTTCCTCAAGAACCAATGAGGTTCATTCTCGTGTTACGCAGCACGTTTGAGCTTCAGCAAGAACCAATGAGGTTCATTCTCGTGTTACGCAGCATGTTTGAGCTTCAGCAAGAACCAATGAGGTTCATTCTCGTGTTACGCACACGTTTGAGCTTCTGCAAGAACCAATGAGGTTCATTCTCGTGTTACGCAGCACGTTTGAGCTTCCTCAAGAACCAATGAGGTTCATTCTCGTGTTACGCAGCACGTTTGAGCTTCCTCAAGAACCAATGAGATTCATTCTCGTGTTACGCAGCACGTTTGAGCTTCTGCAAGAACCAATGAGGTTCATTCTCGTGTTACGCAGCACGTTTGAGCTTCTGCAAGAACCAATGAGGTTCATTCTCGTGTTACGCAGCACGTTTGAGCTTCTGCAAGAACCAATGAGGTTCATTCTCGTGTTACGCAGCATGTTTGAGCTTCAGCAAGAACCAATGAGGTTCATTCTCGTGTTACGCACACGTTTGAGCTTCTGCAAGAACCAATGAGGTTCATTCTCGTGTTACGCAGCACGTTTGAGCTTCCTCAAGAACCAATGAGGTTCATTCTCGTGTTACGCAGCACGTTTGAGCTTCTGCAAGAACCAATGAGGTTCATTCTCGTGTTACGCAGCACGTTTGAGCTTCTGCAAGAACCAATGAGGTTCATTCTCGTGTTACGCAGCACGTTTGAGCTTCTGCAAGAACCAATGAGGTTCATTCTCGTGTTACGCAGCACGTTTGAGCTTCTGCAAGAACCAATGAGGTTCATTCTCGTGTTACGCAGCACGTTTGAGCTTCTGCAAGAACCAATGAGGTTCATTCTCGTGTTACGCAGCATGTTTGAGCTTCAGCAAGAACCAATGAGGTTCATTCTCGTGTTACGCACACGTTTGAGCTTCTGCAAGAACCAATGAGGTTCATTCTCGTGTTACGCAGCACGTTTGAGCTTCCTCAAGAACCAATGAGGTTCATTCTCGTGTTACGCAGCACGTTTGAGCTTCTGCAAGAACCAATGAGGTTCATTCTCGTGTTACGCAGCACGTTTGAGCTTCTGCAAGAACCAATGAGGTTCATTCTCGTGTTACGCAGCACGTTTGAGCTTCAGCAAGAACCAATGAGGTTCATTCTCGTGTTACGCAGCAGGTTTGAGCTTCCTCAAGAACCAATGAGGTTCATTCTCGTGTTACGCAGCATGTTTGAGCTTCAGCAAGAACCAATGAGGTTCATTCTCGTGTTACGCACACGTTTGAGCTTCTGCAAGAACCAATGAGGTTCATTCTCGTGTTACGCAGCACGTTTGAGCTTCCTCAAGAACCAATGAGGTTCATTCTCATGTTACGCAGCACGTTTGAGCTTCCTCAAGAACCAATGAGATTCATTCTCGTGTTACGCAGCACGTTTGAGCTTCTGCAAGAACCAATGAGGTTCATTCTCGTGTTACGCAGCATGTTTGAGCTTCAGCAAGAACCAATGAGGTTCATTCTCGTGTTACGCACACGTTTGAGCTTCTGCAAGAACCAATGAGGTTCATTCTCGTGTTACGCAGCACGTTTGAGCTTCCTCAAGAACCAATGAGGTTCATTCTCGTGTTACGCAGCACGTTTGAGCTTCCTCAAGAACCAATGAGATTCATTCTCGTGTTACGCAGCACGTTTGAGCTTCTGCAAGAACCAATGAGGTTCATTCTCGTGTTACGCAGCACGTTTGAACTTCAGCAAGAGGTTTGTTCTTACGCATCAAGCAGGTTCTGTTGAGCTTTTGTTTATGTTTGCTGATCAATGTTTAAATGTGAATAAAAACCTAAATTCAATCTATTCATCATATAAAGCGATCGTGTCTCTTCAGAAAATTTGGACTAAACCACTCAATTCATTTGGATTCGTTTTATAATCTCTTTTTGAAGTGTCAGTTGCGTAGCTGTCTATGGAGGGACAGAAAGCCCTCAGATTTCATCAAAACGATCTTTGTGCATCGAAGATGAACGGAAGTCTTACACGCCGGAACGACGTGAGGGTGAGTAGTTAATGACAATTTTCATTTTTGAATGAACTTTCCCTTTAAGAATACTATATTAAATAAGTCTTGAATTATATTTTCAGTGCAGGTCACTCATTCCCCTATACAGCCACATTAGTAATGCAAACGTAAAGAATGGAAATATGCCCTTGGAGAGGTTGTTTAGCCAAGGAGAACGAACCCAATGTTTCAATGAACAACTGTTAGAAACAAAAACACCGCCTGCTTTCCAGAACACAAAAACAAAACAAAAAATCACACACATTCCGTTTTGTTTATTTTAATACTGTTGAGAAATCAGTAACAAATAACAATTTGGTGCAATAGCATTTCTGTCAAAGGAGAAAAATGTAACATAAGACTTATATGATTATTGCCATTTGAATGTAGTCTGAGTGTCACATGAATCCACCAGAACCATTACATCATCAGTGTAAACTATTCATTTTTAAAAACAACATATCTAAATATGTTCACAATGCATTGAATGAAAAAAAGTGTCCAAAGTAAATCAACCACAAGAGCGCTGTGTTCAAGCTACACTGATAGCTTTACAGTATGTAAAAAGTAACACCTAAACATGGAACAGTTTTTTTTTTACATCCTTTTTTAAATTTTTGCTCTGGTCCTTTAAACATTAACTTATGTCCTCCATAAGAAATGGCGCCTGACTAAATAATAATAAAAGAGGAAGAAATATACAGTTTGGAGTTTTAACCATCACATGATCAGCACTTTACATTTAAAACATGCTCTGAAGTTACAGATGTGGAAATACTACAGTGTTGAACAGCCTGGTTAAGAGTAATAATAATCTCTGAGTTCAACTAACTTAATAAATGTGCTTAGTGTACAATGTCTGTGTTTGGTCATATTTGCTGTACTATTGTCAGTATCTTGGAAATGCTACTGTAGTGTAATTTCCGTAAACACATCAACACTATATACACTCAAATCAATGCCATCCACAGCCTCTACCTTCCAATCAGTGCTTTAATATTCACTTTTAATTAGGGCTGGGCGATATACATCAAATATTCACAATATACTCACACAATAGTTGTGCTGGCAGTATAACATTAAGCATACCATACAGAGTCGCTGAGTCACAAAAGGTTGGCGTTCGCTTGCAAAACTTGAAACTAAATGAGATAGGAGAAATTATATTGCAAAATTTTGCTTTCTCTTGACAAAGTATTGCGTTCCCCTGAGAAACTTTGCGTTTGCTCGCAAAAGTTAGTATAGTTTAGAAATAGTATAGAATAGAAATATAGTTTTTCCCTCCCAAGCCCAACTCATATTTTTTTCATCACAAAAGTTTTGTGAGAAAAAAAGTTTCTCAGGAGAATGCAAGAGAACACAAATGCTTTGAAAGTGAAAACAAAAGCATTGCGAATGAACGCAAAAGAATTGAAATATAATTTTTCCTCCCATCCAACTTTTTTTTTTCTTCACCATTTCAGTAGATTCAAAACTCTCAACAATTCAACATTAAACAATTAATTTGCATTATCAATAACAAAATTCACTAACATCCTCGTGGCATAAAAATATATGTAGGTAAATATAGTTGTTTATTACTATATACTGGTTATATTTGTGCATAAAGATGAAAATGACTAAATATCAATCTTCATTATGTTCATAATCGTGAAAAACAGTCTGGACAAAATGATTGATTCGTATTTTACTTTATGCTTGAAACATTTTGAATCTGTTTGGCTGGAATGACGGTTGGTTTGAAATTAGTCCTATCGCCCAGCCCAACTTGTAATCCCTTCCATATTCCTCTATCAATCCTGAAAAGGATAAATACTATTTATAATACTTCATGATACTTATACTTATTACTAATACTGATTTTACTGAGAGAGAAAAAAAAAGAAAAGAAAAATTCCTTATGTTTGGCAATAGGTGGTAGTTGACCACATTACTAACATAAAAATCAATGTTTTATTTCTTTCCCGTTTCTCTTTTAAAATAAGAGCTAAGCCACAGAACTGGAAATGTAAAGCACTAGAGGTCATTTAGAAATAGTTCATTGCAACAACGTCTAAACCACTTGAAATCCTTAATATAAGAGAGGACAAGAGTACATAACAAGACAGCACATGCTTTATGGAATCATTATAGTGTTGATAAGACGAATGGTCTGTAATACTGCCACGGGACAGGGCAGATCCACACCAGTGCAGACCAGCATTGCCTCGATCTCTGCACCGTGTGGTCTGTGATCCGTGCCATAGCATGCAATTTATACAGCGTCGGGCAACACAGTGCAAGTGAAAGTCACAGTATGTAACAGAGAAACCTCACAGGGATACGAGACATGGTCCCTGGAGTGAACACTTTGCAAATTCAATGAGTCTCTTTTGCTTGATATCCTACTAAATAAGACATTTCACATAAGTGATTAGGCCTAGTCAACCCTGAATACAAGTTTAAATCTTGCATTCAACATAGTGTCTTGATAACATCTGTTAGAGGCCTACATACAAGTGTTTCCAGCATCCCAGCGTATGCTCCCAAAAAGAACAAAAATAAAATCCCATATAGTGTTCCTAAAGGAGTGTTTTCTAGAATTGCCATTTTAGCCCTTTCTAGAATTACACGCGACCGACCTTAGCATCGCCTATGGCACCCCACACATCAAACACAAACTCATCTGGAAATGCGAAATCACCCAGAGTCTCGTCCAAAGCTTCAGCAAACTCATCCGGGTTCTTCTTGTCCTTGCCGAGCTCAACCATCGTGGCAGCTGTGAATGAGTGTGGGAGTTAGAAACGCCACTTCAAGAAAGAAAAAACGTACAGAAACTGGAATACGCAGGGATACATACCAA
The DNA here is from genome assembly GCF_029890125.1 of Rhinichthys klamathensis goyatoka. Lineage (NCBI taxonomy): Eukaryota > Metazoa > Chordata > Actinopteri > Cypriniformes > Leuciscidae > Rhinichthys > Rhinichthys klamathensis. The sequence continues at coordinate 2,820,130 of NW_026606567.1, forward strand.
GTTCACTGTCTCTAATACCCATGTAGCTCTCCAACAGATCATCCACTTTCTCAATAGCCTTTTCTTCAAATGCTGACGGCTGCAGAACAAATGAATGAATGAAAATATTACAGATTATCTTGCTTACCTAAAAAAATGACCCTTTCAGACATATTTTAGTATCAATACGCATCAAAATATCAACATTTTTGACAACACTATGGCATAGCATAACACAGATGAGGTTTTGTCCAGTTTGTAAAAAATTTAAATAGTCTTGAAAACTACAAACCAATCCGTAATGTTTTGTATTAGTGGCTGCAAGCTTTTCTGAATATATGGAGTCACATTATAACTAGCATTTCCAGCTCGTTGCAAATTTTCTATTTGAAAAGAAAAATTGTGAAAAAAAAAAAAAAGTAATAATTTGATGACAAGAAATGTCTAATAAAAATGTAAATCTAAAAATGCACCTCTAATTTTTTTTTTCCAATCTTTGACAAAATTTAATGCATAAATGTTAGTGTAATCTTTTCTAGCCTTGAATTTTAAATTCCCTCATATTTCCTGGTATTTTCTATGAATGTGAGAGCTCAAGATAGGATTGAACTGATGCAATCATACTGTACATTAAAATACAGATTCTCATAATATTTATTTACATCCATTAAATACATATTTGTAATGTGCATTCATATTTCCTACACTTTAACTTAAACTTTTTAATCTTTAACTTTTTAAAGACCAAGTAAAGAAAATGTAAGGAATAAAGAGAAGGGAACACAACATGTCAAAGTAAAAGTCTAGAGAGAATCAATGAGTTGTACTAGCAACACATCAAAGTTTCAGAATAAAACTCCCTACTGATACTTTTTAATTCATATTACAAATAATAACTTAAGGCTTGAATACCTCTGCTCCCAATCAATATGGACATAACGTTTACTGTACCTTGTACTACCTTCTGATCACAGTGCAGTGCAAAAGTCAAAAGATTCTTAAAGGGTTAGTTCACCCAAAAATGAAAATCCATTTATAATCCATTTATTCACTCTTTGAGCATATACCTGAACATTTTATTTCCAACTTAAAGGGTTAGTTCACCCAAAAATGAAAACTCTGTCAGTAATTTCTCACTCTCATGTTGTTCCAACCCCGTAAGACTTTCGTTCATCTTCGGAACACAAATTAAGATATTTTTGATTAAATCTGAGAGCTGGATCACTCCTCCATAGGCTTCTAAGGGATTGAAACTTGCCGGCCCAGAAAAGTTATTAAAGACATCGTTAAAATAGTCCAAGTGACTACAGTGGCTCAACCTTAAGTTTATCAAGCGACGAGAATACTTTTTGTGCGCCCAAAAAAACTAAAATAACTACTTTATTCAACTATTCATTTTCTTCTGTGTGGGCCTCTGATGTGCGTTCACGAGAGCGCCACGACGCATGCGCGAGAACTGGGAAGATAACGCAGATGGGTCTCGATGTAGTGTTTAAATGCTTCTAAAGTGTGCATTTCCTGGATGTCCGAATCGTGAGAAACCAACGAGAAAACGTAAAAGTGCCTTACCAATGCCGCAAAATGAATGGCTTACCTTTCACACTTTCCCATCAAATGATCGTGAGCGTCTTCTCAGTGTCTGCGCATGCGGTGTGTCGCTCTCGTGAACTCACGCCAGAGGCCCACACAGAAGAAAATTAATAGTTGAATAGTTGTTATTTTTGGGGGGTTTTGCGCACAAAAAGTATTGTCGTCGCTTGATAAACTGAGAGTTGAGCCACTGTAGTCACTTGGACTATTTTAACGATGTCTTTACTAACTTTTCTTGACCGGCAGATGAACGTCTATGGAGGATTGATCCAGCTCAAAGATTTCATCAAAAATATCTTAATTTGTGTTCCGAAGATGAACGAAAGTCTTACGGGGTTGGAACAACATGAGGGTGAGTAATTACTAAGAAAATTTTCATTTTTGGGTGAACTAACCCTTTAAATCAAGGCAAAATGATATAGATAAAAATCAAGTGAGTTTATGATTAAGACATGAAAAGGGTGAAAACTAGTTTTCATACCCCAATGACAAATATTTGTTTTTGTTTCAAGTGTAAACTCGCATAATTTTGTTCAGTTTCTCAGAAAACAAGACTTCATATCTTAATTGTGCATCTATAGTCATTGTGTGTTGATTTAAGTACGTTTAGATATTAGTTTTGAAAAACAAGACCAAAATGCTTCGAGGCCTTAATTTCTGGTTTTAAAGACGTTTTTAAGACCGGCAGAAACCCTGTGAAAAAGTCATCTAAATAAGTGCAAACTGTAAAATTGGCATTTCTTCATGAGGAAGATTCAATCTAGGTCTGTCTCTTACTTAAATCAATCCAATTATAAATCAATCAATACAGGATTGATAAGTATATTATTGATTTATAACTATTGTTATGCCTAACAATATATTAACGTGCGGAATATATATTGCAATGTGTATCATATTGCAAGACAGTAAGAGACGCATAGACCTTTCCAAGCACACAAATGCAAACACAGTTTAGTGACCCGTGAACTGAGATCATTATACCCCTGAGCAAGGCATCTCACCAGTTCCTCTACGGTGGCCGGTCCTTTAGATCTCAGGCGCAGGGTTCCTTTGCCCGTTCCTAACTGTGCAGAGCCTGACCTGCTTCCTGACCGCTGACTGATCATGTCTAAAAACAACAAAAAAGGTCAAAATCATCATATCAAATTCACTGTGGCCATCAATGTCAGCTACAGTGTGTTCATAAACTCTTACCAAATGCCTTCATAGGCTCCACCAGCTTCAGGACAAAGGTTTTCCCTTTGGGCAATTCCTTCAGCATCTTGGCAACCTCATAGTGGCGACAGCCGATGAGTATCTGTCCATTGATCGACTCGATCATGTCGCCCACGTTGATGACCTGGATCTGATGTATAATACTGGCTTCTCTTATTCTCTGCAAAGGAAACATGATTATCAGATGATTTCAGAAGGTTGGGTGGTATGATTGCTCAAGATGAGGATAAGATTATTATTATTAAGAGGTATTTGTTAGGTACAATGTGAAGTTTATGGTTGTTGAGCAATGGCACAGTTTTTTGCACTGATGTAGCATCTAACTGATGTGCAATCAATCACAGGGGTGCTTATATCAGCTCATTTACAACAGCTTCAAATCTGATTCATCCCATCAGAATAATAGACTAAGAATTATAACAACCAGCATTACAAAAAAACCCTGACGGCGTCCGACTAGAGCCAAAAACTAAGCCGACTGACGCTCAAAAATGCCCCGACCATCGGCTTGTTGTGTCCCAGGCTTTCAGAATGACCCAAAGTGAACTATTTCAAGAGTGAAAAGCACTTTAGTTTTTGACATCAAAAACATGAACTTACTTACATCAACCCTGTGGTGCTCTTCGGTCATTTTTGACCGAAAATGTTTAAAAAATGTTTTTATTTTTTTTATCGGAATGGTACAAAAATTGGTTAAGGTTTTGGCACTTGCTATATGAACACAAAAAAAAAAATCATGGACATGATTTGAACAGATTAAATGATCTTGAAAAAATAGTGACACTTGTGTTCCTCGTGGTCAAAAATGACCGCATTGGAAATGAATGGGAGACGAATTTCATCTAGTGGAAACTTAGTCAAACAAAATCTTACTGAAACATTTAATTTTTTTGACATATCAGGCTAAAATTTTTAACACGACTTGTTTAGATTTATGGCTTTGATTTTCTCACAGTTTTAGAGTAAAACACGTTTTTGAAAATAAATATTTCATATAAAAAATTTAAATGGTATTTTTGAAAAATTTTCATAACAATAAACATAAAATTCTGTACCTTTTTTTAAGTTCACTTTTTAAAAACTTAACTCATCAGCAATAATCTGCCAAGTGTCGTCTTTGAAAAGAGATCAAACCGAAGTCTGTCCTCTAAAAGCATTCAAGATTTACGAAGGTTTAAAGGGTTAGAAAAATTTAAATTCTGTCAGTAATTACTCGTCCTCATGGTGTTCCAACCCCGGAAGACTTTCGTTCATCTTCGGAACACAAATTAAGATATTTTTGATTAAATCTGAGAGCTGGATCACTCCTCCATAGGCTTCTTAAGGGATCGAAACTGGCCGGCCCAGAAAAGTTATTAAAGACATTGTTAAAATAGTCTACAGTGGCTCAACCTTAAAGGTGAACTAAGTAACTTTTTTACCTTAACCGAACAGCTTTGGAGTCATTGTAATGTTTATATTACTGATTTCGTGTTGAATGGTGGTCGTCTCACACCCCCCCGGTGCCTGTGAGCCGCAAAACCACCCTTGCAACTTTGGGCCGGCGAGCCGCCGGCCTCAGTGTTAGGAAGTATCGTGTGATATCAGGTCTCGCGAGGTAACGAATTGCTTTACGGCAAAAAACAGATCTGATAAAATTCTGATAAAATGAGCATCAAACAGAAATAACCCGGCGCCGTATAGATGTGGTGTTGGGCGCGCGCAGCTCTTAAAGGGGCCATACCTTATTTCCACTCGTTACAGCGTTCATCCTACTGAACAGGTAACGGTGTACAGGGGGAGGGGATCCGGCCGTGAGTGCGAGCCATCTCTGCGTGAGTGCTATTCACGACAGTACAAGTACTCCACAGCGACTCTAGGGGTCGCTGTTTGACAAAAACGGAATTCCTACTTAGTGCTGCTTTAAGTTTATCAAGCGACGAGAATATTTTTTGTGCGCAAAAAACAAACAAAAATAACGACTTTATTCAACTATTCATTTCCTTCTCTGTGGGCCTCGAGATTTCACGTAGTGAAACTGCGCAAAGCTTCTAGGTTGTACGTCACACGCATCACACACATGACCAGCGTCGGCCAATAGTGAGCCTACGTGTAACGTGCAACAAAGAAGCTTTGCGCTGTTTCACTACGTGAGATCTCAAAATATCTTAATTTTTGTTCCGAAGATGAACGAAAGTCTTACGGGGTTGGAACAACATGAGGGTGAGAGATTACTGACAGAATTTTCATTTTGGGGTGAACTATCCCTTTAAGTTGGAAATTAAATTTTCAGGTATAGCCTATGCTCAAAGAGTGAATAAAAGGATTATAAATACAGCGTAAATTTAATTTAGTACCATAAAATCCCCTAAAAATAAAAAAAAAATTATTGAAAACATTATCGAACTAAAATATAGTACATTAATTTCATTGAAATAAAAAAATACATTTCGGTCATTTTTGACCAGCACGCGAAGAGCACCAGAGGGTTGAAAGCCCTGATAATTTCTCTCACCTTAATGAAAGCATAGCCAGCTCCATTATCAGTGATGGTGAGCCCCAGTGCATCCTCTCCTTTAAACACCTCCACTTCTTTCCTCTGACCCTTCACGTGAGCGAATATAAAGTCCTCCAGCCCGATCTGGCCACCCAAAAGTTTGTCCATATCCACTTTGTGAGTATTCAGTGTGCAAAACATCACCTGAGAAAGGATGTAGGCATTTAGTCTAGGGATTGGCATTTCAAGCAAAAATAATATTCGATGATCGCTGGGAATTATTCGATTATTATTCGAAAATTGCACCCCTCCCCCACATGCTCACCGATAAAACTGCGTTCGTTCAAATCCCGCTCCGACATTACATTTCTCTGTACTTTACTATACGTGTTGTAGCTATTAAAGAAAACATATTTAGATTCATATTTATGTTTTTATTTCATCTATGTTGATTATATGAAAAGTGAACAGCATGAGTAAGATAGGATCATAAGATGCGCAGTATATCGGGAGACATATGGAGTGGGTCAGACATGATTTTGACCATTAAGTTTTGTTTTGTAGAAAGCCCTTCTTTAAATAGAATTTCGTTTTGTATAAATTGTATCTTAATTTTAATCAATGTTTCATCAACCAGTTGCCTGGGTTTAATAAATGAGAAGAAAATATAGCAGACAATATAATCAGGACATTGAGGCGCCGGCGCTATCACTTGCATTGCTCGTGAACTGGAGCTCGTCTCATAAATGAACCGAAACTCAGTGTATAGGCTACTTGCCTCACGAGAAATATATCTATAGAAAGCTTGAAATGTCTACAGACAGACTACTGTCTGCTTATGTAGACAGTCCAAGAAACAGACTACTCTCTGCTTATGTAATCCGTATGAAATGTCCATTTCTCTCTATAGGCGCGTTCAAAATACCGCGAAGATGGCGAGTTAGCATCTTTGCAGCCAAGTCCGACACTGACACAGAAAACACTAGTTTATTAATAAACAATTAAAATGTCTCCTTGCTATATTTGACATTCAAAATCCTTACTTTTGCCGGTTCTTTGTGGCAGCGCCACCCTCTGGTTACATAAACCAGCGCATCAGCACCGGGATTTTTTTAGACCACAATCGCACAACCTATTCGATATTCCATAATCAAATCAACTAATCGAATATTCAAAAATCGTAACTCATCCCTAATTAAGTCAGCATAACCAGCAAGCACAGAGATATAAAGCAAAGAGAAACGCCCCTCACCTCTGTTGGAAGAATCCCAAAGGCCTCTCCTATCTTGGCGTAAAGCTCACGCACATTGCTGAAGCCCTCAATGCGTCCCGTGGGGCTGCCGTGAGCCAGCTGGGTGTGGAAGATCAGGCGGGGTCGCAGGCCGGTGGGTGGAGGTGGTAAACCCTCATGGGCGGCTCCTTCACCCAGGCCGACCCTGCCACCATCCAGGCCATCCAACCCTGGGACGTTCAGTCCGGCCCGGATCGGCTCGGCCTCCTCGTTCTCCACCAGCGGAGACGCCTTCTTTCTGCGTCCCAATCCAAGTGGCATTGTGGGTGCTGCTGTCTTTGTTTATTACACAGGCACAATGTTTTAACACAAAGGGGTCTGCGAACCACCTTTAATGCCGTTCTTTATGGGCCCAAATCAAAGGGGAAAAAAAGTCTCATGAGTTCAACCCATTCAAAGGAAATCTCCAGACCTGTGATACAAAGAGAAACAAATGGAAATGGAGAAAATATATTGTAGTAGGGCTGCACGATATATATCAAAATTCAAAACAGTTGAAATATCACAATGTACATATCGCGATATGCATATCGCAACGGCTTCCGATGACTGAATGATTTTAATAGGCTACGTCAAAAGTCAAAGTTTTATGTCACCGGCGCATATAGAAAAAAAAATAGACTGGGCACGCGACTGTTACTCACATGAGTAACGTGACTTGCTTTAAATTAAAAAGAGTTATTAAGCGCAATAAGCTGTGGAAAACAACAAACGCGTTGTCTGACTCACACCCGAAGCACGCGCACAGAGAGACGCCTCTCGGACAGCGTGCGATCCCGAATTCAGTTCTCTTTCCCGGCTTATTGCACTTAAACTGTCAAATACACACATAGTTATGTCAAAATGCCCAAAAGCGTCACATGTATGACGCTTGGGATGAGAAGGGGCTGAAATGCCGGTCTTGGCGAGTACTCATGTAAACAGGTTATATGAACGTAAACAGTTGAAAACTTAAAGTGACAGCAGCTTAATACAGTAAACCTGCTGCTGTCTGTCAAACAACAAAAGATAAAGAGAAAATCACTCACTGCTCTTGACTGAATAACTTTTCTAGGTTTAATATGAATCGATGTGTATTTAATTCATGTGAAGACTATGCAGTTTTATTTTTTTTACATTTGATTATTCAGTTTCTGTATTGTTTCTTACTTGAATGCTTTTATTAAATCTAATGTAGGTCAACCAGAAAAACACAAAGCACTGTTTATTTGCCTCTTTGGTTTTAATAACAAAGACTAATTTAAAGGAGTTCACTTTTAAAAAACTTTTGCTGATAATTTACTCACCCCCATGTCATCCAAGATGTCCATGTCTTTCTTTCTTCAGCCGAAAAGAAATTAAGGTTTTTGATGAAAACATTCCAGGATTTTTCTCCATATAATGGACTTTAATGGTAGCCAAACGGTTCAAGGTCCAAATGACCATTTTATTGCAGTTTCAAAGGGCTTTAAACGATACCAGACTATGAATAAGGGTCTTATCCATAGACCGTATAAGAAGTGGACAGAGCCATCTCATTGGAACTCAGTTGAGACAGTTGAAGCCCATTTTTAGCGATTTTTGAGCACTTCCGTTCCTGACGCGCAGACTCAAACCGACTCAAACTAAGCTTGATGACGTGAGCAACCTGTCTGACAGACATTACTATTCTAGTAGCTGTGCGTGAAAACTGCCAACGTTAATCTTGCAGAGACGGGGAACTTGAGCAAAGAGTTATTTGGCGTGAGTGAGTAGGAGTAAGTATTCCGTTGCCTTTATGGACTCATTATCTATGGGCTTCTCCCTTGACGGGACGTCCCCCCGATTGCCTGCGAGCTTCTCCTCCTGTCTGTACGGTCATTTCTGTACAGCGCGACAGAGAGTCGAGTGGTTATGACGCAGTCGTTAGCCTATTTTTACTAAATCTGTTTCTACGGGGCCATAATGTAACATAGAAGGTAATGGAGCCCTTTATACATTGTCGTGTTTCTTTAGAAATAAATATTGGACAAATGGAGTCTTTAAACGCCTCAGATGTAAATTTATTCGCTGTCAAAGTGACGCCAAAATGAATGGGAGTCAATGGAAATGCTAACGCAAGTGAAGTTCAGCTACAACATGGCGGCACCCGGCCGGCTTCAACTTCCGGTCGATGGATTACCCACTTGGTCTTATCTAGCGAAACGATCGATCATTTCAAAAATAAATAAAAAAAGTTTAAGTTTTATAAGTACAAATGCTCGCCTTGCTATGTTCTGTGATTCGCGTTCGTGAATCTCCGGTTCGAACTCGTTCATCAAAATAAACGAATCTTTTTTTCCGAGTCATTTCGTTCATTTCGTTGGTTGAATGAACGAAATGACTCGAAAAAAGATTCGTTCATTTTGATGAACGAGTTCGAACAGGAGAGTCAGGAACGCGAATCACAGAACATAGCAAGGCGAGCATTTGTACTTATAAAACTTAAACTTTTTTATTTATTTTTGAAATGACCGATCGTTTCGCTAGATAAAACCCTTATTCATTGTCTGGTATCGTTTAAAGCCCTTTGAAGCTGCACTGAAATTGTCATTTGGACCTTGAACCGTTTGGCTCCCATTGAAGTCCATTATATGGAGAAAAATCCTGGAATGTTTTCATCAAAAACCTTAATTTCTTTTCGGCTGAAGAAAGAAAGACATGGACATCTTGGATGACATGGGGGTGAGTAAATTATTAGCAAAAGTTTTTTTTAAAGTGAACTACTCCTTTAAATAACAAAATAAATAATTATATTTCATGTTAAAATTACATTGTCAGATTTGTGTTTATGTAATGCTAAACCACTGCTGTTGTAGTGATGCTTTCTTTTCTCAGAAATCATTTCAGTTTTTAAATATTTAAATAAAATTTTAAAAGATTTTAAGAACTTAAAGCATTATCGTATCACGTATCGAATTATTTAACAAATTTATCGTATATAGCATTTTTCTTAAATATTGTGCAGCCCTGATTTGTAGCAAATGTAATATACAAGCAAAGAAAAAACTAAAACTTAATTTAAAACCTAGACAAGAAAAAGATTTTACTTATTATTTAAGGAATAAATGTCAATGTAATTTCTATGACTTTTCTAGCCTTTAATTTAGAATTCCTACATCAAGACACACAATACAATACATACATTAAACACATACAGTACTGTGCAAAAGTCTTAGTAATGTTAGTATATTTTTATTTTTATTTTATGCATAATTATAAATGTAGGCCTAATTTGATTTTGTATAGCTTCTAAATTCCCTGATATTTCCTGGTATGTTCTATGACTGTGGGAACTCAAGGTTGCACCGATACAATCACACATCAAGACTGATTCTCACAATATTTAACGTTACATGCATTAAATACATATTGTTTTCATGTGCATTCATAATTCCACCAATTCAAGTAATGGAAAAGTCATAGAAACTGTTTCTCCAAGACGATATGGGCGTTTCTGTGAGATCTAGGTCGTCTTTCTCAAACAGTAATCACAACTGAGATGGAAAAAAAATTACATTTAAAGCAAATGTAATATACAAGCGAAATTTTTTGGGATGAAATCATACTTCTATACTAGACTGGTTTCATTCAACCAAAAGAAAGAATGGTTCTGCCTTGTTTACTTGAACCGCTATCTGACTATCTTAAAGGATGAACTAAACTCAATTAATTAAACCGACCACTGAAAAATCACTTTCATGCGTTTAAGTTTCAGGATTAATGCAGTCTGACATGTTTCTATTCATAGTCTGAAGCTAAAGCAGCTAACAGTAATGTGTGAGTTAGCATGTTAGCATCCTCTAGACATCACGGCACTTACCAAACTAACTCTGACAGTGAAGCAACCATGAACCGCTGGGACGTCGGACTTATAATGTGTTCATTACAAAATCTGATTGTTGAGGAGGGTTAAAGCGGGTGTTTAGGGAGTATGTTCTGGTATGTGAGAGGAAGGCGGATATCACATCACTCAACAGAACCTGCAGTTCTTCCTCTGTGTTGACACCGTTACAGCAGCACAGCTCAAACACACGCGCGCTGCTGCCATCTACAGGCGAGATGCGGTCTGAACATCAGTCAGCACTGCATTTTATTTTGTTTTTTTTAGTTATTTATTTTTAGAAATAAAAACGCATACAAGTTTTCTGCAAAAAACAAAACAAAACAAAACTAGTGTCCCCAAAGTACATCAAGTGAAGCCCTGAGCCCATACAACTACAGCTTGAGAAGTGGATAAAACTGCAGATCAAGGTGTTATAGGCCTAGGCCTACTATTAATTTTTTATTTTTAATGTCAGGATGAAATCAAACTGGACCATCCTTATTTTGATGCAATATTGTAGTTTTTATTATAAGCCTAAATAATTTATCCGTGCAGATCATTATTTTATTTTTAATTCTGTTTCATGTAATCTATTCTACCTACACTATTAACGTTTTAAACAAATTCTCAAGGTCTCTTGTATGGATTTTGAAGGAAAATGGTTATATGCCCTGTTACATATTTTTGTTACATTATTTAAAAAAAAAAATCAGTTACAATCAGCAGAAAACACACAAAAAAATGAAGTGGCGATACCACAACATTCCTGATGGCGTAAACACACACAGCAGTAGTTGAAATTTCATGTTATTTTAATTGTAAAAGTGTTTGTTCTCCAGTTGATGGCAGCATTAAACCATGGCACATTGTCCTTGTTATTTCCATGAATGAAAATGAGAAATGTGGATCTTTTTAAAGTGATTTTTTAATTTATTTATATACATTTTAAAAAACACCTTAAATACCCCCAAACACTGCAAAAAATGTAGAGTAAAAACATTAATAAAGTGAGGGATATTACATTTGTTTAAAAAAAAGTACTGGACATTATTATGTTACAAAATCACCTTTCATAGTTTGGGGTCTCATCCTGAGAGGGCCTTATTTTTTCATGCTAACATACAACCAGATATCATTTATTTTATTTATTTTTTGTTTGTAGAGCTAGCAAGTGTCAACCACGACAGCAAATGTCATGTGGGGTCAAAAAGACCCTGAATAGCACCGACGGGTTACATACCTAGACCACAACAAAAGAGCTGTAAATATTTATGACACCAACATCTTTCCCTGATCTGGCCCTGCACGCTACAAAAATGACGGCCCAGGCTATCGGCAGAACAGTGGCCAGTTTGGTGGTGCTGGAGCGCCACCTTTAGCTCAACCTGACGGAGATAAAGGACGCAGATAAGGCTGCCTTCCTCGACTCCCCATGTGCCGGGCAGGCAGAAACTAGGGGTGCTGTCCAAGGGCAATGTCGTCTCGGGGGAGTGGACACTCCATCCCCAGATGGTTCAAACGACCTGGAGTGTCTTCGGGAGGGCAGAGGTTGACCTCTTCGACCTCAGAAGATAACTCTCACTGCCCACTTTATTTTTCAAAGGATAGGGACGCGCTGGCCCACGAATGGCCCAACCACCCCCTTTACGCCTTCCCCCCAGTCACGGTTATCAGACAGGGAGGACAGATGCGCAGTCCTTATGGTGGCCCCCCTCTGGTGGAACCAACCATGGTTCCCGAAGTTGACACAGCTGCTCTCAGCTGCTCAGTGGCCAATCCCCTTGAGGAAGGACCTCCTTTCCTAAGCGAAGGGAACAATCTGGCACCCCTGTCCTGGAAATATGGGCCCTGCATCTTTGGCCCCTCGACGGGAGCCTGTGGACCTACCAGCAAGTGTCCTGAACACTATTTCTGAGGCTAGAGCTCCATCAACTAGACGCCTCTATGTCCTTACATGGTCTCTCTTCTCCGACTGGTGTGCAGCTCGGGGTGAAGACCCGACAACCTGTGACATCCCACAGGTTCTGTCTTTTCTTCAAGAGCTATTGGATAAGGGCCGTACCCCTTCCATGCTCAAGGTCTACAACCTGGTTGTTCGTTTTCTGAGGGAGTCCAGGAGGCGAAATCCGCCACGCCCTCTCACGGTTCCCGCATGGGACTTGTCCACTGTCCTCAGGGCCCTCCCTTCAAGCCACTCCAGCTGGCCGACTTACGACCCCTTTTGCTAAAGACCTCCCTCCTGCTAGCCCTAGCATCGGTCAAGCGAGTGGGTGACTTGCAGGGGCTCTCTGTGAGCCCCTCCTGCCTTGAGTTCAGGCCTAATGACTGTAAGGTCATCCTCAAACCAAGGCATGGCTATGTGCCCAAAGTGCTCTCAACTCCGTTCAGAGCACAGGTTGTTTCTCTATCTGCTTTTTACCTAGCTGCGGATGAGCAGGCGCCTCGTTTACTCTGCCCTGTTTGGGCTTTAAGAGTATATATTAAGCGGACGGCCCCGTTTAGGCAGTCTGAGCAGCTTTCCGTGTGCTTCAGCAGCCGCACCAAAGGTCATCCGGTCACGAAGCAGATGCTATCCCACTGGATAGTAGATACAATCGCTTTGGCTTACACTTCTATGGGCCTACAATGCCCCATCAAAGTTAAAGCACACTCAACTAGAGGCATGGCCTCTTCCTGGGCGCGGTCCAGCGGAGTTTCCATCGGCGACATCTGTGCCGTGGCCGGCTGGTCCTCACTATCCACCTTCGCCAGATTCTATTGCCGCTTTTCCACTGCATGGTACGGTATGGCTTGGCTCGTTACGGCTCACATGTGGCGCTTTTCCACTGCATGGTACGGTATGGCACGGTTCGGTACGGCTCACTTATGGCGCTTTTCCACTGCATGGTACGGTATGGCTCGGTTCGGTACGGCTCACTTATGGCGCTTTTCCACTGCATGGTACGGTATGGCACGGTTCGGTACGGCTCACTTATGGCGCTTTTCCACTGCATGGTACGGTATGGCACGGTTCGGTACGGCTCACTTATGGCGCTTTTCCACTGCATGGTACGGTATGGCTCGGTTCGGTACGGCTCACTTGTGGCGCTTTTCCACTGCATGGTACGGTATGGCACGGTTCGGTACGGCTCACTTATGGCGCTTTTCCACTGCATGGTACGGTATGGCACGGTTCGGTACGGCTCACTTATGGCGCTTTTCCACTGCATGGTACGGTATGGCTCGGTTCGGTACGGCTCACTTGTGGCGCTTTTCCACTGCATGGTACGGTATGGCTCGGTTCGGTGCGGCTCACTTATGGCGCTTTTCCACTGCATGGTACGGTATGGCACGGTTCGGTACGGCTCACTTGTGGCGCTTTTCCACTGCATGGTACGGTACGGTATGGCACGGTTCGGTACGGCTCACTTGTGGCGTTTTTCCACTGCATGGTACGGTATGGCTCGGTTTGGTACAGCTCACTTGTGGCGCTTTTCCACTGCATGGTACGGTATGGCACGGTTCGGTACGGCTCACTTATGGCGTTTTTCCACTGCATGGTACGGTATGGCTCGGTTCGGTACGGCTCACTTGTGGCGCTTTTCCACTGCATGGTACGGTATGGCACGGTTCGGTACGGCTCACTTGTGGCGTTTTTCCACTGCATGGTACGGTATAGCTCGGGTTGGTACAGCTCACTTGTGGCGCTTTTCCACTGCATGGTACGGTATGGCACGGTTCGGTACGGCTCACTTATGGCGTTTTTCCACTGCATGGTACGGTATGACTCGGTTCGGTACGGCTCACTTGTGGCGCTTTTCCACTGCATGGTACGGTACGGTATGGCTCGGTTCGGTACGGCTCACTTGTGGCGCTTTTCCACTGCATGGTACGGTACGGTATGGCACGGTTCGGTACGGCTCACTTGTGGCGTTTTTCCACTGCATGGTACGGTATGGCTCGGTTTGGTACAGCTCACTTGTGGCGTTTTTCCACTGCATGGTACGGTATGGCTCGGTTCGGTACGGCTCACTTGTGGCGCTTTTCCACTGCATGGTACGGTATGGCACGGTTCGGTACGGCTCACTTGTGGCGTTTTTCCACTGCATGGTACGGTATGGCACGGTTCGGTACGGCTCACTTATGGCGCTTTTCCACTGCATGGTACGGTATGGCACGGTTCGGTACGGCTCACTTATGGCGCTTTTCCACTGCATGGTACGGTATGGCTCGGTTCGGTACGGCTCACTTGTGGCGCTTTTCCACTGCATGGTACGGTATGGCACGGTTCGGTACGGCTCACTTATGGCGCTTTTCCACTGCATGGTACGGTATGGCACGGTTCGGTACGGCTCACTTATGGCGCTTTTCCACTGCATGGTACGGTATGGCTCGGTTCGGTACGGCTCACTTGTGGCGCTTTTCCACTGCATGGTACGGTATGGCTCGGTTCGGTACGGCTCACTTATGGCGCTTTTCCACTGCATGGTACGGTATGGCACGGTTCGGTACGGCTCACTTGTGGCGCTTTTCCACTGCATGGTACGGTACGGTATGGCACGGTTCGGTACGGCTCACTTGTGGCGTTTTTCCACTGCATGGTACGGTATGGCTCGGTTTGGTACAGCTCACTTGTGGCGCTTTTCCACTGCATGGTACGGTATGGCACGGTTCGGTACGGCTCACTTATGGCGTTTTTCCACTGCATGGTACGGTATGACTCGGTTCGGTACGGCTCACTTGTGGCGCTTTTCCACTGCATGGTACGGTACGGTATGGCTCGGTTCGGTACGGCTCACTTGTGGCGCTTTTCCACTGCATGGTACGGTACGGTATGGCACGGTTCGGTACGGCTCACTTGTGGCGTTTTTCCACTGCATGGTACGGTATGGCTCGGTTTGGTACAGCTCACTTGTGGCGTTTTTCCACTGCATGGTACGGTATGGCTCGGTTCGGTACGGCTCACTTGTGGCGCTTTTCCACTGCATGGTACGGTATGGCACGGTTCGGTACGGCTCACTTGTGGCGTTTTTCCACTGCATGGTACGGTATGGCTCGGTTTGGTACAGCTCACTTGTGGCGTTTTTCCACTGCATGGTACGGTATGGCTCGGTTTGGTACAGCTCACTTGTGGCGTTTTTCCACTGCATGGTACGGTATGGCTCGGTTTGGTACAGCTCACTTGTGGCGTTTTTCCACTGCATGGTACGGTATGGCTCGGTTTGGTACGGCTCACTTGTGGCGCTTTTCCACTGCATGGTACGGTATGGCACGGTTCGGTACGGCTCACTTGTGGCGTTTTTCCACTGCATGGTACGGTATGGCACGGTTCGGTACGGCTCACTTATGGCGTTTTTCCACTGCATGGTACGGTATGGCTCGGTACGGCTCACTTGTGGCGCTTTTCCACTTTATGGTACGGTACGGTATGGATCGCTTCGGCTCGCTTTAAATGGTACCACCTCTGTTGAGGTTCCAAGCGTACCGTACCGATACTAAAATGTGATTGGTCACAATCACTGATTGGTCAGACAGAATCGTCACTACCAGCGCCATTGTATTTGCGAGACATCAAACCCGCTAGATTTAAATAGCCAGTAACAGTCACCGCTGTAGCACCTGTTTTAAAACTACTTGCTTGACGAAAAAAGAAATGGCTGAATCGTTGTCAGTGGACGAAGTGCAGACATTCCTCTCGTTGGTTGCCGATGAGCGGATAAACTATAACGATCAGACTATAATCCCACCCACTTTGAAGCGGTACTAACTGCAGTGGAAAAGCAAACCGAGCTAAAGCGAACCGAGCCGTGCCGTACCATGCAGTGGAAAAGCACCATATAACTTAGAGGTTCCCGTGCAATAAGCACAGGTCCTGTCTGTGCAAGCGGAGCTTTGACCTCTATACGAGTTCAACCCTTATGTGGCTCTGACGCAGGTCAGAGTCCTGTCTCTGGCTACTATACAGCCCTGGTTAGCCTTAGCACCCTTGGGCCCTTATACAAACACCCTAGGTCTGGGCCCTGGAATGGCTGTCGTTCCGCAGTTCTAAGTATGACATGTTTGGACTGGGTTTCCATTGCATTCCATTCCATCGGGTTACTAACGTAACCTCGGTTCCCTGAGATAACGGGAACGAGTACTGAGTATCCGGCCGTGCTATCATGCTGCACAACTTGGCGTATCGTGGCTTCAGTCAAACTAACCTGATTCCTATGGCCAGAATGCCTGCTTATAGAGGGCTGGCCCCACCCATATCGGTGGGTTTTCAGGGCATAGGTTCTCAAAACAGAGCGACCACTGGCTCGTGCATTTGCACTGCTTGATTTTATTAAAACTTCAGTAAATCAGAGAAAAAGGAGTTTTCCCCATTGCGTCTAGGGACGTGGTACTCGTTCCCGCTATCTCAGTAACAGATTACATTATGTTAGTAACAGAGTACGATATCTTGAAGAGACGCCACCTAAAAGTTTTCATTCTTTCTTGTAGTACAAATGACTGCTGTGAAATTGAGACAATTTTACCAATCGCACTGAGACATTTAAAATGATACTAAACATGAAAGGTGTTACGTACGCTGTGCTATTTTTTTGGGGGGCATATGTTGTTGCATATGGGTGTGTGTGTGTGTGTGTGTGTACCCTGTCTGTTTCAGGTGTGAAATTCGATTGGAGGATCGGCCTTTGTCAGTCTGTTGATGTAAGACGCTGACGTCTAGGATGAGCAGTTTATGAATTGCTCTAACTTCAATGGCGACAGTCAGAGAGAGACAGACTCTGGGTTGGGTGAGGGCACGCTCTGTGAGGACGGTTCTCTATATGGGAAGCCAAACACATCGAAAGTGAGACGAAACGGCGCTGTGTTACAGAGCTCGCATGTCATCTGCGTTGTTGTTGTCAAGTTCTACATCATTGCAGTGATATCCCATTTTTAAATCAGAATTTCATTATTAAAACAGTAATATAATAATAATAATATATCGATGTATTTATAGAAATAGAAGGCATTTGTAACATTGCTTTACTATCACTCACTTTTGATCAATTTAATGCATCCTAATAACAACCAAAGCAGTTAGCAACATGATGACAACCAGTCACCGGACTTTAAAGGGCACAAGCATTTAAAGAGAAAG
This sequence comes from Rhinichthys klamathensis goyatoka, assembly GCF_029890125.1. Lineage (NCBI taxonomy): Eukaryota > Metazoa > Chordata > Actinopteri > Cypriniformes > Leuciscidae > Rhinichthys > Rhinichthys klamathensis. Next base: position 2,837,618 of record NW_026606567.1, read on the forward strand.
ACAACAAAACTGCAGTGCGCATTTATAATAAAAAGGACCTGGTTTCGTGCGTTAGAGTGGATGATTTATAAAAAATTATAATAAATATTCCAATAATTTTAACATTTTTACTCGTAACCTTTCTAGAGCTAACAACAATACTTATACAGTCCAGTAACAGACTTATTACAAGACAGCACTTGCAAGACAGCAAGACAGCCTTTAATTGCATGAAATAAAAACAATGACCGCATATGATAAAGGGTTGTTAGGCATGCCACTAAAAAAACAGCAATATAAAGTAGTTTTTTTTAAAACAGAAAAACATAGATTCCTTAACTTTATTTATAGTGAATTTTAAATAGCATGCTGATGATGCAGGAATAGTGTGCGAGGTACTTTAAACTGTGTGCATATGTGCTCTCGTCTTGGCACAATACTGTTATTTCTTTAAAAAATTTACTTGTGGTAATGGCAGTTCTAAGATGCAATATCCAATTTGATCTATAAAACCACCATCTCATCACTGTACATCATCTCAATAAGTACAATGTTTCCAGGGCCATGAAAGAATATGAATTTAAAGCTACAGTTATTGCGAGCAACAGGTGGTTTAAATTGTAATTAATGTTTTATGGTGTTTTATAACTGTAAATTCACACAAATGAATACCGTTAGCAAATAAAAATGTAGAAAGCTAGAGTGTGTTATTTTTGCACCACTAGCCGCAAAATTGACAATTCACCCAATACTCAATAGAAATATTACCCATTAGTACATAATTATGGCTACATTCAGGCATTTTAAGCCTGAAACAAAAATACAGCAACAAAAAAATTAAATAAAACAAATAACTAGAGAAAGGATGGTTTCAATGGAACAATTAAGTGCTCAAGATCACAGTGGTGACATGAAGATCACAGTAACCCATCATGGGTCACTCCTAGCAGGAGAAGGTAAGTGTTATCTGCAGTGTAAAGGTGCGGTCACAGCCACAAAAAAATCGAGGCATTCCAATAGGAATCCACACAATTGCGATTTCCCCACATGCAAATTCGCTGCCTTGAACAAGTGTGCAGCAAACGTCCTGAAGCCAAAACCTTTATATCGCCCCCTGGTGGCTGGCTGCAGTATAGGTCCTAAACCTTGCCCTCTCCATGTAATCGAATGGGACATGAATCAAACTAAAAAAATCCAATTACACTTAAAAAAAAAAAAAAAAAAAAAAACCAAAGACGGTTTCTGTAATTTTAGTAAGTTCTTAGTTCATGTTGATGCATGTTCAAGTGTTCAAGATGAAATGTCATAGACATTGACTGACAGCTGTGCTTGCAATTGAGTTTTCCCCTCACTATCACTACTATGCAGACGCTGGCTCCAAATGATGTTATCAGTGCAAGATGTCAACTGTCTTTTCTGGGACGTTTTGACAAGCCCTTTTTTTACTGTCTTTGGCATTGACCAACAGAAAGCTGCTTCATAAGTCACTATTGACAACGCAGCTTTCTGCCCACAAAATTACAGCTAAATTTGGTAAATGTAACTACACTTTAAAGGTACAGTCACATTAGTGAAATTTCATGTGAAAAATGTTCATTGACCAAACATGAACATGAGCGAAATCTGCTTGGGGAACTTTTTTGCCCTAATGCGAAACTCCCAATCGCACAGATTCTTATTGGAATGACTGGATTTTCAACCTTGAAAATTCTGCCAAGCGCTGGTAAACGTGACCGCACCTTAAGATGCTCTAGAAGCACGGTGAAAATGCTCGAGAGCCTAATGTAAATGTATTGGGCCCACTCAATTTAAAACTCCCAGCAGCCCAGTCATTGGAATTTCACACACACACACACACACACACACACACACACACACACACACACACACACACACACACACACACACACACACACACACACACACACACACACACACACACTCACACACACTCACACACACACACACACACACACACACACACACACACACACACACACACACACACACACACACACACACACACACACACACACACACACACAGTTTTAGAATTACTATTTGAGGTCCTTAAAAATATATAAAACCCTAATGTTCAGAGGTGATGTTTTTTTTTAAATGTTTACTGCTCAGAGTCTAAAATTGGAATACATTTTTAATAAAAGAAAATATAAACAAATTCAAGGGGAAAGAAACCTGAAGAAGTAAACAAGGAGGATGACAGAGCATTTACTCTTAGGTTACTGCAAATTGTGCTAAAGTCACTAAATTACTTCAGAAACGGTTCACTGTGTTTTGTAAAAGTGCATTGCGATACAAGGAGATATAAATAATACACTGGAGCTCTATTGTGTTTCTCTGAACTTGACTTATTTGTACATTTATCACTGATGCTTTCAGGTGCAATAATCTATATGAAATCAAAAGGGATCGATCACAGGATCTGATCAGGGAGTCTCTCTCCTCCAGAGGTCGCAATGATCAAGCTGGTAGGATCTGAACCAGAGCTTCACGAGCACCCTGTCCCAACTTGTCCGGAAATTTCACTAAGAACTCGAGCACCATGTCTCCTTTCTTTTCAGGACATTTGGACAGAGGCAGTCCTTCTCCCACTATCCTCTTCTTCATACCAGGCTTGATAACATCACGTGACGTCACTGTGACAGTTCTGCCGTCCAAGGTGGGAGCGCTGATGGTGCAGCCGCATAGAGCCTGGAAAGAGTGAAAGAAAGAGGGAGAAAAGAAAAGACAAAAAGACACAAGATTAACTTTTACCTTCACTCCTCTTCTTTTAAATCTACTTTTCTCATTTATTTACAATACATCAACCTGAAATAGTAAATAATAATGCGTAGAAATGAACATTAACCTAGATTAATAAATGCTGCCATAGCTCATTCTTTGTTCATGATGGCTAATGTATAAACTAATGTTAATAAATTGAACCTTATTTATCCCAGGGCTCCACAATTAATCAAAATAAAACCAAAATCACAATATGGCTTGATCTGATTATCAAATCGCAAAAGCTGCAATTTAATTCCACAAATATATGCTATTCTGCATGTTTCAGAGTGAAGCGCGGCACTGTGTGTGTTTATACGTGAGCAGCTCATGATCTGGTATTTTCAGTGTCTCAGAGAGGCTCGATTCACAGTAAATGCTGCTCCACACACAAAAAAATAAGTTTTCAAAATGTAAAAAAAAATTAGCAAACAAATATCGCAACTAGACCCACCCCCCGTAATTCTGCTTTTAAAAGATTGGTTAATAAATCTCTCTACTGTACTCAAACACTTTTAATAAGCTTAACAGAAGTTCACTGGTGTACATTACAGGACGTTAAGTAACTTTATCTCAGCAGCAGACACTAGACACTCACCTCTCGGAGGGATATCTTTGCAGGGTAGACGATGTCAGAGCCATCCCTCCGAAAAACAGGGTGAATCTTGTCCTTAACCACAAACACTATGTCGGCGGGAATGTTGGTTGGCGTCTCGTCTCCCTCTTTGGGAAAGGTTATCTTGGTCCCCTCCTTCCAGCCCCGTTTGATGTCCACGGTGAGGATCTTGTCTTCGGTGCGCATGGTGCGGCCATCCGGGTTCAGCCTCTTGCGAGAGATCTTCATCTTCTTGGTGCAACCAGAGAACACTTCTTCCAGGCTCACTTTGAGCTCGTGCACCACTGGCGGATCTTTCTTCTTTTCTCGGGCCCTGTGCGGACCGCCTGCCCGAGACTTGAAGGATCTGGGAAATCCGCCCATTCCTCCCATTCCGAAGGCTGCAAAGGGGTCGTCAATGTCCATGTCATCATCTACACCGCCAGCGGATGCAAAAAACTGATCAAACGGGCTACGGCCACCAAAGAACTCTGCAAACATGGCGTGAGGATCACCATGAAAAGTATAGCTGGGGCCATTGGGGCCACTTCCGGCATGTCCTTTGAGCCCTGCGGAAAAAACAATGATGTTTGTGGAAAACAGCAAGTCAATATTGAGGGAAATATAAAAACAGCATACTGTGTATAGAAAGAGCAGAACCAGCTCACAGGAATGATCCAGTCACACTGTACAGTTTGAATTCTTAATCTGGAGATCAGAGCCGGTTTCATAAAGTCCCTCGCCGATTCCACACTACAAGCTCCTGTGTTTGCAACATTCAGAGAAAACTCAAACGGTCACCAAAGGTCATCAGGCTTCACTCAGAGAAGCTAAAGCTTAAGTGTATGCACTACTGAGGGTGCTCACTGAGTCCATGCATGCCACACTTAAGGCCCCGATATACTTTGAGTAAAATCAAAGAACCAATGTGTGTGACGTCAGTTCAAACTAAAGTTGGCCAAAACGAGGGCTGCACGATACAGGGGGACTTTTTTTATTTGAGGGGGAGCTGTGTGTGTGGGAGCATATTTTAGACATTTATCTCACCTAAATGTTTGCTCACTCACTGTATTTCTGTTTTTACAATGGGATAATGTTGTTGCTTAAAGGGATACTCCACTTTTTTTGGAAATAGGCTCATTTTACAACTCCCCCAGAGTTAAAATGTTGAGTTTTACCGTTTTTGAATCCATTCAGCCGATCTCCGGTTCTGGCGGTACCACTTTTAGCATAGCTTAGCATACATCATTGAAGTGGACAAGACCATTAGCATTTAAAAAAAAAAAAAAAATGACCAAAGAGTTTCGATATTTTTCCTATTTAAAACTTGACTCTTCTGTAGTTACATCGTGCACTAAGACCGACGGAAAATGTAAAGTTGCGATTTTCTAAGCTGATATGGCTAGGAACTATACTCTCATTCCTGCGTAATAATCAAGAAACTTTACTGCCGTACCATGAGTGCAGCAGGTGTAATGATATGACGCAGCGCCTGAAAATAGGGTACCTTCCGTCAACACAACGGAACTATTTTCAGGCGCTGCGTCATATCATTACGCCTGCTGCTCTCATGGTACGGCAGTAAAGTACCGCCAGAACCGGAGATCGGCTGAATGGATTCAAAAACGGTAAAACTCAACAGTTTAACTCTGGGGGAGTTGTAAAATGAGCCTATTTCCAAAAAAAGTGGAGTATCCCTTTAAGAGTTTACACAACATAAGGAAGCTTAATTTCAATCTTTGAATAGAATTTTAAAAAAGTAGCACAAATAAATACAGTAGAATAAAGATACAAATTAAATAGAGAGAAACGTTTTTTGGGTAGGTGTATTCAGAAGTATTCAGGTAAAGAAATACAACAGAAACTGAATAATTAAATGTAAAAAAATAACACTGAATAGTCTTTTAGTCCTCTGTAAAATAAATACATAGGCTATTAATCCTGATTCCTTACAATTAAAGCATTCTTTTGTTGTTTTATAAACGTTAATGACAGACACATATTAGGCTGCTGTCACTTTAAGAGCTAGTGCACGGATCCATTATACGGTTACACATGCGTTTTCTATCTCAACCGGCTGTGTTTTTGAGGATACTCGCCAATAAACCGCAAAAATGAACTCAGTTTTGTTATTCGCGAGCTGTTTGTGATGCGGATTATGTACGTGTGCAGAGAAAACTATCTCTCAGAGAGCGCGTGAGTAGAGTACTGAATAGTTTAAAATCGCTTAAAGGTTTAAATTGGCAAGACTTTAAAAAGACATTAATGATAAACTTTACATGCAACACTGGCCCGATTATGGAAGTCAACTGTCCCGAAACGCAAGAGTCTAGTATCACCACCTGCAGCGTGCTTGACGCCTTGTGCAATGTGGTGATGTGACGCACATTTAGAGAGAGAGAGAAGACGCAGCACCGCTCAATCACTCACGCTGTTTATGAAATTACGTCTCGCAAAAAGTTTTAAAATGACTGATTTAATCTTATAATCTGCATGGATTAATTTACTCACAACCTGAACCTACATGCTGAAGTAAATAAATGTTTGTGGGATTTTCCCGCATTAGAAGCGCGAGACTAGCGGGAATGATTCAAATTACGCGTAAATCCTTGCAAACCTGTGTCGAAATTCCCGAATTCAGTTCTCTTCCACAGCTTAATGGCCAAATATACACAAATTATGTCAAAATGCCCATCTTGGTGAGTATTCACATAAACACAGTTGGTTACGTCTTAAGTGGAGTAAACAGTTCAGAAAGAAGGTGCGCGGGTAACAATATATTGGATCTGTGCAGCTCTTAAAGTGACAGCAGCCTAATAAATCTGCTTCCGTCTGTGTGATTAATGTTAATCAAACAACAAAAGACAAATAGAAAACCACTCACTGCTCTTTGTTGAATAATTTATGTAGCTTTAATAAGAATCAGTATTTTAAATTCATTATTGATTAGGCTATTCAATATCTGTTGTTAAATAAACCTAACGTAGGCCTACATGAAACCCTAAACCTTGCTGCTTTACACTGACATTAAAATGACGCTTACTTTTTATGTAGCTAATGCTACAGTAAAACACTATGGATCGCTTTCAGAAGTTTTTACACATTTAAAGGGGCACTTGGCAACTCTAGTCATTTCTTCGCTGATTTTCACTCTTGTTGTCGCATGTTGTCTCATCGAGCTCCCCCTACAGCTGTGCGGCGTATATTTTCACAACACTGTCATAAAAAAACTCACTTGCGGCACCTTCCACCCGCTTTCTACCGATGCTCATGTGCATTTGTTATTATCGGAGCCGGACAACTTTATCGTGTGGAGCTATGTCTAACGAGTGGGTAATACATCATACACAGTATCCTAGAATTATGTTGAATTACCATAAAGCAGTTTGTGTTTCTCGCTCGTTCTCGCTTCTCACAAGACTTCCTATTTCCAACTTACCGGGACGTTAGTCCCCATTGCAAGGTTAGTTTTCTACCTGGGGACGCTGGGGGGAGCGGGGAAAGTCACCATTCTCTCCAGAACAGGTTATTGAACCATTCAAATGATTTCTAAACGGTTTTATTAAGTTGAAATAGTTGCCAAGTGCCCCTTTAAAGCATTATCATGCATTAAGCATTATCGAATATCGCATTTTTTTATTGCATACCACATTTTTCTTCGATATCGTGCAGCCCTAGCCAAAACGATGTTCGTTTGGAGCTCATTTCGAAGGTTTGAAACAGCTCACCGACGCAAACTTTCAGGAAAACTTTAAAATACCTTCGAACTGCCATTGGTCTGTGGTAATTACTTAACAGGTAGGTGCGGCTTTGTGGCTCTGAATCTTTTCAGGCTAATTTCTAGTGTTCTGGTGTTCACCTATAGCCTGGTTAAAACCAGACCATTCTCAGTTGTAACTGAGTTATGGTCTGGCAAAGCGTCATAGACAAATAATTTCCAGAGGGGCGTCACCAACGGACGTCGCAGATAGACCTAAACCCAATCAGAGCGATGAAGGAGATGACGTATGCAGAGCGCCAGAGAAACATCTCAGAGAGTGTTGTTCTTTGCTCGGTTTTTAACAAAAAGGAAACGTTCAAATCACTTAAAACTAAATAGCTGATAGCTGATTCGAACGAGTGATGTTCGACGGCGGCATCCATCTTTGTAATGTAGGCTACAAAATCTGCTTCAAAATCCCAGCGCTGTCGTCATCGTGTAAAGCCCGCCCCAACGTTTCTGATTGGTGCCGCGATTTCGACGGACTGGAAATGGGCTTGAATGAGCTCTTCGCCAGACTAACTTTCAGAGCAAATCTAAATTTGCCGGAAGTTGTCTGGGTTTTCCCAGGCTAGTTCACCTAGGTCAAACACCAGTGAAAACTGACAGTTTTTTTCATGTTTGATGGTGGAAAGCTGCTTTAAAGCTTGGCTATCCGTATTAAAGCACTTTATAAATAAATGAGACTTGATTTCAGAGCTGGTGGAAACATATTCACATCCTTTATGATGCTTTTAATAACTGCGCACATATTTAGTCTGAATATTAATTTAAACCCCAGTCCTAGAAACAAGGGTGACGCGTGAATGTATGCAAAGTCAAACAGTGTACTGTTTCTCCGTGTTTTCAAACTTCTTTTCACCCTCAAGCGACAAAGAACTTCGGCGCGAGTATATCGGGCCTTTAAAGTAAAGAAAAGCAGAAGCAAATCTGCTTATCTGTGTATCTGTCTGTCTGTACTTCTTTATGTCAATTTAACTTTGAAAAATAACTAAAAGTTGTACCAGGGAACCATCACAGCACATTTTTTAAGGGATATCTATCTATCTATCTGTCAGTTTGTCTGTGTATCTGTCTATCTCTATTTATCTGTCTGCCATTTTTTCTATCTGTCTATCAATTTGTCTTTCTATCTGTCAATTTATCTATCTATATATCCATCTATCTATCTGTCAATTTGTCTGTGTATCTATCTATTTATCAATCATCTGTCTATCTATATGTCTATCTGTCGATTTTTCTGTGTATCTGTCTCCGTCTGTCAACTTGTCTGTGTATTTATATATCTCTGTCTACTTATCTGTCTGTCAATTGTTCTATCAGTCAGTCAATTTGTCTTTCTATCTGTCTATCTGTCTATCTATCTATCTATCTATCTATCTATCTATCTATCTATTTGTCTGTGTATCCATCCATTTGTCTGTCTGTTTGCCTGTCTGTCAATTTGTCTATCTATATGTCTGTCAATTGTTTGTCTTTATATCTGTTTTAATTTATTTATCTATATCTATCTATCTTTTAATTTGAATTTATATATTTCTGTCTGTCAATCTAGCTGCCTGTCTATCTATCTATCTGTCAGTTTGTCTGTGTATCTATCTGTACATGTGTCTATATCTGTCTATCCATCCGTCTGCCTATCTATCCATCTATCTATCTACCTATCTATCGGTCAATTTGTCTGTGTATCTATCTGTATATGTGTCTATATCTATCCATCCATCCATCTATCCATCCGTCTGCCTATCTATCCATCTATCTATCTATCTATCTATCTATCTAGTAATAATTCAGTACCAAATATATCAAAGAACCATATTATTACTATCAAAAATTATCACAGTACTTTGTAAGGACTATCTGACTATCTACATATCAATCTATAGTGGGACAATGACAGCTCTTACCATCCTCTCCATATCTGTCATAGATGTCTTTCTTCTTGGAATCGCTCAGGACATCATAAGCCTCGGCGATCTCTTTGAATTTATCTTCTGCTCCGGCTGCTTTGTTTTTGTCGGGATGAAATCTTAAAGCTTGTTTTCTGTAGGCTTTCTTGATCTCTTCATCAGAGGCGCCCTTCTCTATGCCCAGGACCCTGTAATAATCTTTACCCATCACAACACTGGACTAAAACTCCTCTAACATTCAACTACCTGTTTCCATATGTAGAAATCCTCCAAATATTGAAAGATTTGATTAATTTTAAATGTACTGTCCTATCGAACATGAAGCGCGCGGATGGAGTTCATCAAACTGTCTGCAAGTTATTTATCCAAATCCTCATTTATCGCACACAGCAGCTGCCGCATCCCCGAAATATGTGCCCATTTTCCCGAGACTGTCCTAACTTGAGTCGATATAAAACTTTAATATCACACAGTGTTCCCGGCTCACACACTGTAGTGAAGTTGTCAACGTATCCGTCCGCAGAAAGTCCGAGAAAACGACTTGCTCACTGGTGCTGCAGATGCAGATTCTGCGACTGAACGAGCGCCTCGTGTGGAGAGGAGTGTTCACTGCACACAGACTACAGCAGCAAGAGTGGGCCGCCCCCCCAAAACAATGGTAGGGGAAACACTGACTTGGGACTAAATTTGCTCACTTTTTAGTCTATATAAGTATACTTTTAAATATAGGCTATACTTTACAGTAGTAGCCTAAACTTTGAGTGCACAACTAGTTTGCAAATAAGTTTTTCGTTTGTACTGCAAGTATACTACAAGTGATAGGCTAGGTATAGCCTATACTGATAGATATTAGTCAAATATTTGTAGCACATTTTTTAGTTTATGAAAGTACACATCTCAGTAAACTACTAGTTTAGTTTTATACTGCAAGTATACTTGTAAGTTTTCTTTAAGTGAACATAACATCATAGTTTACTATTTATATATTATGTTTGCACTACTAGCCTATGTTCCTATTTAGGCATTAATATTACTTGAAATAATTGTAGCCTACTCTAAGTCGAATTGAAGTAAATTCCTAAGTACACTACCCGTGGACTACACAATAATTCACATACTCAGAATTAGGAACATTCTAATAAATCCATATATTTCAAACAATGTAAGTTTATAAGAGAGTATGTAAAACTATGTGGAAAAAAGTATTTGAAGTAATATTGACATCTAGCGGTTGAAATGGGTACTGCAGTCCAAATTCAAAATATTGGAGGGTTGTTTGGTTGTTTCTCCCGCCCCCCTCCTCCTCAGACTCGACGCTCACGCGGGGTTGCCAGTTGAGAAGTTACGCAACAGGAACGAGCGCAATGGACAATGGAGAGACTTACACACTGTAAGTTGATGAGTTGATTTATCCTTGTTTTAATTTGCCTCTGCTCTGAACATAGAGCTGTTTAGATGGATTCCGGGGATTGTTAGGTAACGTTAGCCTATTGTAGAGTATGCGATCTCTGTCACGGTTTGATGGCTTCCATTGCTACAATACGCTGTGTTTTCCGCCAACTGGCAACCAAGAGTGTCGAAACACTATTGGTTAAATTGGCAGTGGACGGAGTCACACACAGACCAAGACCAAAACAAAAACAGACATCCGACACGGAAAGCACATTTCAAATAACGGCTGTAGCATATTGTTTTTCAGAGAAACGAGTATGTGAGCATGTTTCCTAAATCTCTGCAAACATATTATAATATTTTTATGCTTTAGTACAGTAAAAAATAAGTACATACAAATGAGTAAACACAACTACAAACAAAGTATACTTATACTTAATTACTTATCAATAGCCTATGTCTCGAGTAGGCTACAAGTCAAATATACTTCTGTACAAGTCAAGTATACTTTAAGTAGGCTATATTTCTGAGAAGTACAGTGCTTAACAAATTTATTAGACCTCCGTGTAAGGTTTGTGCCACAGCTGATTGGGAAGTCAATTACAGAGACTGGAAAAGTACATAAAATCAATGCCAGCAAGCTGTTATGAAGGCCAAAGGACCCCATACAAACAGGTACACGTTTTTTTTATTATTATGTGTGAATAAAGACTATTTAGTTGTTTCAGTTTGTTATTTGCCCAATTAATGACAATAAAATTGTTAGTTTTAAACAAGTTTTGACAGATTCCTAAAATATTTGTTTTCTCTTTTTATTAAGAGAGGTGGTCTAATACATTTGTTAAGCACCGTATATAAATGATTTAAATATTATATTTATATATATCTAAGTATAAAGGGTAGACTGAAAGTTTGCTTTCTTATTTTTAGTTTAAAACAAGTATACTAATAGCACACTTGAATGAACCTTTTTGTTGCTGTAAGGGTTGCTATAGGTTCATGCTAAACATGGCCTTATTATGTTGTATGTGATTTGTGTAAAAAGGTGTTCAGGTAAAAAGGTAGTAAAATAATGAATCCAGTTTTTTTTCTATTACATTAGATTACATTAGCATCCAGTTGTAATCTTTTTACAGGCTATAGTGTATACATATATATACACACACATTAGATTACATTATATACATTATACATTATATTAGATTTTGTACAAAGAAAACTCAGTGCATACATATACTACAGAAATAGTATATTGTACTATATTAGCATGCTATTCCAAACAAAGCTGGAACTCAGTCTCACAATCCTTAAAAAAGAGAGCAATTTAGTGAAGGTATCAAATAGTAATGCATAGGCCTATACTAGAGAATGGCATTCCAAGGTATGTCAAAAAATATCAGGGTATACTACCATGATTTCACACCATGGTATGAACCACTGAAGAGCTCGCATGACAGATGCTGCGTTAGACTATACACTGAAATGAGGTGTCATGATAATATGTTGTTCTGAAAATGTATAGCTTTGAAATGTGGAAACAGACCAAGAGTGGTGTACAATTTTTCTCATCTCATGTCTTGACAAGTACACAGTAAAACTGCAAAGCAAAATGTTGTAGTCAAACGTAATCTGAGCTCTTGTTTGATTCCATGTGTGCGCGGTCAGCACACCATGATCATTCAAGCTGCAGTTAAAGTAGGCAAACAAATATAGGCTTTCTGCACACATGGCTAAACTTATCTGAGAGAGACATCATTTCATTTCATCTGAGCATGTGTGCAGTGCCTTGCAAATTGATTTCAGAGCTTTCTCAATGAATATATTTCCTAAAAATGACTTTTCTTTGCATTTTAATATTTGTGATTTCACGTCCCACTGAATACAACTCAAAATCAGAGGTTTAAAAACATTACACATTGTCGAATTTTTCAACTAAAAACTTTGTATGCGTTTTGGCCGTTCATTTACACGTTAACAGCGTTTTGGGGACTTGAAAACGCAAACTTTTGAAATCTGGTTTTAAAGTGCAAGTTTTTGAAAACGATACTCTTATCGTCTCAGTGTGAACTACAAAAATGTGAATTTGTGAAAGCGGTGATGTCATAAGCATGCGTAACACAGTCTACATCCGCGTACGTAGTGTTTCTTTACAAAGTGAAGTCGCCAACTACTGGCCTGGCATGAATAATACAGCGTTTTTAGTTCTTTTCGTGGATCCGTGTGAACGGGGATCGTTTCGACAGCGTTGTCGTCTACGCGGAAAAAGCAAAGGAAGAAATTTCCCGTTTTTAGTACATCGTTGTCGTGTAAAAATACCCTTTTCCCTCATTGAAATAAACTCTTTCATGATTTGAATTGATATTCTGTGATTAGAAATTCAGAATATAAAACAAACTAAATATAATCTGTTGTTCTGTACCATATAAAAACAAAATAGTGTTATTAGAATTAATTAGAACTAATAAAAATGAATAAAAACTACTAAAAATGACAAAAACGATTTTGGCGGAAAAATAAAAACCTAATTCAAAATATTAATATAAACCATAATAGTATTTCAATAATACTAAAATAACACTGTTCTGTACAATCCTGTACATTCCTCAAAGCCCGAGAACAGGTGATGGAAACTAACTAACTGCCCGTGTAAATATACCGGATAACTCAAGACACTTTGCCTCTCAGTATGTTTGTCTGATCTGCTTACGGCTGACAGACACAAATGAGTTGTGTTCGGCAGTGACTTGCCCAAACCTAATGTGTGAACCACTAGGGACCAGAGAAGTGGCTTATTTATTGAAGCCAAGTCCAATCTCTGGTGTGGCCATGGACAAACTCAAATAGATTCATTGCATGACACTGCTTGCAATGCAAATGTATTAATATCCCCGGCTGTAGAGATGCACACTAACCTAACCCTAGAGTAGGCGCTGTGTAGGTACGAGCCACGTCCTACTGAACTGGCCTGAGTCCCACAAGGTCACGGGGCTTCCTGCTTTCAAATTTAGCTTCATGAAAAGCCATGGATTATGTCTTGGGACTCTCATATTTCGTCTTCAGAGGAGTGGTTGTGATGGCCACCCCTCAGGTGTTAAGAGGTGGGAGATATTTCAATCACACTGCACTCGTTCTGTCGCTCCTCTCTGTCTGCACTGCATTCATTCAACGGAGAGGAACTTGAGTTGGGTTTTGGATTTATTATGAAGAACTTGAGGACTTATGAGTGATATGTGGGATGTGACAGACCTTTGAACTACGGACTAAACACAGGATTCAGCGTGCAGAAAGTTTGAGGAGGTGTCATGGATACGTTAGCTTTAGAGGCAAAAGCAGGAAAGACTGATGGCGCAGCAGCTCCTGCTCCCTCTAAACCCAGGCCAAAACCTCCTAAAAAAGCGAGACGAATTGTTTACTTTGAGGTGGAGATACTACATGTCAAAACCCGTGAAAAACTACTGCTCCTGGATAAGGTATGTGCTTTTTAGTGGGTTTTTTAAAAGTTTAAATACCATACAAAGGACAGACAGTTACTTGCAAACAGTGTCATGACTGTCGTGTCGTTGTTGCATTTATTTAAAAATAGTATTGTGTTTAGATTGCGACTCTCCGGCTGAACATAATAGCTACAGTCAGAGAAGTAAAGAAATCATCTGCAATCATCAGCTGTTATTAATGACAGATCGCTACAGCCAACAATAATTAGAGCACAACTAATGCTCATGCTGTAACTTTGTAGTAATAAGGTGGTCACTATCGGTCAGGTTTTGCATTAGTCATGTTGCTTTTGGAACATGATCATGTCCTCCGAGCTTCCAGAGATTCCTATGTGAGATCCATTGCTTAGACATGCATGTCGAGAATAGAGTAAACCTGATTTATGACTGCGTGAGGAGGAAAACTGCAGTAGTTAACTTATATATATATATATATATATGCTTGATAATTGAAAAACAGAATGTTGCTGTTATTATGTCCTAGATATTTAGCAGCATGTCTATCTTTCTGCAGGTAGAGCCAACAGCCACTATTTTGGACATTAAGTCTCTGTTCCACAAATCAAGTAAGTTGTGCTCTGTGCTAAAGAAGCTATGAAAACGCAAAGCCTTTCTTTAAATAGCTTTCTACTGATAAGTTGATGACATTGAAATAATGGTTTAGCAAAGTCTTACATGTCAGGCTTCAATTTCCACAGATCCACAATGGTATCCTGCCAGACAGTCTTTATGCCTGGACCCAAGTGAGTACATCTGCTTTATAACGGTTCTTTAAAATGTATTTGGACACTATAAATTAGGCCTACTTTAAAAAATCCGCCAACATGTGTGAATTAGCCTACAACTGAAATTGCTAACAAATTATCGTTTCATTATATAACAATATCAAAACAAGTGGCATGCATCGTAACATTTATTATTTTATTTTAAAACATTTCACAAAAAATGTTTAATAGTTTTCAAATTTCAGTAGTGTTCAAAATGAATATAAAAAAGTAGTGTTTATAATGAAAATAAAAAAGTGCAGTGTAAATGCATCTGATAAACATCTTAAAATACAGACATAAAATACGTCTCTAAGACGTCTCTGAGTCTGTTTGTGTGCTATCAGAGTATAGGATCATGTTCATAGTTAATGGGATGAACTACATCAGTGTGAAGAGAACTGACTACATATAGGTCACTTTTACACGGCAGCAGAATACAGTTGTCAGTCCTGTATTTGAGTCCTTAATACGGTTACGTTCACACACAGTTCACTTATTTACAGGAGTGACACCCACATTCTATAACCAAACTCACAACCATAAATTTTCAGGATTCACAAACGCATTATCGGAAAACACGCACTGTGTGAATGGAACCAGACTGGACAACTAGCTGTCCATCACGTATAAGCGGGAGAGCCTCTCTGCACTGCACAAACACGTGCCTACTGTGTGTTGCAGATTATCATCTGTGGTTTCGGTAATTTACGATGGTTTTAGATCCAGTAACTGTTCTCCACTGAAGCTGCTCCTGTCAGTTGTGTGTGCTACGCGCTACTCAAATGCTCTGGTCTCCACCAAGATATAAAGCTGCTGTCGGTTCATAAAGATCTGACTGATGAACTTGCGGCTCGATTGGACACTTGTCGTATCAAAAGTAATAAAACTTTTTAGTTTTATGGATGTTGCCTTCTTTGATATTACTTTGGTCACAGTTACTGGTAAGAGAATACAGGTTTGACTCTCGTTGCACATTCATACAGACAGTATTCGAGATGCTAGTGTAAGTTGCTGTGTGAACGGGACATTTCAAGATTCACACCTGTAAGTAAGTCTCTTAAAGAAAGCAATGTGCTATATTGATTTCAGAAGGAAAACCCTTAAGAGATGAAGATATCCTGCAGGAGCTCCCTGTGGGAACCACTGCAACCTTCTACTTTAAAGACCTGGGATCCCAGATGACCTGGGGAACTGTGAGTGTTCTGACTTACACACAAACTGAAATACAATCACATACAGCTGTGTTTCTCATTCTCAACCTTTGTGGACTCCAAGACAATTTTCAAAGGCCCCAAAAAATATTTTGGTATTTCTGCTGTAATGACAATGGTGCTGTCAGGTTGAGTTAGGCAGACGAAGATTAAGGAGCAGGGAGAGGTATATCTTAATATCAGCCGTTTAACGTTATTAATAAACAAAACAAAGATAATCCAAAACAGGAATCACAGGAGTACAAAAACATAACACCTTTGGCTTCAACTCACAGACAATACAGGACAATCGACATAACTAAACTCAGGGCTTAAATACACAAGGTAATCACAAACTCAACAAGAAACAGGTGTGCAACATAATTGGTAAGCATGGCAACAAATGAAGTCTGAGACCGTGGGGAACAAAGGAAACAGGAACAGAAAACAGGAAAACAAGGTGGACTAAAAGTCCATAAAACAGAACAAACCTGACGTAACTCCCACCTCCTGTAAGGCGCCCCTTGGCACCGTAAACAGAAACTACACTGTAGTGATGGGAGGAGGGAGAAAAACAGAAAAAAAGGTCTTGAGAAGGGAGCAGGAGGAAGCGTCCAAGGGTGGAGTTGGTAGAGGGAGGAGCCATGGAGACTATGGAGGGAGATGCCAGGGAGCGACCTATAACAGAGCCATGAGGACAAAGCCAGGGAGCGACCCAGATCCAAGTCATAAGGACAAATGCTCAAAACGCAGATGATGGAATGAGAGCATCAGCAGTGAATCCGGGCGGAACCAAGGAGACTGCTGACATAGATGGAGACTAGGGCGGAGCTGAAGGGCCAAAGACACAGGGGGACACCGCTGGTCTGGAGGGCCAAGGCGGAGCTGACGGCTTGTGGGTCCAAGGCAGAGATGGGGACTCGGAAGACCGTGGTGGAGCCAGAGCGACAGAGGACAATGGTGGAGCCAGAGCAAAGGCAAAGCCTGGTGAAGCCAAAAGGGTGAAAGGCTGAAGCGCAGCTGGAGGCCTAGAAGTCCATGGTGAAACCAGATCACGTCTGTCCGGAGGGACAAGGGAGCCCGCCGGAGCCAGTGGGATGACAGTCTACAGTGGAGATGAGGAGGGGTGGAGCCAATGGGTCAACAGGCTGATGTGGAGTTTTGTGCTCGGAGGCCTGAGTTGGAGCCAGGGTATCCTTACACCAAGGCGGGGCTGGAGAAAGGGAAGCCTAAGGTAGAGCCGAGGAGCATGGCAGAGCCACCAAAGGCAGAGCCGAGGAGCTGAAGGGAGCAAGCAGAGACGAAGGCGAGGAGCTGGAGGGAGTTGGCAGAATAGGAGGGAGCTGGAGGCTGGGTGGAACCAGCTGCAATGAAGGAGACAAGAGACTGGGCTGGACCAGCGGAGACTGGAATCGTAGGCAACTGACACTGTCAATAGAGTCATATAATCCTGTAGAGACCGGACACAGCAAACACTCATCTGTCGCAAGAAACACTCCACTCAATGGCGTCAATCTCCACTAAAATTCCCACAGGGACGGACATTGGTGCCGGCTTTTGCACCTGGTCAGACTCTGCGACTGGCTTGGGCTCAGACAGAACTTAACTCAGGGCTTAAATACACAAGATAAGGACGAATAATGAAACAGGCGTGCAACATAATTGGTAACCATGGCAACAGACGAAGAGAAGGAACGTGGCAAAACAAAGGAAACAGAACAAAGAAAAACAAGGTGATACAAACTTTTACGCAGGAAAGGTTCAAAAGACAATCACCAGTGACAACTGGAGATTCACCCGTTGTAAAATGCAAAAGACTTTGGACTGAGAGTTTGGAAAAAGAGACTGCAACCGGCCCATGCGAAAACGAGGATAATAACAAAAGGGTTTCAGCACTTCGTGAATATCTGAAGGGCTTTAAATGTAGTCACACAATGCTGATGTTGTTAACATTAACAATTTGACAACAAAGTATAATTTGCACGGTTTGACGTGATATGATAAGCGATCGTTAGATTTAAAGGTGCTCTAAGCGATGTCACGCGTTTTTAGGCCAAAACATTTTTTGTCACATACAGCAATCATCTCCTCACTATCCGCTGACTGCCTGTCCCCTAAACACACTGTAAAGAAACGCGATCTCTGTAGACAGCCCAGGCTCCACAAACAGCAACAAAAACAAACTGCGGCGACCCGCTCCCCGAAACATAACAAACTGTTCCAGCCAATGACCAACAAGAAGGGTTTGGGGGTGTGGTTTGGGGGGTTAGTGTGCGGATGAGGGGGAGGGAGGGTCTAGCTAGCCTCCGTTTTGTTTGACAATAGTTCGAACGTCAACAAGAAGTGACGTCACCCAGGATCGCTTAGAGAACCTTTAATCAGCGCGATTTACTGCAAAGCTTTTTTTCCCTTAGTTGGTCAGAACAAATGTGGATATTACTTGTTCAGATGACAATTTAGGGTGATAATTCTTATGTTGGTCATACTTCCAAAAAGTAGAATCTGTGATTCTGAATGCCAGTATCCACACCGGCGCGGTGACTGCCAGCTGCACATTCTCCTCAAACATTGGATTCATACGCTCTGTGCCGTGCCGAGGTACAACTCACGTAAAGTTTATAATTCCGCGAATAACTGCAATTGCAGATTTCTAACAGAGATGGCGACAAAGAGGAAAAACTGCGGACTGCAGCTTTAAAAAAAAAAAAATTAAATAGGAGTGACAGTCTTAACCCTGTAAATCCTGGCATATGAAATAATAGTTAGAAAAATTACATTTTTAAATGGAACAATTTAATAAACCCTTAGTCAAAATATTACAAAAAAGTCTTGTTTTGTTGAGTGTCATATTTGACACATCAGGCTTCTTTGGCTCATATAATATGTTATAGCTATAGGAGAATATGGAGCTCATACGCGAGGAGGAAAACAATTTAATTTGAATCGAAAGTTGAGCCAAAATAGAAAATGAACATTTTGTCTTGAACACAAAAGTTCTTCTTAGCAACAAAATTGTTCATCGTGTGAGGGACTGAATTTACTGAAAATCTTCAAGCAGCTTGAACATTCTGCTTAATAACTTATTTTGTGTACCACAGAGTCATAGAGGCTTTAAAACATGAGAGTGAGTAAATGACAACAAAAGAGGAACATTAAAAATGTGCGTTCACAGCTGTGCAATTAGCATTTTACAATGGCTTTGAACATGGCTCATCCAATCAGAATTTAGATTCAGTATTATGATCTTTGTCTAATCTTTCACTGGCACGTTAGAAGGTGAAAGGTTTGTTTGTATCTGTCCAGCTCATGTAAAAGTCAGCTCAGTGGTTGTAAGGTATGTGCACAGTCCCCTGGTTCAGTTTTCTCTCACCTCCCCAGTTATCCATCCTGTTTCTTAGAACATGTAATCTCTCTGGCACCGTTTCCCTGCAGGTGTTGATCCTGTTCGCCTCCCGCTCACCTTCTGCACGTGTAGCCTACCCCTGTCCTGACTCATACGGGGCAGGATGATGTCAGCACATGGGAGGGTTGATACAGTGAAAAACTGTAATAGATTTAATGGGACATTTCACATTAGATGCCATTTTATTGTAACACACTTTTAAATGTAATTATATATACAACTTATTATAATTTACAGTAAAATTGACATTCCCAGAATTCTCTGTGATACGGTCTCTCTCACATGGTTTTTCATTGATATAACTGTGTATTCTTAGTTTTATTCTTATCTTGTATTTAATTTCACCATGTACATGTTCCTGGATTAACATCTTTGTTGATCCTGGAACAACATTCCAATTAATCATTCAGATTTAAGGGACAAGTTTACAGTGTATGTCAAGCTTAGACTTACAACCAGGGTTAGGTGCTTCAACATCTGTGTTATTCATCTATCATTTCCCTCTGATTTCAGGGATAACTTATGGGTACGTTTAGGTTTAGGGGCAAGGATATGGTCAGGATTCAATTTTCAGACAGGAATGCTGTTCCAGGATCAACAAAATATGTTGACCCATGAAGACGTCTAACTCTGCAAAATCAGGACGTGCAGAAGAGCCTGAGGCAAATTCCCGAATTCCCCAGTATATAACTGGCTTATATAAAGATGTTCTTGGCAGGTACATGAGCGCTGAACCGGCGCTGACGGCCCGGAGCTTACACATCTCCGAAAACTTCAAATTTTCAAATAGGCGCTTTATGTATAAATCACATTTAGGGTCTAAACAACTAACCTAAAAAACTCTGTGTGACACAATAAAGGTTGTATTTGTAAAAATATAGTGGTTGCTCCTCTGCTATTGACACTTGCTGTGAGAAATGCTGCCAGTATCTGGCAGAAACTAGCGGAGTGATACAAATTCTGAAACGGTTTCCATGTAATATTAGTAGAAAATCGCATGGCCGGAAAAGGCTCTCAGCCAATCAGATTCGAGATCCAGAACTAACTTGTTGTATAAATATATAGTTTGACTCTGGGCAGTCTATTTTTTAATTTTGTATACAGTTTAGGGTTATGTTTACTTTCTCATTGCATGTCCTTGTCTTATTATGTCAAATTCATTGCACGATACACTCTTAAAAATAAAAATTCTTTATTGGCATCTGTGGTTCCATGAAGAACCTTTAATAACATCCATTGCAAAAAAGGTTTTTGTAACACCCAGTTTTCACCATCCAGTCAGTGGACAAAAACAAAACCTCCTGATCTACATTTTTCCTTCTGAATATTGTTTCACATACTTCCCATTACAGAATTAAAATGGGTGTCCACTGTTTTATGTTGACTTTATCATTGTGTGTTTGCAGGTGTTCCTAATCGAGTGCATTGGACCACTTGTCATATACCTGCTGTTTTATTTTCGACTCCCTTTAATCTACGCTCCCAAGTATGAGTTCACCGCCAGTAAGCATTTGGTTGTGCAGTAAGTATCATGAAGCCCACTGCCCTCAGATGTGATTTTACTGCTGGATTCAGGCCATGGACAGTGGGAACAGTATCTTCTAACAGCTGACCTACTGGTCAACCATACTGAACCACAAGTGTATTTTGGGAATTAGGTTAAGACGCATTTGATTGATGTCTCTCAAGAATAAACTTTTATTTGATAACCTGATATTAAACCGAATTTCTGTCTGTTCTCCACAGTATAGCCTGTATGTGTCACTCCTTCCACTATGGGAAGCGAATCTTGGAGACGTTGTTCGTCCACCGCTTCTCCCATGGCACCATGCCGATGCGCAACATTTTCAAAGTGAGGATGGATCACAGTTGTGTGTGTATGTGTGTGTGTGTGTTTCAGTGTTATTTATATTTACATACACTATCATTCAGAAGTTTGGGGTTTTTCATGTTTTTGAAAGAAGTCTTTTATGTTTATCAAGTCTTTTATGCATTTATTTGATCAAAAATAAAACAGTAATATTGAGAAATATTACAATTTAAAATAAGTGTTTACTATTATTTTATTTTAGTGTCATTTGATGGTAAAGCTGAATTTTCAGCATCATTACTCCGGTCTTTAGTGTCACATGATCCTTCAGAAATCATTCTTATATGATGATCTGCTGCTCAAGAAACATTTATTATTATTATTATTATCAGTGTTGAAAATAGTTGTGCTGCTTTATATTTTATGTGGAAACTGATACTTTGTTCAGGATACTTTGATGAATAAACAGCTCAAAACACAGCATTTATTTGAAACAGAAATCTTTTAACAATGTAAAAGTCTTCGCTGTTACTTTTGATCGAATTTAATGCATTCTTGCTGAATAAAAGTGTGCATCTCTTACAAAAGAAAGTACTTAGTCAAAACTTTCGAATGGTAGTGTACGTTTTGATTCGAGTGAAACATATTTGAATATATTTCTACAGACTGTTTCCTTATTTAATTCCAAGAAGACAGATGCATGTTTTTAGCATGCTCGGTTTAAAGACCGCATAAAATCAAAACGACTTGAAATTTGAGTTCTTCTATTTGCCAGTGTTCTCCAAAATGTGACAGATAAACTTTAAGCAGACATACACAGACCTTCACTTCCAGGAAAACAAACCAAGAATATTGATGACTCATCCTGCAGACCTGCACTTGTAGCTAAATCAAATGGAAATCATGGTGGTCAACCCCCCAACTTCCAGTTTAATTAGAAAATGCACCAGCATAGGGAAGAAAAATGCACTCAACAAACAGTTTTATGGGGTCTAAGTTGATCCCCAATTGTTACAGTCCCTGTTCTAGGTCAGGGTGTTACATAAACAACGAAATTATAGTTTTAGGGGACGCTTACATGACAACGACAACAGCGTTTTTGGGGACCTGAAAACGCAAACTTGTGAAAACGGGTTTCAGAGTGCAGGTTTTTAAAACCGATACCATTATCATCTTCATGTAAACACAAATTGGTGAAAATGGTGGCGTCAATCGCATGTGTGTTATGTGTTCAGTCTATAGGCGCATAGTGTTTCTTTACAAAATGACATCGCCAACTACTGGCCTGGCATGAATAATACAGCGCTTTTAGTCATTGATCGTTTTGACAATGTTGTTACCCGTCTTTAGTTACCCTTCAACTCAGTTCCTGCAAGGCCACAGTCCTTCAGAGTTTAGCTTCAACCCTAAATAAACACACCTGATCCAGCTAATCAAGTCCTTCAGGCTTATTTGAAAACTACAGTACAGGTATCCCAGACAGCAACATAGTGTCGGCTCACATCTGGTACACGTGGATTCCACACGGACTGTGGCCCTCCAGGAGCGGAGTAAAATGAAAAAAAGAATCCCAGTAATTTAAATGAATATCAATAAAGCTTTTTTTTTTTAAACATCACATTGCAATTGTTTCTTCCACAGAACGGCTCCTATTACTGGTGCTCTGCTGCATGGATGGCTTATTACATCAATCACCCTCTCTACACGCCGCCATGTATGTAACTCATCACTCAACTCTGCTCTTTGTCATTCAGATTATTACTGTACTCTGAACTGCTGTCTGTTTACATGCAGATTATGGGGAGAAGCAGGTGAAGGCAGCGCTGGGAATCTTTCTAGTAAGCACTTTCCACTGCACTACCTCCTCCTGCAATGTGTCGTGTATCTGTCTTATCAGCGTTCTTCAGTTACTGATTTGTGCTTTTTGCAGTTCTGTCAACTGGGCAGCTTGTCGATTCACATGGCTCTGCGTAATCTCAAACTATCTGGTAAAAGCTACAGAATAAATCCCAAATCCAAAGTCAGCCACTATGGTTTTGTTAATATAATGCATTCAATTGTTTTTTTTCTTCTTTTTATAAAGGCACGAAGGTTAAGAAGATTCCTTATCCAACCAAGAATCCTTTTACATGGATATTTGCACTTGTTTCATGCCCAAACTACACATATGAGGTGAGACCCATGAGTGACTGCGGTGTGAGTGATTCCATGTATTACCTGTAAGTTAAGCATCTCTCTGGTTCCCTCGACAAAATCCCAATAGGATTTTTCCATTTGCTTTTGAAAATAAGTTTATGATCCTTCCACGTTTCAGTCATCACGGTAATATTCACAACTGAACACAACTTTTATGAATTTTGAAGCCTAAATGCAGTCGCCAGAAGTAAAAAGCGAAACATGGGCTAGAGTGCATTAGTGCCCGCCCACTTTTTCAGCGGCATATTTTTTCAAATATTTCCCCCCATAGGGAATTAAAAAAAATATTTGTTAAAGCATTTAAAGCTGGTTGTCTCGTAGACAACCAGCTACGAGGTGAATAACAACACTACAAACTTTGATTTGAAGCAAAAACGTATTTGAAAATCAGACAAAGACTGTGTACTTAACGGCTTCCCATGAAGCATTGCAAATGGCATAATTAAATTGAAAACTAAAAACACAATGAGGCTTGTAAAAGCACACTACACTGTAAGAAAATATATGATCACATATGAAAGTTGAAATAACATATGAAATCACATATGAAAGTTATGACAACATGTTTTTACATTGCTTTAACACATCAAAATAAGTTGGTTTGAATAAGTTTTTTTTTTTTTTTTTTTTTTAAGTCAGTTTAATGTAATT
The DNA here is from genome assembly GCF_029890125.1 of Rhinichthys klamathensis goyatoka. NCBI lineage: Eukaryota > Metazoa > Chordata > Actinopteri > Cypriniformes > Leuciscidae > Rhinichthys > Rhinichthys klamathensis. The sequence continues at coordinate 2,861,549 of NW_026606567.1, forward strand.
TAAGTTGAAATGACTTAAACATCCAAGTGTAGTGAGTAGATAAATTTGCCATTCGTTTGACGTTTGACGCATGACGTTTAATGGCCTCTGTAAAGACCTTATGCACCAGAGAAACAAGCACGCAGCCATCTTTAGATCTTTGTCTTTGAACTTCTGTTTTTGCTGTAGCTCTGTATAAAATGGCAATGCTGTCGAGGACACCCTCATGGTGTTCCAACCCCGTAAGACTGTAGTTCATCTTCAGAACAGAAATTAAGATATTTTTGATGAAATCTGAGAGCTGGATCACTCCTCCATAGGCTGCTAGATAATTGCATCTGCCGGCCCAGAAAAGTTAGTAAAGACATCGTTAAAATAGTCCAAGTGACTACAGTGGCTCAACCTTAAGTTTATCAAGCGACGAGAATACTTTTTGTGCGCAAAACAAACAAAAATAACGACTTTATTCAACTATTCATTTCCTTCTGTGTGGGCCTCTGATGTGCGTTCACGAGAGCGCCACGAAGCATGCGCAGACACTGAGAAGATGAGGCAGATGGGTCTCGATGTAGTGTTTAAATGGTTCTAAAGTGTGCATTTCCTGGATGTCTGAATCGTGAGTAAAAGTGCCTTACCAATGCCGCAAAATGAATGGCTTACCTTTCACACTTTCCCATCAAATGATCGTGAGCGTCTTCTCAGTGTCTGCGCATGCGGCGTGGCGCTCTCGTGAACTCACGCCAGAGGCCCACACAGAAGAAAATTAATAGTTGAATAAAGTCTTTTTTTTTTCTTTTTTTTGGCGCACAAAAAGTATTATCGTCGCTTGATAAACTTAAGGTTGAGCCACTGTAGTCACTTGGACTATTTTAACGATGTCTTTAATAACTTTTCTGGGCCGGCAGATGCAATTACATAGAAGCCTGTGAAGGAGTGAGCCAGCTCTCAGATTTCATCAAAAATATCTTAATTCGTGTTCTGAAGATGAACGAAGGTCTTACGGGGTTGGAACAACATGAGGGTGAGTAATTACTGACAGAATTTTCATTTTTGGGTGAACTAACCCTTTAAGTTCGACAGAACACAAGAAGCGCAGCGCTGAAAAAGGGGCGGGAAAAATGTGAAAAATCACCACAGACCTTATTTCATGCATTTAACCAAAAACCCATTTAAAAAAAAAACATTATTTTCAGATCGATTCAACCGGAAGTGCTAAAATGCAAATCCTTTTAGGTTTTGTCTGACAAAAATACATCATCACTCTATAGACCATCTTTAACAAGAACCTGTCCTGCCGTGTGAACGGACCAGGGGCGTAGAATTTAGTAGGGACGCTAGGGACGTGTCCCTACCAATATCCAGTGACACTGATATATCCCTTGCAATAATTTCGATCAAAACTTCAAATATATTTATATATTGATGACCCCGTCCCCACCAATTTCAAAATCAAACCACTCAACGGCCCATTACAAATAATGAAATGCTGACCTCTACTGGTCACACAGAGTTCATAACAGTCCCTGAAGCTGTGGTTACTGTACTTCTGTAGCTGGGCTCCTGGATTGGATTCACACTGATGACCCAGTGTGTGCCCGTGTTGTTCTTCACTGTGGTGGGATTCATACAGATGACGATTTGGGCCAAAGGAAAGCATCGCAGCTACCTGAAGGAGTTCAAAGAGTATCCCACACTGCGCTCCCCAATCCTACCTTTCATCCTATAGCAGGAAAACAAACCACTCAACTTTTTTTTTTTTTTTACAAATATAAATCAGTATTTTCCTAGTTTATACATATACAGCAAGTCTTAATATATATTATTGTATGAAATAACTGCAGTAAATAATGAGACACTGTAATGTTGTATTTATATCAAGTAAAGTTGCTCTATTTTAATAATCATAAATTAAAAAAAAAACATTTTATTGTTCATATACACGATTACAGAAAATTGTGCAAATGTATAGGAACGCAAACAATTAGCAGACAAAGTACTACAACCTAGAAATCCAAAGAGACTCTTTTTGTCTGTGGTGAGAAGCCATAATGTGAATTAAAGACAGTTCTGTGCCTTTATCTTGAGGCAAATATAAGACTCGATTCATTCTTCAGAAATGACTAGATTCATTTGCATGTAGCAGATATGTATCACCTCACTTGACTGATGTATTTCCAAGCAATACATCTGACGTGGCAACAATTTTATGCTATTGCTTTTTTTTTATTGTGTGAATTTATGGTAATCCTTTATCAGATTGGCTTACTTTACCTGGGTGAATCTGATGAACATGTCAAGGGTATATTTCAAAGAAACGCATATTTTGCTTTAAAAGTGTAGCCTCTTTTTTACACTCCACCGTTTTGGGAGCACTTTGACTCGGCGCAGTAATATCATCACTCCGGACAGGGAGATTTTTCACGAGAGATGATATTACTGCGCCGAGTCAAAGTGCTCCCAAGCATTTTCTGTGGTATTCCGCCATACATTATAGTTATCCATTTTACACGCTTAGAAAAGCGCAACGTTTTATTTTGTGTCACCATTCTTGGTCGAGTTACACTACTCGTGTAACTGTATTTAAATAGGGGAAACGTGGAGGTGTTTGGTCGCTTCTCTTCTGGGCACGTATTGAATGAACAGGGCTGAGATAAGATCTAACAAAGTTTCGCCGCAAGACAGAGCGATTTAGTGCACGCACTGAGACGAGAGAGGTATGTATCAACTCGTCTTAGTTAAGGGAATAACATAGTTTAATATGACAAAACGGTGGAGTATCCCTTTAACTGTTATGAAAATAATTGCATAATGCAAAACATCTTAATCATCCTCATTTTCTAAAGCAAATTATATACCGTTCAAAAGTTTATGGTAAGTTTTTGGCGGTCAGTAAGCCTCTTATATTCACCAAGGCTGCATTTATTTGATAAAAAAATACAGTAAAACTGTAATATTGTGAAATATTATTGCAATTTAAAACAACTGTTTTCTATTTTAATACATTTTAAAATGTAATTTATTCTTGTGATCAAAGCTGAATTTTCAGCATCATTACTCAAGTCTTCAGTGTCACATGATCCTTCAGAAATTTTTCTAATGATTTGATGCTCAAGATAGAAACATTTCTGTCTAGAAACATTATTATCAGTGTTGAAAACAGTTGTTCTGCACAATATTTTTGTTGATGCATTTTTTTTTGGGGGGGGGGGGGGATTCTTTGATTAATATAAGGTTCAAAAGAACAAATTTTGTTTGTTCATAAATTTGGTGCATTATGCAGGAATTCCGTTTTTGTCAAACAGCGACCCCTAGAGTCGCTGTGGAGTACTTGTACTGTCGTAAATAGCACTCACGCTGAGACTATATGGGGAGGCTGCAGACCTGGAGCCGGCAGATTTACGCCCCTGGCAGTTTTACGCCCCGACAGTTTTAGGACCCTGTTGTTCCTGATGCGTCCAGTAGAGGGATATACTGCGAAATAACATAATTAAATCGACGCTTACACATTAATAACCCGTCCATAGACTTGACAATTTTGTGTTTTTTGTTAATTTAAATATAAACGTTACAGTGTAGATCTCCACGGATTCAATTTTCTGTAGATATTCAGTTGGCCTCTCTTCACTCAACCTACAGAAGACTATTTGTTTTTGTGAATTGAAAAATTAAAAATACACATAGTTGGATCAACTATGTGTTATGACAGGTGATGCTATGACCTACTGCAGTTATAGGCCAATTCACCATAGGTTTTTATATACAGGAGACTGAGTGAAATATGTTTTTGTGAATTTATTTAAAGTCACATTTAGATATTAACCATATTTAGCCCATTAGACATGCAGTACCGTGTAATAATGTGGATCCTCGATTAAATATCTGCTGTACTATTCTATTGGTCATCATACAGCTACAAAACAGTGTCCTACACAGCATTTTATGAAGACAAACACAATTTATCCCTTTTCTAAAATTCCATGGGCCATTTAGAAGATATAGACAATATTGTTGTTCACAAAAAAATATTTATTAACACCATTTATGAATTATGATGACTCCCCTATGGTTTGCCACTCTTCTTTAACTGTTTTTTTTTTCTTTAACTGCTCCTGCTCACTGATGAAACATTAAAAAATGAAACATTAAAAAAGTTAAAAAGGACATCCATGGTGAATTTGACCTTGTCCCTGTGTGTGTGTGTGTGTGTGTGTGTGTGTTTCCTTAAGTAGCTAAAGCAAACACACCTTTATGAGATCCAAGTTAAAGAGAACTTGGTAAAGACAGAGTATGATAAAACCCACATTAAGTGCACATACCCTACATTTGAGTCCAGATCAGTAAGCTATTTTAAGAAAAAATGTATATTAAGATGTAAATGAGGTAATTAGATCATCTCATTTATAAGAAACAACCAGAATCTACATTCAAACCATATGGGGAAAGTTTGTAATGTGTTTTAACGTATTTGAGTGAGTGTGCAGTTTAACTCTGTACTTAGAGAGAGAGAGAGAGATTTACATACCTATTATAAATGTGTCTTTTGTGTGTTCACACCATAGACTGTAAAAAAAATTCACATATTTCCATTATCTACTGTAATATTGCTCTATAAACCATGTGGAGTATGTTTTAATGCAAGGAGTAAACAGAGTCTTACCAGAAGAGGCCAAGCTGAAGACAGGCAACAAAAGAAAATTAAAATTAAAATTAATTTTAAATTGAGTAGAGAAGATAGGGGAAGCTAAACCTACACGTGGTTAGTTAAGTTTAAGCCAGATAGAACAGAAACCTGTCAAAATACATTATAGACCCATCCATTATTATATATGAATTGATATCTACCTACCCTAGCTCTATCGAGCTAATCGTTTATAAATAATAAATGTTGCATCATTGCTAAAAAACAATAACTTTAGCAGATTATTTAACATACAAATGACAGAATCTATTTTTGTCAGATTTTAATTCTAACGATGTTAATCTTGATTATACGGTATTATTACTTTGTCTTCTGGGCAAGTTTCATCTTCATAAAGACAGAACCATTCAAAGTAATCCTGATTCTAGAATATTCTCCTCTGATATAAAGTTCATTTTTTTTCTTCCTTTAAGAAAATGTCAGAACCTTTAAACTCAAAGGTTTATAAAACAAATAATATCATTGAGTCTGTTGTAAAGAACCTTACATGTTTTTATATTGACAAAATGTAATATTGCATATTTGTGTACCCTAATTCAATCTCTTTTGATGTCCGTTTACCCCCTTTGTTTTTTTGTTAAACAGATAATTTAATCCGTGCAGATCTACACTATAACGTTTATATTTAAATGAACAAAAAACACAAAATTGTCAAGTCTATGGACGGGTTATTAAGCGTCGATTTAATGATGTTATTTCGCAGTATATCCCTCTACTGGACGCATCAGGAACAACAGGGTCGTAAAACTGCCGGGGCGTAAAACTGCCAGGGGCGTATATCTGCCGGCTCCAGGTCTGCAGCCTCCCCCTACTCCGCTGAGATGGCTCTGCACTCACGACCTGATCCCCTCCCCCTGTACACCGGTACCTGTTCAGTAGGATGGAAGCTGTAACGAGTTGAAATAAGGTGTGGCCCCTTTAAGAGCTGCGCGCCCTGTTTAACTGTCGGCAGCCTGTATTGTATGTGTGCCTCGAACACCACATGTATACGGCGCCGAGTTATGTCTGTTTGATGCTTATTTTATCAGAATTTTATCAGATCTTTTTTGCCGTAAAGCAATTTGTTACATCGCGAGACCTGATATCCATAGACAGTAAAAGAAATGGACACAGCGACCCCGTTGATTTCAACGGAGAGAGTTGAAGCCCAACATGGGCACTCACTTCCTGATAGCCAAGCGTTCTGCGCAGGCTCAAACTGAGCTTGACGACGTAGTTGTCACGTGAGCAACCGTTCTGACCTAGTAGCTGTGCCGGGACAAATCTGAATTGAAATCTGAAACAAATCTGTTGTTGAAATATGTTGTCCCGTTGCTTTTATGAACTCTCTATCTATGGGCTTCTCCCTTGACTTTATGCCTCCATGTCCACCCGATTGCCTCATAGACAGTAAACGATTGCCTACGAGCTTCTCCTTCTGTCTATACGGTAATTTCTCTACTGTGCGACAGAGCGTCCCGTAGTTATGACGCAATCGTTAGCCTATTTTTACAAGAATGGCTTCTACGGGGCCATAACGTAAGATACAAAGTAATGGAGCCTTTTATCCATTGTCCCGTTTCTTGAGAAATAAATAATGGACAAATGGAGTCTTTGGACGCCTCAGATGTAAAGTTATTCGCTGTCAAAGTGACGCCAAAATGAATGGGAGTCAATGGGATGCTAACAGCAGGTGATAGCCAGCTACAATGGCGGCTCCCGGAGGCAGCTTCAACTTCCGGCTGATGGATTACCCCCTTGCTGAAATCAGGCGACACTTCCTGATGCTGCGGCCGGCGGCCCGCTGGCTCAAAGTTGGAAGTGTGTTTTTTCCGCTCACATGCGATAGGGGGGTGCGAAACGACCACCATTCAACCCGAAAAGAGTAATATAACCATTCCAATGACTCCGAAGCTGTTCGGTTGAGGTAAAAAACCTGCATAGTTCACCTTTAATGCATCATTGTTGAATAAAAGTGTTAATTTATTTAGTTTAAAAAAAAAAATCTTACTGACCCCAATTTGAACAACAGTAGTGTAATTTCTTACTTTTTTCTTTTGACTTTGGGCTGACTTGTTTATGTGAGATTCGGCCACCTGAATCACAATCAACTATGCTTTCTCTCCAGCTATTTTATCCAATAATGAACGCTTCTCTCGCAGTAAATTAATTTGCTGTGCAGTGCTGGAATCAAAGCCTCATTATTTAAGTTTCCATCCAAAGATGCAAATTTAACTTGTGTGCAAAATTGGAATGTCACATAAAACATTCACAAATAAAAGCAGTGTTTCCATCCTATGCGTTCAAGAGCAAAATTGTCACTTCCTGGGAAATTGGCACAAAATATAAGTAATAAAAAAGGAAGTTGCTGCAATCAGGGGAAGAAACGGAGGCTCTTTTTTTCCTCTATCATAAATGACTTGCGTCTCAGAGCGCACAGACAAAACGCAATAAACACGGTAATGTTATCTTGCATTCACATGCCTGATGTTTGGTAACGCAATCCAGAGCCTGACGCAATCATATTAGAGTCCGTATGCCCGATGGCCAGTCCAGCCCTGTATTAGACGCTTCTGGGAGGGAACTAAACCATGACAAACTTTGGCTCAGGCATTTCAGAAGGACATTTGAGATGCTGTGATGTGATTGGTCTGCTGGTTAGTTCAGTTATCCAATCACATCCTCTGTTGAGGCAAAATCACATGAATTTGTTGTAGCGCATCGAGTGATTTAGGTGTTTATGCCATGTCGTAATACCCGTAATTACGAGATTACAACTTGTAAAAAGCGATCAAGTCCTCGTAGAACTTGTAACCTGACAATAGGTGCGTTCAACGCCATGTCATAATTATTGTAACGATTCTGAACTTTAAAAAGCCTTTACATGCTTGTAGAACTTGTAATTACAACGTGTAAACTCGTAATTTTCTTAAAGCTACGACTTGCTTTACGTGGCCACTGCAGATTTAAGGTGTGTTCGACTTGACGCGGCGCTGTGCAGACCGATCGGTGTATGACACTAAAGTACCGCGCGAGCGTTTCGAAAGCATACAGATCTTTATTTACGCCAATTACGACATGGCGTAAATAAAGATCTTACGCCATGTTTACGAACGCCATGCTTACGACATGCGAACACTGCTAATTTTCGGAGAGCTCCTATTTGTACCACCTGACCACTGCAAATTGATCCTGCATTCACGCCATGTCGTAATTACCGTAGTCTCGAGATGACAATACGTATATTCAGAGCTATTTATGTCCTCGGACTGGGAGTTATGCGTTTCTATGGCAACTCTGCTGCAGATTCATTTAGACGTGGATAGTCAAGTGGTATAAGCTCTCAGACAATTCCCATCTTACAAGCTCTAATTACGAGCTCTACGAGGATGTGAAAGCTTTTTAAAAATCAGGAAATTACGGTAATAACATGGCGTGAACGCACCTGAATTTAGGTGTTGATTCCTAGTCCGAGGACATGAACAGCTTAGAGTGGAACTTACGCATTGTCATCACGAAATTTTACGACATGGCGTGAATGCAGCATTTAATTGGTAAATGTATTTCAATCATGGTTTATGCATGTCACCCAGACAGCAACATCATAAGGGGCTTTCGCACCAGACTATTGGCGGGAAGTACTGGATTTCGGCGTGTTCGCAGCGCAGGAACTAGGAACGATTTTAGTTCTAGGAACTCCTTTTTTGGAGGAACTAATTTAGCTCCTACTTCAGAGTAGGGTTTAACCCAGCACAATAGGAACTACCAGTGACGTTAGTATATGCTGATTGGCCGAACGCACATGAAACACCAGCACCCGCCATTTAAAAAAAAAAGCCATGTAAACACACAGTTTATAGCCTATATATTTACTCCAGAAACTAACTCTAGAAACATGGAAAACAGTGATAGCCTTTACGCTAAAGAGAAAATCCAACGCAACTTTAAAGGGTCAAGAAACCCCCCTCTTTCAGCTCAAGTCTAGCTCACAATCTTTTTGAAAAATGCAACTTAAATGGGCGTGGATGGCTGTGAGAAGAAGGGAGGGGAGTGGGTGTGGTATGGCACGGCAGGGGAGGGGGGAGGGCAGGATAACTGTCATCGGCCAGCGGCCCATGCATATCAACTGTCACAAAAAATCAGTGGGAAAACGTGAGGAAATGCTAGATTTCTTATAGCTGGCAAAGTTAAAGTCTAATGAAATACAGTGACATCTTATTTTTGTCCTTTCAAAAGTAACTGAATGCCCTGCCTATATTAGCCTACAGTAATCGTAATTTCTATTTAAAACATATTAATGTACAGGTACAATTATAATGTCATTATAAAATATATATTTGTTTATATACACACTATAAATGCATATATTTGAAAATAATTAATTTTAAATGATTATAAAGATATACTGCTCTTGCCTGGGTGAATAGTATTCGCTGAGTTTTGTTTAAGTTTAAAGACGTGGTCCCGAAAAAAAGTTCACGGAGACGGAGAGGCAGAAAGCACACCCTGTTTATTTTCTTTATTTTATAAAAGCACACTGTTTTGTTTCGATTGTAAGTGGACACATAAAAAAGGAGACATTTAACAGTTTATTTTTTCATATTTCTTAAGTTTGTATGACCACAAATAACGGAGTATTTTAAGTCTATTTTGCTGCTATGTAAAAAGAAATCCAGCAAAACGCACCGCTGACCACCGGCGCGTTTGTCGACCCCAGAGGTTTAACAAAACTAAGGCAAGTAAAACGGTCAGGGTTACATTTTAGACACACACACACCTCTGAAGGGATAGAAAAGTCCTCGGGACTTGGTACCGCATCACTCGCAAGACGCAACTTGGATTGGTGAACAAGGCCGAAGTCCACCATTCTCCAGTTCTAGAAGCTCTCTCGCTACAAAAATGCTTCCTACACACACATAGATGTGTCCGTGGTTGATGGCCAACCAACCACCCGCACCCAGAGTCTAGCCCCAGCATCGCAGGGAAAGATATGCAACGCACTGGAACTTTTGCTCATCTACTGCACGATATCACAGTTTGACATGTCTGTCATTGGAAAATGGAAAGATCCACGTGGTGTCATGAAGCCTATAAGAAGCGAAGCCTATGGAGGAGGGATCCAGCTCTCAGATTTAATCAAAAATATCTTAATTTGTGTTCCGAAGATGAACGAAAGTCTTACGGGGTTGGAACAACATGAGGGTGAGTAATCACTGACAGAATTTTCATTTTTGGGTGAACTAACCCTTTAAATCTAACAGATGCTAACATTGTCTTCAATGGTGTTCAACACACATACTTCTGTTAAAATCTCAGAAAATTGGGTTTAGGGTTTCATGACCCTTTAAGGGGACCAAGCCAAACATGATTATGTATTTCTGTTTAGCTAGTGACACTGGACATCAACCACACGGCTTAAGCTAATAGCTTTACATATAATGTCTTTCTATGTATAACAGTTCTATCTAATAATGTATTAGACAGGACTGTTAGATCGTAAACTAATGAACACGGAGAATGCGAGGACTGTGTGCTCAGGCTGTGGCGTTCTCAGCGCCGTCAAAGTAAAAGTAACAACGAGTGCGGCTTCGGCACTTCCTACTGGTTCCTACTGGTGCTGCGAATGCAACCAGGAAAATGTTCCTGAGGGAACCATTAGTTCTCAGGGAACCACCCTGGTGAACTAAGTTTCTAGAAGTACCCGGTGCAAAAGCCCCTATAGCGTCGGCCCAGATCCAGGCCACATCTGGTACGTGGATTCAACGCACACCAGATGTGGGCCGGATCTGTGCCAACACTATGTTGCTGTCTGGGCTTCTTATCAGATAAAAATTGTATCAGCCACAATTGAGCACATACGGTTTTTTTTTTAAAGAATTTATAGAATTTATACATATCTTGGCATTTCCATCCAGCGAGTTTTTATGCAATATCCCGAAATTCACATAAAAATAGGTGGTTGGAAACTCGCTCCATGTCTCTTCTTGGCAGGCGCGATGCATAACAGAAAAGATTGACGCCACAAGTGCAGTTTCAGATTCTGAAACTGGAATTTATTTCCTAACTTTGCATGTCCATTTAAAGACTGCTGTAAAACATCGCTTAACATCGTACATTTAATTAGACAAGAACAATGTTTATACAATATTGCTACACTGTAAATGATATCTGACATATTATATTCAACACTGGTGAATGAAAAGCTCCACCATAGAAACAAATAACACTTCTACTAAGATGAATGGTCCCATCAGCCCTGTGAGGGACGGACAGACGGACGCCGACAGGACAGAACAGAAGAACAGACTGCAGGGCTGAATCATGCGGCATGTCCTCACCAGGAAGAAGAGAAGATCGGCTGAGGAGGATTGTGCAAATCAAGTCTTAAAGAGTTAAAGTTTCCCCTCATTTCATGGCCTGCACTCTGAACCAGGAGCATTTCAGTCCGTTTGGCTGAAAACCAGCACTATGAGAAGAGGCGGCTGTCCTCCTGAAACTGGCTTCTCTGCAGTACCTTCACATGATTCTCATAGATTTTGAGAGCGGGGCCGAGTCTGATCGACAGACCAGTCAACACGTCACTGCGCTGCATCAGCAGTAAGGACTTCCCATCTATTTCCTGTTGGAAGATACAAAGGTTACTGGAGATCCGCAGCACCGATCCAAGACATTTCATTTCTGAATATAAAAAGAAATTACACTAGCGTTCAAAGGTTTGGGGTCAGTATGTTAAAAAAAAAAAAGAAATTAGTACTTTTATTCAGCAAGGACACATTAAAATTATAAAAAGTGAGAGTAAAGACATTTCTAATGTTTCTATTTCAAACAAATGCTGTTCTTTTGAACTTTATTCATCAAAGAATCCTGAAAAACAAATTAAGCAGCACAACTGTTTTCAACACTTATAATAATCATCAGAAATATTTCTTGATTTCTGAAGGACCATGTGACACTGAAGACTGGAGTAATGATGCTGAAAATTCAGCTTTGATCACAGGAATAAATGACATTTTATATTATATTCAAGTAGAAAACTCATTTTAAACTAATAATATTTCACAATATTACTGTTTTTACAGTAATATTGTATAAATTTACATTTTTTATCAAATAAACACAGCCTTGGTGAACCTAAGAGTGTAGTCTATAGCTTATACTGTAGCATGTTTTAGGTTTTCTTGGCCAATATCATCATTTGATTGTAATATCGATTGATAAAAGTATTAAACACATTTAACTCCTATTGATCCTATTTCTTTCAAAAAGAAAAGAAAAAGCGCAGTGAACCTTTTTGTCAAACTAGTTTTTGAACCTCTACAAGTTCAAAAAGTTGGATTTTAATGGCACTGTTTACTGGAGTGACAAATTTTGGTAAAAAATAGTCAAATTCTCTGAAAAAAAAAGTAAAATATTCATTAGGGCGGTCAAAAGTTTGTTACCAAGTCGATACAGAAATCTTTTACACGTAACAATATCTGCCTTTCTGCAGTACCGGTAGTATTGAGTATCGGGTCAATCCGGTACTCCTTTGAACGCTCCTTTCCATATTTGTGTGAACACGCTGTGAAGAGCGTCAAAGGTTTCTATTCACAATTTTTTTTTACAGCGTTGAACATGGTAGCCAATCACAGACATATCTGTTGAGCATGTGAATGCAATGGCCAATCAGAGGTGTTTAAATTAGTCAGAATCCATTCCATTGAGTGGTGAAGGAATGATGTCAGAACCTGCGCTCATTGCCCGCTTTTCTGTAAATAACCGTATGTAAATAAAATAGTTACCATACTTTTTGCTATGGTACCGAAAATAACAATAATACAACAGTAAAATTTTAGTGGAATTGGTACGGACTAGAGATTTTTTGTGTCAACCTTAATTCTCATTATCACAATGTGCACAAAAAGGATGTTTGACTTCTAAGGTTTTGTTTTGTAATAACTATTGCCATTGTTGTTTTCCAATGATAACTCTCATTAAAGAAATACTGTAAAACAGTTTGATTGTTTTTTCGCTTCGATCATTTAAAATCTGGACTAAGCACTTAACAAGGTAGTGAAATATTTTAGAGCTAGAAACTAGTACAATGCATTTATATTTAGTACAGAAATTTAATTAATTTTTATTAATTTCCTGGTCTGGAAATAGCAATTTAAAAACGTCCTAATATTTGTTTTTCCAAGGCGGTGGCAAGTCTAAAATCATCATAAATTAAAGAAACGCCTTGTGCATTTTTCTGGCATTTATAGTAATAGTAATATGAATTAGGGGGGAAATGTACTTAATTATCATGAAAACAGCATCTTTTACACTGTAAAATTAAGACCTTTTTTCTTTCTTTAGATTTTGGGTTAACTATAACAAGCACATGTTCTTGACCGGTTTGTTTGACTACAGCACTAACCTGTGTCCTGAAAGCCAGCGCCTGCTCAGGGAAACCCACGGACGTGAAGTAACGGGCCACATCGGCCACGCTCCAAAGCAAAGGGTCCTGCACAACTTCTTCCTTCACCGCATCACTGAGAATGGACAAAAACAGCTTCAAACCTCAAAGTTCATGAGCAATACAGACTAGGCTTCTCCATATCACAACAATAATATATTAACCAATGGTGTGAGTTTGAGGTGGTACTACCTGACCAATGGCACGTTCTAAGAACGTTTTGATAAAATTATGGAAACGTTATTTCTGAATGTTCTCAGAACGTTCAAAACGTCCAGTTTGTGATGTTTTAAAAATGTTTTTTTTTTGTGTGTTTATGTGAAGATTAGCTAAAAAGAGTTAGCGAACGTTCCATTTGAGGATTTAACAAACATCATAGGAATGTTACTTTTTGAATTTTGAATGTTTTGAAACAAGTAGTAATGCATTAAAAAAATGTAACGATCGAAATGTTTCAGAAAAAAAAAAAAAAGTTCCATTAATGACGTTCTGAGAGCATTATTGAAGACCAGGTAACTGGAAGAAAGGTTTTTCATAACTTTGAGAGAACCTTGCCAGAATGTTAGCCAATGTTCTGAGAATGTTCCCTGTTAGCTGGGATGATGAAGGGTTTGAAAACATTTATTATTTGTCCAATTGTGCTTGATGCCACAGAAATACCACACTAGAACTTTAAGTCTCAATATTTCAGTGTTTATTGCCAAAGATACAAAGAAAATGTTAACTTTCACTCACTTTTCATTATTCATCTCTCCATTGTTAATCGTTTCTTCCTCTGTCGTGCTCTTGGGCTCCTTATTGCACATTTCACCTGTGAAAGCACAATTTTGAAAAAAATATATGTACAATGAGTTGATAGATTCGGTGCCGGTTCAGAAATTAATGGGGACTTGGGGCAAAAATGCCACTGAAATGGCCCCCAAATTCAAGATAGGGGGCAAAAAATGCCCCTGCACAAATAAACTAAACCTATCATGTTGTGATTGAAGTGAAATGTGAACATGATTGAATAGTGTTGATTCATTGTGGTCATACATTTAGATTTTGCATTTTGATTCGATTTTTTTGCAGCATTGAGCATTACAACCAATCACTGTTGAGCACATGAAAGCATTGGCCAATCAGTGGCGTTTACATTAGTCACAGGTGAAAGAACAAACGCTCACTAACTCACTTTATTCCTAATTTGAATAAACGTTTGTTTTTCATGCTACTAAAAAACAACCAATGTGAAGTCTTGATTTTCTAATGCATAAAAACTAATTCATAAACAGTTTTCGTTTTGTTTTGTCTGTGCAGACTACAGGAATATGACACGCTGTTTCCCCAAACACAAACATTTTTTCTGTATTCTATTAATTGACAATAATTATCATTTACAATATCAAAGGCAATAAATCGACAGTAATCTTTTGTAATAAAACTGCAGCCCTACCCTGTAATGTTATTTTTTAAAATATATAATGTATATAGATATATAATATATAATGTATAAAATATATAATTTTTAAATTAATAATGTAGTATATTCTTCATCTAGGCTATTCATTATGCATTTATATTGTAAATACACATATGCCACCTATGAGTAGCATTAAACAGTCTGTGTAAATAAACATAAATGCCATTTCCTATGCAGCTTCCGTTCCACCTTTGAAATGATGGCTTTTGTTGATGTTTATTATTTCAACAGTCTATTATTCTAATTAGTTGTAGTAATTGGTTAAATGTAAGTATTTGACATAAACAAGATACACATAAAAAAGACAACACAGATACGTAAACATAAAAATTACCCTTACAAAGGTATATATAACAAATAAATAAAAAAAGCCTCTGGAAATCACTTCCAGGGGCAAATATTGGTCCTTAAAGGTGCAGTAAGTGATTTGTGAGAAACACTGTTGATATTTGAAATTTAAACACACCCCTCCCTTCATTGCTCCGCCCCCAAAATGCATGAACACACAATGCAAGAGTGGATATTTATCATAGCTGAGGCGAAGCAAAATAATGCTTGGTATAATAATAATCTTGGTTCTGTGACTTTCCATGCATGCTACAGCACCGAGTGCCAGCAAACCAATGTTACTCACGTATGGAGCAGAACCAACTCTGCGTCTGTTTTCAGGCCTCAGCCTGATTCAGTCTCTCCAGCGCTGGAAAGCTTATCTAATATTAACATGGGTTGGGTCTAGGGTTGGGTACCGAAACTCGGTGCCAATAGGGAACCGGTTCCGACGTAAACGGTAGTAACCAGACCGAATAAGAAAGAAAATTTCGGTGCCTGATTTCGGTGCCTAACTTCATTAGGCACACACGCGCACACACACACACGCAAGGTCTCTCGCTCTCTCTCTCTCCGCCGTGCGTGTGCTACACAGTTTGGAGCACAGTTTCTTCTGTCTCGCATGCGCGCTCTTTCTCGCAAGGTTTGGCTGCATTTCACGTGTAAAATTACGTGTCAGAACGCCCTCTGGGTGTGCCGATAGTCTGAATCCCATATAGAATCAAGCCAATTCATTGGCTGATGGCGCCGCATCGACGCACTTACGTCGTCATACTATGTTGGCGCGCGCGCGCCATCTGCTCCTCAGATTTCTCTGCCGAAAAAGGAAGCTGGTCGACAGCGCGAGGAGCTTGGCTGCGTCCCGTTCCCTATTGAGAGATATGTTACACCAACCAGAGATGTTCTCTTTCATAGGTTCACTCACCGCTGCGTAGCGAAGAAGCAGTGGATTTGTATTTGTAGGCTGCTGTATCACGTGCCGTTTGAACTGACGCGCTACAGCGATCTGTCACATTTCAAAGAGCCAAAACGTTATTTATTGTGTGAATCTCGTAAAAATATTGACAGAATCTGACAGCTGTGGATTTGTTCCATATCAAAAGTAACCTTCTCTGTCTTGTCTGTCAGTGTCCTCTTTGTCCGCGATTTTTCTGTGTGAAAAGGGTCATTTGCGTGAGTCTCACGGTCAATGCGTGAGAGTTGGCAGCTCTGCCTGCTAGTAATCTCTATTAATCTCCAGTATTATTACATTGTTTGATACAATATTGTTTCATTTGATATTATGTAAATATGAATTTTTATTTTATATTGGATTTATTATTACCATATGTTACTTGTATTTATATTGTTTAAAGATTTAAGTTAATATTGTGTCCAGTTTGGCCCTGTAAATTAAAGGGTATTATTTTTTGATAAAGTGTGTGCGGTTTCATTTTCTTAAGTACCGATTTAAGAACCGTTTAAGCACCGGAACCGTTTAAAAAATACCGAGTAGGTACTGGAATCGGATAAAACCCAAACGATACCCAACCCTAGTTGGGTCCTAATGCTCTTTCCTGATCATAACCCTTCTTTTTCCAGTGATATTCCTCTGAGTGAGCTTTTATCTTTTGTAATGTCTCTCAGCCATCTCTCATTCTACAATCTTTCTTCAAATCTACTTCTTGCTCACTCTCTCTCCTCCCCCATAATGAGTGGACACGCCCCCTACTGCTGATTGGTTCACTCTCTCTCCTCCCCCATAATGAGTGGACACGCCCCCTCCTGCTGATTGGCTCACTCTCTCTCCTCCCCATCATGAGTGGACACGCTCCCTACTGCTGATTGGTTCACTCTCTCTCCTCCCCCATAATGAGTGGACACGCCCCCTCCTGCTGATTGGCTCACTCTCTCTCCTCCCCCATCATGAGTGGACACGCCCCCTACTGCTGATTGGTTCACTCTCTCTACTCCCCCATAATGAGTGGACACGCCCCCTCCTGCTGATTGGCTCACTCTCTCTCCTCCCCATCATGAGTGGACACGCTCCCTACTGCTGATTGGTTCACTCTCTCTCCTCCCCCATAATGAGTGGACACGCCCCCTCCTGCTGATTGGCTCACTCTCTCTCCTCCCCATCATGAGTGGACACGCTCCCTACTGCTGATTGGCTCACTCTCTCTCCTCCCCCATAATGAGTGGACACGCCCCCTACTGCTGATTGGCTTACTCTCTCTCCTCCCCATCATGAGTGGACACGCTCCCTACTGCTGATTGGCTCACTCTCTCTCCTCCCCCATCATGAGTGGACACGCTCCCTACTGCTGATTGTCTCACTATCTCTCCTCCCCATCATGAGTGACACGCCCCCTCCTGCTGATTGGCTCATTCTCTCTCCTCCCCATCATGAGTGACACGCCCCCAACTGCCGATTGGCTCACTATCTCTCCTCCCCATCATATGTGGACACGCCCCCTCCTGCTGATTGGCTCACTCTCTCTCCTCCCCATCATGAGTGACACGCCCCCTCCTGCTGATTGGCTCACTCTCTCTCCTCCCCATCATGTGTGGACACGCCCCCTCCTGCTGATTGGCTCACTCTCTCTCCTCCCCATCATGAGTGACACGCCCCCTCCTGCTGATTGGCTCACTCTCTCTCCTCCCCCATCATGAGTGGACACGCCCCCTACTGCTGATTGGCTCACTCTCTCTCCTCCCCCATCGTGAGTGGACACGCTCCCTACTGCTGATTGGCTCACTCTCTCTCCTCCCCATCATGAGTGACACGCCCCCTCCTGCTGATTGGCTCACTCTCTCCTCCCCATCATGAGTGACACGCCCCCTCCTGCTGATTGGCTCACTCTCTCTCCTCCCCATCATGAGTGACACGCCCCCTACCGCTGATTGGCTCACTCTCTCTCCTCCCCCATCATGTGTGGACACGCCCCCTCCTGCTGATTGGCTCACTCTCTCTCCTCCCCATCATGAGTGGACATGCCCCCACTGCTGATTGGCTCACTATCTCTCCTCCCCATCATGAGTGGACATGCCCCCTACTGCTGATTGGCTACAAGTGTGTTATGCTGCTTGGTCCGATCCACTTTCAACAGTGTTTCTCAGAAATTGCTTACTGCACCTTTCATGGAAAACTTAATTTCTGACCCTGATGCGCTATGGAAGTTAAGGAGCACAGGCACAATCCTCACCCTCCTCAGCATGATCAGAGACAGCGTGAGGCCCTCCGTCTGCCAACACCGCCTCGTCCTGAAGACAGACACGCACAATATGACACAGAGACGCAGAGGAACATGACAGATGTGCTGTGACTGGAAGCAGGACGGATGTGCTCACCGGCGTGACTGGATCAGGGGTGGCCACGCTCTCCTCCACCCTAGGCTCCTCCTCGGCTTTAAGAGCGGAGAGACAGATGGCCGGTGCCTCCTGCAAGGACTCCACGGACCCTGTGGGCCACAATGACAAATACCGTCAGCTGAAATCGCTTCATGTAGAATATTTACGCCGTCAAAATGTGTGATTGAATGTTTGTCTCTTTGGACTTTTACTTCAAATTTTCTTCAAAGTTTTAAAACAAAAGCTGCTGCTCTCCGTATGTTTTTCCGTCATCTCAGATCGTGTTCATGTGTAAATTGCGCAAGCTTATTTCATCTATTAGTTCAAAAGATCTGAAAAAAGCCCATAGATTTACTGACCCATAGACCCTCCCCTAGAAGAAATCAGGACAAAAGTGGTTGAAAGTGGACAAAAGAGACAGATTAAAACACCAGGTGTAAACGGGAATGTGTTTCTCTTGTCTACTTGTGATCCAATCGACCAAAAAGCATCTTAAAGGGATACTTCACCTCTGGGAAGATGAATGTGTATTTAAAATGGGTCATTTATGTAGAAGAAATGTGAAATTATTTTTGAATTTGGAGCTTTCTAGACTGACAAAAGCCAGAAAATGTATTTTTGGCTTATGTGGATGAAAGACAACAACTCCCAGAATGCACTTGCTTCGCTGCCCTAGGAGGCCACGCCTACCGGTAACAGACCGCAGTAGTTAAACAACAAGTTTAGGCTACTAGTGAGTCTCCGTGATGAGTCTGCCCGAAACTGTGTTTCGAGATCGGCCAAAATGTCCGGGATTCGGCTTTTGCGTTCTAGTCGCCATTCATTATGTTTACTGTGGCCAGCAGGACGAGGCTAGAACGGCGCGAGGCCGGTGGCGTGATTACTGATGAGCGACACCTGTGAGACGCACCGGTCTCATATCTCTCACGGAGGAGCGGGAATTTTCTTAGCAATGTTAAAACGCACATCAACCGATCACTTGTTTAGCGTTCATGTAAACACTACATTCAGATTCACCAATCGGAATGAATTCAGTTAGATTGAAACAAAAGGTGTGCATGTAAACAATGAATGGCGACTGCAGAAAGCAAAAGCAGAATCCCGGACATCGGACTCTCACTGAGACTTCAGATGCCCCAACACCTGTGAAGAGACGACTCGACGCCGGCGATATGTTATGCCCTAAATTAATACGTGATGATTAACTAACTGTATTCTTCTGTGTACATTTCTGAAATGCACTTTCTGTAAAGCTGCTTTGAAACAATATGTATTGTGAAAAGCGCTATACAAATAAATTTGAATTGAATTGAACATCGACGGCCGGACATGTCCGGGAAAAAGAGGATAGTAACCCCTACTACTCAGCTTTCTCCACAGAACAAGAGCCTGCTAGCTTAGCTTCCAAAAAAAAGATGTCTGACACTATGTGTACATTCTGTGAGTGAGATCCCACCCTCTATGGGCGGGTTGAGAACATGCGGGACAGCCCCTACTACTGACTGTAGTCTTTAGCCTCTGGCCAAAAAATCCTCCGATGACGCAAAATGACGCTTTTGCGTCATCGGAGGATTTTTTCCAGACAAAAAATACATAAATCTCTCGTCTCAGGGGGATATGAGGGTGGAAAGCACGGTAATTCGAAAATACTACAGGTTTTCTACTAATACAAAGCTTAATGCTAAATCCTGAAGTATCCCTTTAATACCAGCTGTAAACAGGGCCTCTGATTCTCAAACAATTGTATAAATGAAGTTTACCGACTAACATTCGGCTAGTAGGATGCCAGCTTTAACTGAGGCTGCCAGGAAAACCATAACGTTAAAGTCACCATGAAATCAAAATGGACAATTCTTATTTTTTTATGTAATATTGCAGTTTATTGTAAATGATTCATCTATAAACATCATTATTTTTTTAATTCATTTCCTCATAATATCTAATCAGAATAACTTCCCCTCCTCTTGCAGCGTCATCTCTTCTCTTCTCTGATGGTGTGTTTACTGGCATGAGGGCGGAGCAACCTGTCACTCACATGAGATCCACCAATAGCAAACTACAACTATCTAATCAATTACTGATGGACAAAACCAAGCCCCGCCCCACATTTGTTCTTGTGCGGGAAGTCGTTTCATTTGGATATACACTCACCTAAAGAATTATTAGGAACACCTGTTCAATTTCTCATTAATGCAATTATCTAATCAACCAATCACATGGCAGTTGCTTCAATGCATTTAGGGGTGTGGTCCTGGTCAAGACAATCTCCTGAACTCCAAACTGAATGTCAGAATGGGAAAGAAAGGTGATTTGAGCAATTTTGAGCGTGGCATGGTTGTTGGTGCTAGACGGGCCGGTCTGAGTATTTCACAATCTGCTCAGTTACTGGGATTTTCACGCACAACCATTTCTAGGGTTTACAAAGAATGGTGTGAAAAGGGAAATACATCCAGTATGCGGCAGTCCTGTGGGCGAAAATGCCTTGTTGATGCTAGAGGTCAGAGGAGAATGGGCCGACTGATTCGAGCTGATAGAAGAGCAACTTTGACTGAAATAACCACTCGTTACAACCGAGGTATGCAGCAAAGCATTTGTGAAGCCACAACACACACAACAGACCCCACCGGGTACCACTCATCTCCACTACAAATAGGAAAAAAGAGGCTACAATTTGCAAGAGCTCACCAAAATTGGACAGTTGAAGACTAGAAAAATGTTGGCTGGTCTGATGAGTCTCGATTTCTGTTGAGACATTCAGATGGTAGAGTCAGAATTTGGCGTAAACAGAATGAGAACATGGATCCATCATGCCTTGTTACCACTGTGCAGGCTGGTGGTGGTGGTGTAATGGTGTGGGGGATGTTTTCTTGGCACACTTTAGGCCCCTTAGTGCCAATTGGGCATCGTTTAAATACCACAGCCTACCTGAGCATTGTTTCTGACCATGTTCATCCCTTTATGGCCACCATGTACCCATCCTCTGATGGCTACTTCCAGCAGGTTAATGCACCATGTCACAAAGCTCGAATCATTTCAAATTGATTTCTTGAACATGACAATGAGTTCACTGTACTAAAATGGCCCCCACAGTCACCAGATCTCAACCCAATAGAACATCTTTGGGATGTGGTGGAACGGGAGTTTCGTGCCCTGGATGTGCATCCCACAAATCTCCATCAACTGCAAGATGCTATCCTATCAATATGGGCCAACATAGAGAATGCTTTCAGCACCTTGTTGAATCAATGCCACGTAGGCAGTTCTGAAGGCGAAAGGGGGTCAAACACAGTATTAGTATGGTGTTCCTAATAATCCTTTAGGTGAGTGTACATCGCAACAGGAAAGAAAAGATCTTCCATTTCATGCAGACTTTATCATTTTAACTAATGTATGTGAATTAGCGTCTCAGTTTAAATGCTGGTCAGTTTGGTATTTTATCTTGAGTAGTACATACCCATGTCCTGCTGGGCTGCTGGTTGTATGTGCTCGGGCAGAGTGTAAGCGCTGTCGGCGTCCTGCCTCAGAGCATCATGGGTAGGAGAGTTCTTTGAGGAAGTGGGTGAAGGAACAGGCAGACTGGTGTTACTGCTGGTGACGGGACTCATGCTGATGCCCGAGTCAGCGGTGCTCTGAGCGCACATGGCGTCCAGACTGCTCTCATCGCCCTCCTCATCCATACTGCTGTCCATCCCTGCCGTCATCGACATCTCGTCCTAAAAAGATTGCAGAATTTGATTTTACTTGATCAGTCTGCCTACAATCCAGTGCAACATGAGGCTTCAACAGAACGCATCACGTGTGCCATCTGAAACTGTGTTTTTAACAGTTTTCATACCTTTATATATAAAGTATATATATATATATATATATATATATATATACACTAAATACATAGCATTTTTTCAAGACGAAAAATATGAAGCAGCACAACTGTTTTCAACACTGATAATAATAATGTTTCTTGAGCAACAAATCAGCATATTTTTTCAGGGATTTTCAAGGTGTGGAGTAGGGTTGGGCGACATGACGGTCGATAAGAGATTTTTCGATATAGTTTATCTGTATGTATGTAAATACATCCATGCAGTATAGGACTGCTTAAACACGATAGAGCAGCAAAGAAACATGGATGAATGAGAAGAAAGAGCGGGACATGCTTGATGATGATGAGTTATTAAAAGAACAATAAACCTTGACTGAGAACAGAATTCGGTACCGACAGGCGGCTTTCTGTGGTGCACATCCGAAGCGCACGAGTGCTGAATTTAGTTCACTTTCGCTGCTTATTGCGCTTGAACGGTCAAATACACACATTTATGTGTCAAAATGCCGGTCTTGGCGAGTATTCACGTAAACACAGTCAGTTATGTCTAAAGGGAAAATAAACAGTTGGGCCAAATAGATTCTAAATAATTATCGTAATATTGGATCAATGCATAAGATCTTAAAGTGACTGAAGTCTTATAGGCCGCATTATATGGTTCAAGTGACCCAATTCAGATTGTTTCCTCCCATGGGGCACAGATATGACCAGGGCTTGACATTAACACTCGCCAGCCCGCCAAATGTGGGTGTATTTCAGCAGTGTAACGCAGTCATTCCTACTAGCCACTTTGGCGTATACATTGATATTGATATATACTATAATATATACATTTTTCAATTGTAGTCTTTTAAAAAGGAATCTGAAATAATAAACTAAGTAGTGTGGTCAAAAATATAATTTTTTTCATACAGATACTGAAATATCTGAGACATTTCCAATACTCATTTTCCACAGAATAGATATAGGATACCAGCAGCGCTTTCTCTCTCTCTCTCTCTCTCATCTCTCAGACAGCGAGTTACACACAAACCCATCTCTCCTCACTCACCAGCTTCATTTGCTCCAGATGAATATTGTTGCTGTTACAGGGCTTGAATTTTGGCATGAGATTGCGCATAATTTTAGTCATTCCAGCAGATTTTCTGCTCACATCCAATGTGCGGCACATTAAGAAGCCTCTCAATACTAAATAGAGTTTTTTTTCGGTGCTTATTGCGCTTAAACAGTCAAATATACACAAAATAGTGACAAAATGCTGGTCTTGGCGAGTATTCACATAAACACAGTCAGTTATGTTTTAAGTGAACGTAAACAGTTGAGAAAGAAAACAAATTTGTAACAGTATAAAGGATCCATGCGTCAGGTCTTAAAGTGACATCAGCTTAATATACCTGCTGGCAAATATCTATATGGCAGTTTTTCCCCATGGTATCGATGCCAAAATTGTGTCCAGTGAAAATGCTGAGTCGCTGGTAACTGGAAAACCACTAGCCACAGTCGCAGGTGAGCAAAAAAGTTAATGTCAAGCCCTGGATATGACCCACAAACGTGCAAGCCGGAAAAAGGCATTCCGATATTCTCCGATTGGTTTCATTCATGTGGAAATAAATCTGATATGAATCGGATACCTGCATTTGCAAGAGGACAGATCAGATACTCTCCTGTCAATACGAATTGTACGTCATTGAAAAACCGACGGTGGCGAATGATGTCAACTCAGGTGGAGACCAACCGCGATCACATGACTCTTTTCAATGGCGCAATGGAGGACGAAGGCTCAACCCAACGTTTTGCTGACCTTTAATGATGTTGTGGAAAGCAAATGCTTGTATTATTATCATTTTGTCTTTGTCCAATGCAAATCAAGCTGCTTTTACTTCCTTTTTGGCCTAAGCTCTTCCAGATCAGTACGTCTACCTAGGGTTGATTCGCCAAGTTTATAGTGTAAATGCAGATCTCAGATATGGGTCACTTTTAAAAGAAGATGTAAGCTGGTCGTCAAAATAATTAGATATAGTCAACAAATCGAAATTGGGCATCAAGACCTGCAGAGTAAATGCGGCCATATAGGACTACCTGCTGCTGTCTGTCGTTAATGTTAGTCAAAAAACAAAAAGAAAATCATTCACTACTTTTCATTGAATATCTTTCATAGCTTTATTAAGAATATATGTATATGTAATTCATAGAGTGCAGTTCATACTATGCCGTTTAATTGGGGGGATTTGCCATTTCAGTTGTTTTTGTTTCATTCATTCTTTTGTGTTTTATAATTGTGTAAAAAAATGTCTGAAACGCCTATAATAAACAATTTAATGGCAGTCTCCCATTATGTCAACTTAACCCATATAATGTGCCAACATGCCCTGCTAAGGGTTCAGTGAACCGTCCTGGGCAATAACAGTGGAATGTTCAATAGCCCAGAAATATTTTCACTAAAAATCATAAGCAGCCAGGCAGGAGGAATAAAGAAAACATCTATTAGCATTCATTCAGTGGCTTTAAACAGCACTCCATGCTGCTTAGCAATACTAGAAATACCTGCATTTCTACATTTAAACGAATATATTTCGACTATTGCACTTTGTGATTATGCTCAAAACCGTCCCACTGCAAAACTGGATTACCGTCGAATCGAGCTTTAGTGGTGTCTGAAGGCCGCGCGCAGTTTACTCAGACAGAAATTCCTCGTCGTCCGTCTTTTCCTACACTTTGAACCCCAGTTTTGGCGATGATTGACGCTATGATATTAGGAACGTTGCTACCAGAGCAGTAAGCATAGCGAAATAACTTAGTAATACAGTATGAGGAACATTACAGAGTGAGATTGCTGAACGGAGGCGCCCTGAACTCGCGCGAGTCGCGGTTCTCCGCGCGCCCTCCGAGTGAAATGGGGCGGGCTCATGAACATTAATTAGCGTAACCTTCTCCAACAGCATATCAGAACGAAGCGAGCGGGCTCATGAATATTAAGTTACGTAACGCTCTCTAGTCGCATAGAACGAAGCGAGAGGGCTCATGAATATTAAGTGCGCGGGCGGTTCCTCAGCGGCCTGAGAGAGAAGCGTGGCGAGTTTATGTATATTAATTAGGCACGCCACAGGCGAACTTCACGCAGCCTAGTTAATATTCATAATCCCGCCCCGCTTCGCTCTGAGGCGCGCTGCCTGTCTGAGAAGCGCGTCCCAAAGCAAGCCAATGTTAAACGTGGCTATAGCCGACATTTTCCTCCTTTAAAACACATCCAAAACTAACGTTTCGTAGTGCACATGATTAATAAGTAGCGCAAGTTCACGAGCCGCAATGACGACTTGGTTCGCACTTCGCGTGCACGGACATAAAGGATCATGTAGATCAGCCCGTGCAATGACTTGCGCTTCAATGATCCCTATAAATTATCGTATTTACTTTGTCACGACCCATACAAGTGGACAAATGCGGTCTCGCGGTAGTAAATATGCGCTATGGCAAGTGCCATAGTGTCGCTCCTTGTGCGAAATGCGTCAGTCGGCTGATCAGTGATGTTTTGGTGACTTTCCCCCGCTAGTTTGGATCAACGGACAATGATTTTATCGCTAAAGTTGAGTTATGGGACTGTCTGCGCTCGAACAAAAACTCGCTCCGAAAGATCTCGACCTCGCAGAATCAGATCAAGCGCTTCCATTGTTGGCGATTTTCCGACGCTCATGAAGGTTCGTGCCGCTCCCCGTCTGCGCCAGTCCGCGCGCGCGTGTGTGTGTTTGTGCGTGCACTTGCTTTCATGTTTCATGCGCCAGAACAGTTAAACTAGTGATAAAACACTAATGCTTGCCATTGCGCGTGTGGTTTTAGTCGGAGCGCAGCCGCTCTTTTCAGTGCGCCAGCGCTCGGTTAAGGTTTACTTACTTCCATATCCTCCATGTGATCCTCATCCACGGGACCCAGAGCGCTGTCGCCGGCGCTCCAGTCCGCGAGAGAAGGCTGTTTCACCGCACACTTGCTCTGCTCGGTTTTTCTCCTGCCTCTTAGCACCTTTGCCGCGTTGCGATAGGACACCGAGCCTTTATAGTTGACTTTCAGCACCGTTTGCTCCTCTATCAGTTTCTCTAGTTCTGAACGGGTTCGGTCCCAGTCCGAGCCGTATCGTCTTTTAACCATTCTGCAAATTCTGTCCAGGTCCGGTCGCGCTTTTCTCGACCGCAGCGAGTCTATGGAGCCCAGGATCCATTCTCGGTACGGCTTAGACATTATTCCTAATGGGCTTCAAGCTTGATAGAGTGGATGAAGTGCGTCAGTGTTGCCTTCGACGTGACGCTCGCAGTCTTTCGAGTCGCGGCGCGAGCGCGCTGGAGAAAAAGAAAAAAAACGGAAACATACTGTACGCGTGCGTTGATCACATTGAGCGCTTAAGGTGGAATGCGCGAGATGCGGGTCCCGCCACTAGGAGATTTAAGGAGGATTTGTTCTGTTCTGTTGTTCTACGTGCAGCATAAAGTTCTGTTTTGGAATGCGACTAGCATCAGCATGTTGCATGTTTTGCTAATAATACGCGAAGTCCGCATTATTCGTAGGTAAAAACCCGTTTTATTTTCTCATTCCTTGTTTAATTAAATCAGTTATCTCAGAAATAAAAATAAAAAAAACGTTGGAATTTTAAATGTTATTCAGTAAAAATCTGTTAACGTTTAGCAATCCAATAAAACAACTAGCTATATACTTAAAGTTAGCAAAACAAGGCATTTTGCAACAATAAAGATTTCAAACAGTCTTATGCTACATTGTTGTCAGATGAGCTTTGTGCTTCATGTTTAAAGTCACCATTGAATCAAAAAGGACAATTCTTATTTTTTTCTGGAATGTTGCATTTATCATATATGATTTATCCATGCACATCATTATTTTTGTCTTATTCATGTGTCCTCAAAATCTTTAATAACTTCCCCTCCCTCTTGCAGCGACATCTCTTCTCTGATGACGTGTTTACTGTTGTGAGGGCGGGGCAACCTGTCACTCACATGAGATCCACCAATAGCAAAGCAGTCATCCAATTAATTCCCCATAAACAAAACCAAACGTTTTTTTCTCCTTCCACAGTCCTTTTCATACGCCACAATTGGGGAGAAAAGACTATATTGCAAGTTCTGTTTCACACTGACATTTAATCAGGCAACAAACATAAATATAATCCCAGAATCGTTTGGCAGTTTCATTGAATAATTTAAAAAGTTGCTTTTTATGAGTTAAACATCTTCAAATTTTGGAAATCCAAATCAATTAGAGAAGATTGGATTTGAAATTCCAGGTTATTGATGACACTAGAAATGGAAGGTCAAGTAATGTGCATTGCATTGTGGGATAGAGCATTGTGCTCCGTTGCATCTCAAGGAGATTCATATTTCCTGCAGAAAGCTGTCTGCATTTCCATGCATCTGGGAGCTTGCTAGTCTGGTACAAGAACACCTGAAATTCATAAGTGATCCGCCATTTTTGCTCATGGGCGCTCAGCTCTGCTGCCAGCTCATTTTGAGACAAAATGTCATGTGACTAATGACTAGACTTGCAAGAAAATGATGTCATGCCAACACTGATGAATCTAAAGGGGGGAAATACAATCCAATTCTTGCTACACATACAGATGGTAAAACATTTGCTATGATAAAATATGATGCAGTCTTGAATCTAACTGATAAATATAAACTTATGGACAAATTTCAGAAAAATAACATTTCAGACGGCACCACATCATTGTAATTTTAACAATTAAAACTTTATTGGAATGATACATGTTGCAAAATATTATTCTGTGTATTTTTTATTTTTAAACATACTCGATGTGTCCTACGGGTATCCGTCAACTTCTCCAGAAGGTAAAATAATTAAGACTGTTAAAGGCAGAGAATATACAGTATTGTTTCCCGAAAAAGGTACAATAGACTACACCATCACCATACCCATGTCGGGAGGAAAGAGACTCCTGTTATTGAAAATACACTTAGAAAATATGCAAAAGTAAATCAAATGTTTTCTTCATGATTTCTTTTTTTAAAAAGCAAATAGAAGAGTGTAGGAAACTGGATGTGTAGAAAGGCAAACTGTATCATGGACTGATGCACGCACGCACACACACGCACACACACACACACACACACACACACACACATGATTGACAATGTAAATGAACAGATGAGTGAGAGACTGGAGGATGTGTGACACCCATGTATTTGAAAGGGAGGGACAGGGCCCCAAGAATCAGGCAGACATGGAGGGATGACATGAATACCACCAAGAATGTCATGCTCTGACAAAAAAAAAAAAAAAAGGTGAGCCATAATTTCACCGATTTAAACCGCTGTTGCTTAAAACAGAAGCCTTCCATATCACGATCAAGCTCAAAGTCGAGGATAAAGCTAATAAGAAAGCCAACCTGTACATTAGAACTCAGTGCACCAGTTAAAGATAGTCTTACGTTGCTTCTAACATCACAAAACCAGTGCAGAAGAGCCTGCTGGCAAATCGAAATGTACAGAAGCATCATTTGAACACTGATTGTTTTGTTTTTCAGCTATTGAAACCCAAAAGGTGGAGCCGTTTGTCCTGTTTGTACACCCATTTTATGAAGTCTCCAGAAATGGGGCGAGTAAATGTCCCAGCAATAGCTAGGCATGCAGGGAAAAGAGTGAGGAAGAGGAAATCTAAACCTATCCAAATGTTGTGTGAAATACAAACATCTGCCTTTTACTTGTCTCCGTTTCTAAAAGTATGAATGATCAAAAACGGACCCAATCCGGTCCGTTTTGGCGGTGCACCTGGCAGCTTACAGTGACATCATTTCCTGAGCGGGAAATGCAAATGAACAGGTATTTGATCTTATACTGTAAAATCAATGGCATCATCCTGTAGTGTCCAATTGATGCTACCATTATTAAAAGACACACGGAGAGTTGCTTGAAATACCATTTTAACCTGGCACCGATCTGTAACATTCAGCAAAATTAAGTTACACTACTCTCATCATAAAAAAAAAAAAAAACAAACCAAAAAAAAAATTGCATGAGAAAGAGGAGCACCTAATGAGCAGACGACTCCTGAAGAACAAGCGATAATTGGCGTCTCACATTTAAATGTGAAGCGAGTACATTTTGTGCCACTAGAGGCAGCAAACAAAAAAACGCAAAAATAACGACTTATCAATCCATTCAAGCTAATATATTATGTCCTTTTCATTTGGTTACTCAACAGACTGCAGTTCAGTTTGGTGCCACTAGTGGCGCACTTCACCTTTAACATCTAATTAAATCTTCATTGACGAGAAGCTTTCCGAGCATAACGAAATAAAATCTTTGCAACACACTACGCACTATTGCACGCTTCTGCAAACTAAACAACAAAACAATTATGCGTTTGCATTTAGATTCTCTTGCATCCTAGAGTTAAAGAGCAAGAGAGAAAGTTGATCAATTCGTTGGACGATATTTCAAAAGGCCGAATGGAGCTTCACTAACTGGTCTTAATAATGCACGATAAAGTCTACACGAACAACAAGCTTATTTGAAGCAGAAATAGAGATTGATTCGTGAAGCCGTAGAGAGTTAAAACGTAATGAATATCCGTCTTCTGTAAGGATAAAAAAAAAAGAGAAATGCCAGAAAGGGTTTGGTCACTGGCAGGTGACACGGCAGAAACGAATAATAACGAAAAAACATTATCCAGGAACCGGGTGGAACCACAGAAAACTTGAACGTTTTCCTTTAAAAGCATCATTCTAAAAACAAGGAGCATTTGTGCTCGGCCAATTCACTGCATTCCTTCACTTTCCCATTTCCTGTTGATTTACTCCTGGAAAATTCATCTTTGAATCAAAGCCATTTAAGAAAAAGTGTAAAATCATGGATTTGGAGCTTTAAGTATGCTTGTTCATGTTACATAAAGTAGTGTTACGGTCTTATCGGTGGCCATTTTGAAGCCAACAAGTTCTATTCGTATGACAAGCTGGGCTTTTAGGACACGTTGAACGCCATAACATGATCTAGAGAATGATGATCCAAATCAACGATCTTCATACCAAGTGGCTGATTCTGCCTGATCTTAGAGCACTGTGGGAAATTGTACCCAACCAATATGTGATGATAAATTTGAAGGATGGTGGCGCGATGCTTGAAATTCAAAATGGCAAATGTGTGATATCTAAAACAAAAAGCCAGAACTCTTGAACGGAGTAAGTGGGATTGATTTGGTATTGGGTGCCAATAGGTGCACAGGAAGTAAACAAGATGTGACAGAGTGGAGAACTACAGAGCAAGGACACCTTTGCTGATAAAAAAAAGGGGGGTAATTTTCTCTGGAGAAGCCAAAATTCAGTACCAGAAAGTAACCTCTATATCTCTGAAAAAAGAAAAAGAAACAAAAAAGAAAGAAGAAGTCACAAATATCCCCATGCCAGCCAGTCACAGAGAAGTGACTGAATCTCTGCCCAATGGACCCTGGCTACCAAACAAGAGGGAAAACATGAAAATGGACAAGTAACAAGTGACGAAGGATCTGAAAAGGCAACACTGCTGGCGTCTCTCTCAGGACTTTCTGATCTTCTTCTCCCTCCATCCGTGTGTGAGGGCTCTACGTTGTTGTTGTCGTTGTTGTTGTTACCAGATACAGGCTCAGTCCAGTTCATCATCTCACCCTGGAAAACGTTTTCTTCTCACTGTTGCCCCACATCTAATTTCTCTCCATCCCTCTCCTCCACTCCTGCTGCTTCTAGAATTCAGCAAACTCCTTTCCACATTTCTCTGTGATAGACACCCGGATTTCTTCCTCCTCGTAGTCGTCAAAGTTGCTGGTGTCCCCGGGGCCTTTGCACTTAGGGATGAAGGGGGCCTCCACCTGAAAACAGACACAAATATACACAGATGAGTCAGCGGAAAAGGTTATTACATTTTGATTAAATATTAACAAAGGCCCCGATATTCTTCAAGCGAACACGAAGAACGAACGTTATTCATAAGGCCAAAACGAAGTTCATCTTGGGAGTTCAAAACTTTCCGGAAAAGTTCGCTCCGGCTGTTAAACCCTTTCCATTGGTCCGTGGAGATTAGGTGGGTGTGGCTTTGAGGCTCCACTTTAATTGACATGGAAATGTTCTCCGGTTCATTTCTTGTGCTCAAGTCCATCGAGGTCAGACGCGAGTGAAAACATGAACACACTGGAGAGCAGTTGTATGGTACAAACTTGATGTAACGCTCTTTTATACGGCACAAGGGGGAGTCATAGACAAGCACCAGTTAAGTTTTCTGCACTATATTCAAAGTCATCTAAAGACCATCCATAGCTTAATGTGAGGGGCAGAAGAATATTTACATCGTTGAATTAAAGTTTACGGAAACTCGTCTTCCCTTCGCTGCGGCTGTCAATAAATCAAAAAGAGACTCTTTTTAATATAATATATTCCCATTATAATACTTGGGGCCAGATTTAATAATCAGGGCAAATTAGAGAGAGCGCAATTCTAAAAAAAAGTGCAGATGGGAGTGGAGTGGGAGCGTTTTCTACTGTGGATTTGCATAAAATGTCTTTATCTTGCTGGAGTTTATCGCTGTTTCTAAACGATATTGTAATCGCAACTGGGTGTCTGTTAAATCACACAACATAAGGACTATTGATTGGCATCACACACACATACACACACAATAACTGGAATTTAAAACAGTGAAGAAACAAAAGATCAATAAACTGTTGGATAGATATACACAAGGATTTTGTGCGCTCAACATCTCTTCTCTTTGTGCCGTGAACTTTTCAATGCGTAGCGCTGTGACTGCATGTTGATTTAAGCGCATTATTCTGCACCCGCGATGCGCATAAGGAGTGTGTGCTGCTCTGTTTTGAAGCGTTTCATGTTATCGTGGTTTTGACCACTGAAAGATTATTAAAAGCCTACATTGTTCTCTCTCTTCCTCTCTCTCTCTAAAGGTGTTAATAGTAATTTTACACTGCAAAATGATAACTTACAAAATAATTTAATTCTTAACAATTATTTAATGAACAAAGCACACAAAAAATGTATGACAAAGCCCTATAATTAATCTGCATAATAGCCAGAGCCTTAAAACAGACAATTAATCGGCATAAATCATATTTATTTTTCAGACAATTAATCGGCAGTCAAATTTCTTAATCGTGACAGCCCTACGCACCACCAATTGGAACTTTGAAATGAGACGCAAGCCATAAACGAAAAAGTATTAAGTATAAAGTAAAAGTAGGGACGCACCGATACCCCTTTTTTCAGACCAAGTACAAGTACAAGTACTTACATTTGGGTACTTGCCGATACCAAGTACCAATATGAGTACTAAATAATACCATACAGTTCTTCTAACAATGTTCTATTTTCATCAGATGTTTTTCACTTTCTGACTGAAAGAAAGTAATTACAACTTGTATAATCAAATTGCTTGTGTTAAAGGAGCTATTTCTCACCCCTCCTCTTGACAATTTAGCAGAGCATAGTTTGCAGCAGGGGCGTTGCTAGACCCATTTTACTGGGGCACGTGCACGTGCTGTGCCCCAGTAAATCTGAAGTTTGAGTTTAACAATTTATTTTATTTGTCAGTGTATTTAATATAAATTATATTATAGGGTAATAGAAATGATCTATTTGCAACGCAGTAATAAACCAATCAATGCTTGTAAAAGCAACGCAGTTTAACCGAAACAGAAGCTGACCCACGCGACAGAAATCCGCGCGCGTCTGTGTTTCCTAGCAACAGCAGCGCGCACACATCTGAGCACACTGAAGTCCGGTGTTGGCACGCGAGGTAGGCTATGAAAACATGACGAAACAAACGTTTCTAAATAATACAAATACTCTTAAAAGTAAAATTGAGTCAGAGTCAAGTGATTGACCGTTTTGCCAAAATGAAGCATAGGCGGTCGCCTACAGTTCTAATGCTCAACAAATAAATCAACTTAGTTTGGACTTTGCTGGGGAACTTTGTTTTCTTTTAGAATATACATGCTCTTTATTTTATATAGTAGGCCTATATATTAACTCTTTATTGATTTATTGAAATGATGTAATTGTAAATTCTTGAAAAATATAAAGGCTAATTATTCATTGTTAACATTGTGTAATGTAGAAGAATGCAAATGTGCAAGAAAGTTTTCTCTACCTTTTCTATTTTCTAAAGTTTTCTATTTTCATACAGTGTTGCCTTTTATGGCACAAAAAAATAGAAATTCGTGTAACATGATTTTAAAGCTATTGTTATCCAATTTGTTGGCATTCAAACACCTTAAAATGCACATATGTAGGTCCGAGAAATCCAAATTTTCTCGGGGGAGCATGTCCCCCAACCCCCCTAAGTTACTCTACCCAGCATAGTGTTTTTGAAACAAACAAATTTAATTTATCTATCGGTAAGCCCCGCCCTCCTTAGTTACGCTTGCTATCTTAGACAAACAATGGGGCCTGTGCCCCAGTAGAGCTTAATGTCTAGCAACGCCCCTGGTTTGCAGTCATCATCGCTTATCTTAAAATATCTCCAAACGGCTGACATTACTCCTCCTCCGACTATCTAATCAACTGACGAGAGGTTAGGCTAATGTCTCGTTGCCATAAGGGGCCGTTGCAGTTCACATTCGTCATTTCAAATGTAGGCGCGCGGCAAGCCCGCTCATAATAGAAGCGATTCTATTTTTCGCTCGTTTTTCCCGGCGCGCTATGTTCATGGTTGCATAGCAATGACAGACACCACGGGAGCGCAAGTGCTTGTTGAAAGAAGGAGAAACATTTTACAGAAACAGTGCGGCCGCGCTCTCCACACGTTTTTAGACGCAATATGTGAGCGGCCCCTTAAAGGGATAGTTCGGCCAAAAATGATATTTAACACATGCATTACTCACCCTCAAGCCGTTCGAGATGCATATGTCAATCTTGTTTCAGACAAACACATTTTCAGTTATTTTAGAAAATGTCTTAGACCCTTCAGTGGATATAATGTGAAGCAATGGGGTCCACCTCCTTCAAGTCCCAAAATGTGCATACATCCTTCACAAAAGTAATCCATCCGGCTCCAGGGGGATAAACGAAGGCCTTCTGAGGGTAATCCGTGCGGTTTTGTCGTAAAAATATACATATTTAAAACTTTATAAATGAAAATATCTGACTTCCGGCAACGATCGACGCGCGTTCACGGGTGATGGAAGTAGCGTAGGAACCGTCGTGACGTAGAACGAACGCGCCTGCGCAGCCAGAGAGCAGAGCAAAACAACGTCTACGTCACGACGGTTCCTACGCTACGTCATACCTCGTACGCCGACTTCCATCACCCGTGAACGCGCGTCGATCGTCGATAGGCCTACTTGAGGGTGAGTAATGCATGTGTTAAATATCATTTTTGGCCGAACTATCCCTTTAAAGTGTTATGGGGTGCGGTTGCATCGGGGTAATTTTACGAGTACATGAGCACATTATTGGACCGACACCGAGTACTGGTATCGGTGCATCCCCAAGTAAAAGTATAGCGTTCGCCATGTGATTGATGGCCAATGTCGCTAGCAGAGCAGAAATACATAATCATGCTTCGCTTGGTCCCTTCAAAGTCACGTTGGATTTCCTCCTTAACATAAAGGTTGACTAGTGTCTGGACTTCGGCGTCGGTCTATCTATCGCTGTTTTCTATGTTCGTGGAGTAAATATATAGGCTATAAACTCGGTGTTTGCACAGCTTTTTAACTATTTTCGCATGCGTTCAGCCAATTGGCATACAATTACGTCACTGGTAGTTCCAATTGTGCTGGGTTAGACACTATTCTAAAGTAGGACCTAATTCAGTCCCCACAAAAGGCGTTCCTAGAACTAAAATCATTCCCAGTTCCAGTGATGCTACTGTACACCAAAAGCACTTTACAATCATCTCTCCTCAACCACCACCAGTGTGCAGCATCCACATGTACTGATGATTGTTCACAAAATGGGACCAATTTTGATATCGGGTTGACTTAAAGCTGCCGTCGGCAACATTTTTTTTATCATATTCAGTGAAATCGACACTATAATCCGACAGAACAACATAAATAAAGTGGTTTTAGAAAAAAACCCGAGCTTCTAACTCCACCTGGAGCGTGTTATTTGTTTTGCAAAAATCCACAGCTCCCGGTTCATCGGGTCCAATCAGCGCAGGGGGGTGTGAGATCTGACTGTCAATCACAGATCGGGCACACGCCACCCCTCACGCACGTTACAATCACATGCACACGCCTGAAGTTCGCGGAAGTTCGCGCAGTAACGAAGAGTGATGGCGGAAAATCAAGTAAGCTCATTTAGAGTATGACGTTAGCAATTGCAATCTATTGGTAGATTAGCCAGGACAGCATACATCCAAATAACCCATGGTGTTGATGGATGCTGATGAGACGGGCGGGTTCACTGAAAATCTGGTGCACACGCACTGACGAGCATGAACTCGGTCACGGTGGGAGGGTATTAGTTGATAGTGGGGGAGGGCCATGAGAGTTGTAAACATTCAAAATTGTGTAAATCCACTCAATCTGCCAGACTTGCCGACTTCAGCTTTAAAGATTGAGGAAAAGGTGAGAACATTGAAAGAACCCAGTCTGATTCAGGTACCTTCTTCTGGTAGATTGCGATCCAGTCGGTGGTTGCAAACCACTTGTGGCCCTTGATGTCGTTGACGCCGTTCTTGAGGTTCCCGAAGCGCTTCGTGAGATCTACCTGCAGCAGGTTCCTCAGCAGGTCCTTCAGGTCAGAGCTAAAATGCGAGGGGAAGCGGACCTACAGGGAGATCGAGACACACCGTCAGTGCTTGGGATTCATGACGCATTGACTTCCGAAACACCAGACAGTCTTATCACAATTGACACAAATGATATTTAATAAACGAGTCAAAGCAACATGTCAGTTTATCTGTCAAATCCTAATTAACTGACAGTGACTGACTACTTAAATTTAGAGCGCAGCATATCTCACACTCAAACCATAAAACCAATGGAAACTGTTGACAAAAAACCTAGATGACACAGTTTCAGAAAGGGTATTGTTCAAAATCCATGTATAACTTTGATAAAAGGTCTTGATCCACTGCAAATACTGTTTTGTTTGTTATTTCGGGGCCTTGGGTCTTCCAGAAGATTATACACCTTCTGACTGTCATCAGACAAACAGAGTTCCGGTCCGGAGATATAAATCTCAGGGAAGATAGTACATGGACACTTTTTGGGGATTTCTTGGGATTTTTTTTTGCTCATTATCATTTAAAGAGACATGCACCGAAACGGGTCGCTGTGAACAGAGCTGTTTTTGAGGAGGTAAAAAGGGTGTTGTTTTACACAACCATTTAGGAATTTTAACCAAAGTATGTTACAAACTTTACACGAAGACCCTAAAGAATCATACGAACTTGTGGAAAATGGGCATCCGATGACCCCTTTAAATAATACATACAATTCTGGTTTGTTTTTCATGAAACCCTAGTGCAGTGCACAGTGAATGAAATCCTAATATTCTGTGCTCACCTTCCCAGAGACAATCTTCTCGTAGATCTGAATGGGCTGGTCAGCAAAGAACGGAGGGTAACCAGCAGCCATCTCGTAGATCAGCACTCCCAGAGCCCACCAGTCCACTGCCTTATTATAACCCTAAGAGACAGAGAGAGCAAGAGGAGGCAAGGTTATGCTGGAATGGACTAGCCAATGATCAACAAGTAAAGCAGCTTTGTCACTAACTTTACTGAGGATGATTTCTGGCGCCAGGTACTCGGGCGTGCCGCACAGTGTCCAGGTCCTGCCCTTTACACGTTTAGCAAAACCAAAATCTGTTACCTGAGGGGAAAAAGCAAGAAGAATGACCATAAAAATAGTATATGAACAGAATCCAACATTAAAAAAGAACCTGCATGTTTGCAGTCTTGTAGTTGCTATCATTACATAAAGCCATCTGCATGTTTACCTGTATGTATCCCTGCTGGTCTATGAGCAGGTTTTCAGGCTTCAGATCTCGGTAGATAAGATCAAGCGAGTGAAGGTATTCAAAGGTCAGAACTATCTGGGCAGCGTAGAATCGGGCATGAGGCTCACTGCACCGGACAGAGACAGACAGACACAACGTAAACAAACAGAGGTCATGGGACCTGCACGCATAGTAACTATTCAAAAAGGTGAAAAACATCATTTTGAATGGTTTTCAGATGAAACGGGGCAAACAGCGTGTCAGGACACCGTTGCCACTGTTTGACACGTCATGTCAACTACCCTAAAATATTTCATTACCTGGACTGCACGTTGTTTTTGTTCTTTTTGAAAAATAACAGTAATATACAGCTATAATATGATACGTTGTGTGCCTGGTTAACGCCATATATTCAGCAGACACAACCAACATGTCAGGCAGCAATTACTTGTGCTCATGATTCAAATATGAGGATAATATACAATCTATCTATGTCTTTTGACTATCAACGTTTTCTGGTCGAGAACAATGTACTTAGACAGAAAACTATCAAGATAGATCTTTTAACTGCAAGCTTTTTAATGGATGTGCACCAAAAAAAAAAAAAAAATTAGCCAGAAAAATTGGCAGTACGCAAAAGAATCCACTTGCATGCTGCAGTCACAATGACAAGTTATTCTATAATAATAATAATAATAATAATAATAGTAGGGATGCACTGATGTATTAGCTAATAACCGATATCAGCTGATAAATGCAATTATTTTCACTATTGGCCACTATTATTTACTATTAAAACACTATAATTATTTCTACTGATAAAAACAGCCGATGATCAGGGCTGATTATATCCAAGAGGGCGGAAAAAGCTGCGACTCACACTGTGTGTATAAAATCTCTCGTGTTGAATTTAGGGCTGTCAAAGTTAACACGACAATAACGTATTAACGGTTTAAAAACAGCAACGTTAAATCAGGCTCTTTTTGACCCTATGAATCATCCATAGTTCGATCCAGGGTTGCCAGGTCTGCGGTTTTCCGTACACCAAAATATATTTATCACACTTCCTATCCAATAATCACAAAGAGCTTTGTGTTTTGTTACTTGTGATAACAAACAAAGTCTCAGCTTTCAAATTCTGGCCATTTTATCACGAAATCCGAACAATAAATGGCGTTTTGACGCTCTTAAATGAAGACGTGACAGATCACTATAGCGACTCAGTTCAATACACTTTAATACAAGTTACAGCATGAAAAAACATGCATGAACATCAAAAGGTATCTGGAAAGATACAGTACAACTTACTGAAATGTATCTGATCTCATGTAGTCTCTCAATCAGCATTTAAACCGCAGAAAGACGTCATTAAAACAGCTTGTGAACAATGTCACCTAAAGTTGTATTTACCTCAGGCAATATTCACAGTTCGTTAGTTAGTAATAAAAACACTAGCGATGAGCTTGTTTACTGTTTATATGTAAGTTTGAACAAATTTGTCATGAAAGCTACCTTCTGTGCAAAAGTGCAGAGGCACGTTTCAAAGAAAACGTAGGAGAGCCCCAGTAAGAAAAAAAAGAAAGACTGAATGCAATGTGACTGCAATTACTTTATGTTATGACAATGTTCTGTAATTTTCACACTTAATAGACTATTTATAAACGCATGCCATCTATCCGTTTCCACGCATTCCATCTCTTCAACCAGAATCGCGACCGAAATCACACTCACGTCCGAAAACAAAAACAGCATTCAATCTTTGCCATCCTCAGCAAGCATCTTGGACAGCAAAATGACCAGGCATTGAGAGCAAAGAAATAAAAGTAAGAGAACAGGGAATAGATTAAGGGGTTTAATAGGAATTAGTATTGGCAGAGAAATTTAGTCAGACTGGCGTAAAATATCCAATATCACACATTTCAAACCATCAGTCAGCGCAGCAGTTTCTGAGGAAGGTTGTACCGACAAAAATTAAGGTATGAGAATCAGTTTAAGTTTAGTTGCTACAAAGTGCCTCCAGAAAGAAACTCTGAATACATTACAAAGGTTTAACAAGTTAACCTCGACCATCTGAGACTGACAGTGGATCAACTCAGTGGATTCAGTCGATGTAGTCTGCAGTTACGCAAGATTTACTGCAAAATGTAGCAACACATTTCACCATCAGCACTGCACATTTGACCAATAAGTCTTTGAACTTTGCAGATAATCCAGTAGTATTTTGAATATGATGCAGTTTTGAGTGTCATCATAAAGATGACGTGGACCAATTTGTAGTACATCACTAAAAACAGTAGAAAACAACAAGTAGCTATAATAAAAGAAAGCAATATGTAGTAATTAGTAGTAGTACGTATGTAGTGATAAACCAAATTAACGGTTGGATAGAGTAATCTTATGCAGCTAGTGTGATATGCATAGAGAAAACACACCTGAACCGGCCGATTCTGCGTAAGTGGGAGAACATCTCTCCTCCAGGAACATACTCCATTACCATATACAGGTTAGTATTGTCCTGAGTGGAGAAAACACAAAAGAAAAAGTACAAAAACATTTAGATACACACACACAAAGATTTTTGATTGTTTTTAAAGAAGTCTCTTCTGCTCACCATGTAATATTGTGAAATATCGTTTTCTATTTTAATATATTGTAAAATGTAATTAAATTCTGATCCAAAGCTGGATTTTCAGCATCATTAAACTAGTTTTCAGTGTCACATGCTCCTTCAGAAATCTTTCTAATATGCTGATTTGATGCTCTAGAAATATTTCTGATTATTATTAATGTTGAAAACAGTTGTGCAGCTTATTTTTGTGGAAACCTTGATTTTTTTCAGGATTCTTTGATAAGTTGAAATTTATTAGAAAATGTAATTATTTGCAACTTATTAACTGACTATCTCATGCTTCTCCAAATCCTAACTGTCATCTCACACACACACACACACACACACAGCAAATACCTTGAACGAGTGCTCCAATCGCACCAGGAATGGGAAGCTGACAGCCTGCAGGATGCGTTTCTCATTCAGTGTGTGTTCTATCTGTTTCA
Organism: Rhinichthys klamathensis goyatoka; assembly: GCF_029890125.1. Classification (NCBI taxonomy): domain Eukaryota; kingdom Metazoa; phylum Chordata; class Actinopteri; order Cypriniformes; family Leuciscidae; genus Rhinichthys; species Rhinichthys klamathensis. The sequence continues at coordinate 2,901,586 of NW_026606567.1, forward strand.
GTTTAACCACCTGAAAGACAGGAGAGAATTAGCTCAACAAACACACACACACACACACACACACACACACACGTTTCACTATATTAGTAAGGACATAGCATAGACTTCCATTGATTTTATATCATGTTGATATATGGCCTAAACCAACCCCTAACCCCTAACCATACCCATCACTGAAACCTGTGCAGAACACTAGATTTGAATACAAACATGTTTTGGCCAATTTATAAGCCTTTTTAACTAGTGAGTACCAACAAATTGTCAGTTGTCATAATCAGTGTTGGGGAAAGTTACTTTTAAAAGTAATGCGTCACAGTATGTCTTTACTCCCTACAAAAAGTAACTAATTATGTTACTTTTATGGAAAGTAATGCATTACGTTTCTTTAGCGCTACTTTTTCCCACCTGGGATGGGCTTGCTTGCTTTTTTAACCTCTTCAGACAACAAAACAAAGTTATATTTTAGGCAAATGTAAAAGTGCAAAGTGATTAGTAAATGCCTGCTCACATTTAGTCTAGAACTACAATAACCATCATGTTCACACGGCGCAAAATAACTCCCAATTTCTCTCAACAGAAGAGCTGTCATTCAATAAATAGGGAAACAAAGTAACTTGTGTTACTTATTTGAAAAAGTAACTCAGATATTTTGTTGGAAATTTAAACGTAATGCGTTACTTTTCTAGTTACTTGAAAAAGCAATCCGATTATGTTGTTCGCGTTACTTGTAACACTGGTCATAATATTTCACTATATAAGTGAGGACATTTGGCAACTATACAAGTATAGCCAAACCTGTAAACACACACATACACCTTTTAGCGATGATTTCTGTTAGAGTGCCTTACCTTCTGTTTGTCAAGGATCTTCATGGCAAAATGCTGGCCTGATTCTTTGTGCTTGACTAGCATGACTCGCCCAAACGAGCCAGTGCCCAGAGTCTTCAACCTCTCAAAATGGTCCAGAGATGCAGTATTCTGTTCATTGAGAGAAATAAAGAAGAAAAGAAGATGGTAATTTAGGTAAATACATTTTGCATGTACAAAGACAAATTTAACCCTGACTGTTCTTGTGTGGTCAAACACATACTGATTATTAATGTGGTGACTGATTATTTGACTTGTTATATCATTTGAATGTTCACCAACAACAAGATCTACATTTCAAAGAAGGACTTTCAGAAATGTAATGAAATACAGCACACGACTTTACATCAAAATGTGAACTCAAACTCTTTTAAAGACTTAAAAAGACAAACGAACAGCTGGTCAGTTCACCTTGTGTCCAGAAGGAGGCGCACACCTTCTCACATTAGCTCACAGGCTGACAAAGTGAGTGTGTGCAGTGCAGAAAATGGGATTAACTGACCTGTGCTGGGTTCTCCCATTTCTTTAGGAAATCTTCTTTGGCTTTAGCGAGAAACTCCTTAACTGTACAAGGAGAAAGGGGGAAATAATGGTGTGAGATTATGTGCACAACAGATCAACATGTACCATGTTGCACTCAGGGACATGCTTATGCCCTAAGCAAATGTCTAAAGGGGGCATTGCCTATTGAATTTATTAAAATGTCAACACAAGTAGGACATGTAAAAACAGTAGAGGTGACCATAGCAGTATGGCTGTCAACATTAACCTTTTACAGCCTCTAAAGCACATTAAAGTCCAGAGTTACTGGTCTACCCTTATTTATGACAGTAACTTGCAGCATTTCAGCCAGCTGTGCGGTCTGAAGACTGCTGAGAAGTACTACTTTTTCTACACGTCACACTGCATGTACACAAAGTGAATCTTGTGAAAACATGTCAGATTTCACTGTAGATAAATAAAATGATTCCCATTATTCTCAAAAGTGATATTCAATACAGTGTATTAAAGTACTTTACACATAAGCAGTGTATCAAATATACCACAGTGTTTACATTTTTACTCCGCAATAGGCATTCCAGCATGCTTTTCATTATGTTTTAATGTTGATTTAAGGTATAAAATCAGTGGAATTCCGCATATCTGTGGAGCTTTACACAGACGTTGTGGAAAGACACATAACATTCAGAGCAAAGCTACACTACCATCTATAGAAATTGGCTTTCTAAACTTTGGTCCCCGTATTGGGCACTTCTGTTTTTCATCATGTTTGTTGTGTGTTCAGAGCCTGTGGCAATCACTTTCATTGCCTGTCTGTGGTAAGGCCTGTTCTAATTTCCACTGTTGTTAAAACCACATCGACTGAGCTCATGTTATCTAATACTTCCTGAGCCCAACATGACAGAACAAGAACTCAGACCCAAATCAATATCTACAGACTCTTTCTCGCTTCATATATCTCTTGCATGTATGTGAAAAAAATTATCACAGAATCATAATGTCTGCTTCAGAAACAGCGAGAAAGAACCAAGTCAGACATCTGATAAGTGCACCAATGAAGTTACACAAATGCATTCGAGCATGTTTCTCTCTTCTTATGGGGCTGTGTGGGAACGTTAAGATTACAGGCTCTTCCTCATTCCACACGACCAGCGCTTTCTCTTGGGAAACGCAAGCTGTCACTGCCACTGAGAAGATCCAACTGTTGCAACTGCAGCGCAGTGAGATTCCTGCCATTGAGGACCCTACTGTACGATTCACCCTCACCTTTCAATGCTTTTAAATCCAAAGCAGGGGCATTAAACGATCTATCTCAGTGGTGAAAGAGTCAGATGGCGTAAAGCGAGGTTACCGCCATTATCTTCGATCCACATGCCCCAGGCAGAACCAGTGAGAGAGAGAGCCTCACCCCACAACTTCCCGTCAATTCCCCTGCCTTATTATCTCTGAGAGAGATTCAGGAGTTTTCTTTCTCACAAACACAGTGGTCGATGGGACTGCACACACTCCAGGGTCATATTTCAACTTCATTTAGATAATCTGTAGAGGAACTACAGTAGAAGATAGAGAGGCAGGGGAGAGGACAGTGTCCAAAGTTCACCTAAACTCGATGTTGATCCAACACTCAATAAAACAACTAGAGGTGCTTGAAACAGATTCAAAACAAAGGTCAGGCCTCAACAGCTACAGCACATAAACAACCCAAAAGAAAAATCAAAGAATTACATCAACCACACATAAAAATAGCCCAGCTACAATTTCATAAATGGCTCAGGATATGATCCTTGCCTTAGTGCTGGTTTCCCTGACAAACGGGTGCTATGACTAGAGGGAAATAACCGATTCCCACACAAAGTTAGCCGTGCCCTTACCGTCCACTAGGAGCGTGGGACCCTCCACTGCTCCACCACCACCACCCCCTCCTGCTCCTCCTCCTCCCTCCACCGATCCTCCTGAAGAACGAGATTCCCGCTTCCCACCATGCCTTCTGGAGCTTTTTCGGTCACACATGGGCCCTGCTGAGACTGTTCCTCCTTTCTCCTCTTCCTCACAGCATCAGGCTCATAGCCCTACGCCTCTTCCTAAGAGGTCCCAGCACACCTGGCCCTCGCATCCACTTTAGCACAAGGCTACGGGTGTGTGTGTTCAACGCTGCTTTTGTCTTCAAGCGCGGCTGATGATTCAGTCTGCTGCTCCTGCTCTTCCTCGAGCGCCGAATGCTGAACTGAAGCCCTCGCTTTCTGTGCGGACATCACCCTGGTAAATCAATCGGCCTCATGCTTCGTTTGTATCAATATTTATTCTGTACACAGTGCCATTCCACTCACCCTCAAGTGGAACACACACTCCTAAAATGCAAGCACATACACAAACACACGCACCAGATTGATCCAAATAGGGACCTGGTCGCAAAGGGGAGGGACAAACCTATAACAGCAATGTTGCATCTAATGAGTTGCATGGACAATACACAGATAGTGTGGCAGTTCCCATCAACTTAAAGAAGCAAAGGAATGGTAGACTATTATGATTTCTCTAGCGTGTGGAGAAATAAAGTGGACGTAAAGGGTATGGCATAAAGTGCCTCCCGTTGGTCCCCTTAAACATTGGCATTGTCCTCTAGTGGACAGAGTCCACAATTGATTAGTCAGATCAATCAGTGTGGCCCTCGGCTGCTGTTGCTCGCTCTGACGCATACCAAAGGGGGTCGGCTAGTGGTGCATCGACTGCAGGAGTGCCGCTGGTCCACAAAAACACACACACTCATTTGAGAACAGCACCCATTTGCAGACCATGCAGCCCAAGGCCTGGCATTTCAGACTCTAAATGCAGTGGCACTGCGAGAGTGAGGCAGAGGCACAGGAAGAGTCAGGGACAGATGGATTTAAAGACTGAGCCAGATCCAGCCACCCTGGCCAGGTGGAGACTCAAGGGACAGTGACACCTTTGGTAAGTCTCTTACATGACCTCATTTCTCAAGACTATGGGTGCTGCTCTGGTCTAGGTATAATCTCTTTTCAGCTCTCAGATATTTGGCATGCTTCCACAGGCTGACTTTGTGGATACAAAGTTAGTAAAAGTAGGAGGTATTTTAAGTAAACGTCAATGTTCTCTAGTGTTTTTTTTTTTTTAAGTTGAGCCTTTTAAAGTGTCAGGGAGCAGAGAACAGTCAACCAAAGAAAACAGTTGAAAATAGGAGAGTTGACCAAAACAATTACTGATTTAACAGAAGCTATGCAGACTCTACCTGTTAAACATGTCAAACCACAAATGAAGTGCTTGTAGTGCAATCGGCAGACTTTCAAAAAGTCTCACCCAACAGTCCTTTGAGAGTGGGTAAGCGCTAGGTGTGTAACAGTTCAAATTACTCACGGTTCGGTTTTTATCACGGTTTCAGGGTCGCGGTTTTGGTACAGTTCAGTATGTGCTATGTTTAAGGAAAAAGGACTACTGCCAAATAAAAATAAGGAAAATAAGAACAAATAATCAAACTACAAGCAAAAGCACAAATAAAAACAAGAGCAAAGATAAAAAAATACCTGCTTTTCAGGTCTCTAACAGTAGTTTCTAGCTACAGACACCGAATAAAGCAATCAAATGTAAAATAAGGGCCCAATCAGACAGAACGCGTTTTTCAGGTTTGAAAATGCGAGGCACACCTCACTGCCTTTTTTTTGACTGACTTATTTTAATTTTAAAAAGAGCAGTGCGCTGCATTTTTTTTTATGTTGCTAGGCAACCACCAAATCATCCTGTCAGTCAAATCACGGATTATAGCGCGAGCGCTCTAGAATCATTGGTTTGCTGTTAAGTAGGGTAAACTGTCATATTAGCAGAAACATAAAAAAAAATGGAAAAGCAGAGTGCTGGCTCTGACCTTGATCGAGGGTGAGGTGTGTACAAACATATAATCTGTAAACTTCACCACAATGGAAGGCCGGCCTCTCCATTCATTTGATTGGACAATGAGGAAAAAAACACCCCCACGAATTACGTCGGGTGCTTTTCTGCTCAGAGTTGATTTTATTTTCAACTTCAGGCACTCGGAGTGCTCCTACAAAAACGCGAGGCGCAACGGGTGGCTAAAACGCGAGGCGCCCGGGGCGCAGAAACAGCGCGCAAAACACTCACTGCCAATAGAATACAATTAAAAAAGGCACCTCTCATTGCAAATAACGCATTCTGTCTGATCGGGTCCTAACACTGCATATAATCTTCACTGTATAAATTAAATAAAGATTCATCGTTATTAAAGTTACAAAAGCTATTCAGTCAAGAGCAGTGAGTGATTTCCTTGTCTTTTGTCATTTGATTAACATTCAAAAGCACAGTCAGCAGGAATATTAGGCTGCTGTCACTTTAATAATAATGCACGGATCTAGGGCTGCAACGATTAGTCGACGTTGTCGACAACGTCGACAATAAAAATTTGTCGACAAATATCTTTGTTGTCGAGTAGTCGTTTGATCTCACGTGACCTAATGTAAGGGCCTGCAATATCGCGATTTGACCGCTACGGCGCTGTAGCGCTAGAGTGTAGTGCAGCCCTTACAAATGCTATTGCGGTAGAAGAAAACACAGCGCGAATTATGACAGTGCAAACGAATCCGAACTAGCAAGGTTTAGGTTTGGGAAAGTTTCACAAAACTTCAAATCAAGAATGCTGTCGTGTGCAATACATGCAAGGCGGAACTTGCTTTTCTCCCGTGAAAAAGCACAACATGCATGTTGGAGTGCAAGAGGAAACATCCCGGCAAAAGTGGAGCCGGTGAGAAGTGAGTGTTCTCCAGCTGGAGCTTACTAACCAGCGGTAAATCTCTCTTTATTAGAGAATGCAATACTACTAATAATAGTAATAATATTATCAATAGTAATATAATTACAGTAATGTGATGACTTATTTTGCATAGAATAAAGCTTGATCGAGCTTAGGAGTCAGGGCTGTTTTTATTATTGTAACACTATTAGTATATTAGGTATTATTATAGTCTTATCACTTGCCTGTATTTTGTTCAATAATCATGAAGACTTACAAAACGAGATGTTATATCCTTCATATGATATAGGAATAATATCATGGCAGTTACTTTATCATACTATAAATTAAAAGGTGAATGAGAACGTCTCTGTCAGCTCAATTGTCATGTAAAAAAAATATTGTAATTTTATACTTATAATAATTGTTTGCAGATTAATATTTTACCATTCTTTGTGTCCTGAAGTAAATGTCCCTTTTTCTGTTTCAGTTCTAAGAAAAGCAGTGGGCCTATTAAACAATGCTTAGAGAGCATTTGTGTGTGATTTGAGTTGGACCGAAATCTGAAAACTTAAAGAGAATGACCTGTTTAGTTGGCTCAAAGTTCATTAAAACAACTATTTCAAAAGCTGAAGTGATTTTCTTTTTTTATATTATAGTTAGAATATGTATAACTCAATGTTTTAACTAATTGGAAAAGCTGAATAATCGTTCCAAACTTACTGATTAGTCTGCGAAATAATCGACGATTAGTCGATTAATTGTTCTAATAATCGTTAGATTAATCGATTATCAAAATAATCGTTTGTTGCAGCCCTACACGGATCCAGTACACTGATACACATGCCTTGTCTTTCTCAACGGTTTACATTCACTCACGACATAACCTACTATGTTTGCTAGGATACTCGCCAAAACGGGCATGTTGAGAATTTTTTTGTGAATTTGTCCGTTCAAGCACAAGACTTAAAAAAGAACTCAATATTTGCGCGCTGTCTGAGACGTGGCTCTCTCCGTGTGCGCCCTTTAGATGAGTGCACACACAAATCTTCTTACGGCGTGCGAGCTCTCTTTCGCGTCTTCTTGCGCTTGAATGTTTAAATTGACAAGGCTTAAAGGTGCCATGTGGAATGTCTGCCAAAAAAGAAATTCATACTCCACATATTCCATACCAGATGGGAGCAGTATACCTCCAGAAAGTTGGCCTACTCTAGTCTGTTTTTTAGTTTCGGGTTGTTAATCTTCTAAAACCGTCAAATCGTCCGCTTTGTCCCGCCAAAGCCTAATTTGATCGGTGAGTGATGTAGAATATAATGACTGGTGCGCTTGACAGGGCTTATAACGAGCAGAGAGAGAGAGAGAGCCCCGGCCGCGCGCGCGCACTCTCACGTCTTCAAACAACACGAGCGCAGTCCTCCTGCTCTCTCTCTCTCCCTCGCGCATATTAATCAAATCAATTGACACGATAGTAAGACCGCAGTTCATTTGGAGATTTTTAGAGATTAGAGACTCAATGAACAACATCTCAACACTAAATTTTAAAGGCCGGTCTCATATAGACGCGATTGACATCAGGTTCAAGTACGCCCACAAGCCGTGCGAGTTATTCGTGTACTGCAGTTTGGCTGGTGGTTATGTATTTTGCCCGCATACCGCCTCCCATGGCCGAAACTGGTATTACGACACCAGTCGGGCCGGCGCTAGTAATTTAGCATGCTAATTTAGGTTTATATCTCGGCAGCACTATAACTTGTCAATTTTTTAATGACATCATTGCACTTATTTCTTCTCATTCTTTTGATGCGTGTAGCTCATTTTTTGGATAATTTTACCTCGATTTTTACATAGGGCACCTTTAAATGAGTTTAGTTTAAACACAGATAGCAATGTGTGCTGTTCAGGTCTCACCTGCGCTCGCGCGCTATCAACACCTGGGTGATGACGGCGTAAATGACTGGTCATAATCATATTAGAGCATACAGCACTCCTGATGAACAAAGTTCAACAAAGATTCGATTTTTAAACAAGAACCATTACACCCCTATAAGCATCATATGAATGGATAAAGCTGTTAGCATTAGTTCATAATTCAGACTGGCAGGAATGAACAGCAGAACACTGGGACCCCAAAAAAGCGGGATTCACTGACAGGTTTCCAGGAGACAGACAGCCAGCTTCCCTGGAACTCCGGTATGACGCATCCAACGCCAGGCAACAGCACAAACATTAGGAGATGAATTAAAAAAGGCTTTGTACCCAGAATGTGCGTGTCGGCAGTCCCACATCAATCCACGAAGCACACAGAGAGGCGCTTATTTAAACTCAATCTCCATATCACCCATGACTTAAGTTTACAACATCCCATTATGAAAAACATCTGTAGTTATTGGTCAGTCAATATGGGTTTTCAAAGGGTAATACTAACATCCAGAGATAAGGGTAATCAGAACAATAACACATACATTATATAATGGTTATGAAAGCAATTTTCAGAAATAAACTGTAAGACTTATTTTAAACAACACTTACTTAAATGTAAAAAGAAACCGTTTATCCTCAATTGACCTCAAATAGTCTGGTCGATACCCCAGTCTATCACTATCCATAATCAAAGGCGAGATATTTAAAATGATTATCAGTTAATCTTACACACACACACAGTCAGGCCAGCACTTCAGACGGGGAGTTAAGACCTTTAGACATGCAGGTTTCTCCGCCCCTTTGCCAAGCCCCACCTTCCACAGCTATATCCAAACCCTCACTGTGCCAGCAGCCTTAACTACCATAATGCCTCAGGTCAGTCACTCACTCCAGCAAGAGGCCTCTGACTCCTCCTGGGACTGGTAGTAGCCTCCCTCCCCATGGCTAGAGTCTCCGAGACAGGGACCGGCTCGCTGGAACAGCCTCTCTGCCAACCTCTGCAGCACTGACATCGTAGACAGCCGTTAAAGCAAGCGTGGCGCAGAGGCATCCGGCTTTATACAGCGGCGTTTCAAAACTGTTTTTACAAAATAGAAGTTAGTGTCCCTACTTGTACGAGACTCTTCTGTCTTGACCTCTCGGATTCGGGACTCAGGGCTGAACCTTCTCCGTTTCCTTGCCTTCCTGTGCCGGGCTCACACACCCCGTTTCCTCCCGTGGGCTTCCTTGAACAGTCAGGGACTTCTGTTTCCACCACAGCCCACCTTAGCGTTAACCCTTACTGTTGTACCTTGATCTGATCCACAGCGTTGTCTGCCATGTCGTCCTCTGTTGTCCGTCCAGACAGTAAAATATGGACCTCCTTGGCTCATGGCCCCGGATGGCAGCCAGCACCTGTCTCTGGGGATCAAGGCAGTCCACCGGTGATGGGGCAGACAGGGATGTGAAGCACGGCGTGAACAAAGTCCCCCATTCCAACCAGGGGAGGGAGTGCAAAAGCCCACCAAAAAAAAAGAACCCACTCCATTTTTGCAACTGAATGTATCAAGCATATTCAAATGACATGCAGTCACATGCAAATAGAAATCCAGTCTTCACACATAGATTCTAGCAGCAGCATGCCACTGAGATCCATTTCACACATATCTGTTTCACCGACGACACTAACTATGCCTGCTGCATGCTCGGCTCGAAAGGTTCTTTGACTTTGGATGAAACTGTGCATCAAATATATGGCAGAGAAATTGTATACTGTGTAGTAGACCAATAACATGTACTTGAACTTTTTCCGACATCAAACTTTAGGTTTAAAAAAAATATGAATAATGCACTAAAAAGCAAAAAATATTTATAAATATATATATATAAAAGAGTAAATTGGCCCCATCCCAAATGCCATCATGCTGCTCTTTTTTTTCTACACATGTGATGAACAGGTCGAAATTATTGTTTACGTTTAGCATATTCAACCTTCACTTTCTTTGAAGAGGAGAAAAAAAATCCTTTTGAGCTCCGCAGAAAAGATGAGAAAATTAGGAAAATTTTCATTTTTGGGTATATAATTCCATTAATGTATAACGTACAGATTTTAGATGCTGTAATTGAACATCGATTGTTTTAAGTTTTTCACCATTTTGAATTCCCTTTTTTTTTGCAATTCAAGGCATCACGACAAATTCATCATAAAAGTAGGCTACTCATAATTAATAGGAGTTCATAAAAGCTGCATACACAATAATTATAACATTGTTAAAATATAACAAAAAAAGCTGTTTTTTAAAATAGTTTTAGGTGAAGTACAGCATATCCCACTAAACCACCAAATTACACTCCTTCAATAAGGTTCTTCTTTATAGAGCTTCACATTATCCTATGAAAACATTTAAGCAGATAATGCCTATTATTGGATAATACATGCACTGAATTCAAGTCAAGCGATTATTCATAGAATATTAAATCAGCATAAGAGAAAATAGAGTCAAACTAATATAATAAAAAAGACAAAACTAATATCATAAAACAGAAAATTCAGACTAAATTCTGATTGGATGAATCGGGTTCAAAAACAAATTGAACTTGGTGACATCAGATGAATTGTACATTGATGCCGCAAATTGCAACGTTTTTCAACAGCCATAAACAACTAAACAGCTACATCCAACAAATACCTTAAGTAATTCCTCGCGTCACAGTGTGTATTTTAGGATTACTTTATGTTACCCGATTATTCTCACATGTAAATAAGTCAAGCAGACTTGCTTGATATGTTCAGTACCGGGGTAAAACTGCATTGCAAATTCTCTACCAGGTAACACAGGTCTACTGTCACAGTGTATACAAATATAATCATACCACCCATCCCTAGCAGGCAAAAAGCACTTATAAAATAAAGGAATATCTTGGAGACATCTGATTTCCAACAAGTTTTCCAACAAGAAAAAGACAAAGCAGAGAGATTACATCGCCTGAAGATGCAGACAGAAGGCCACACACAAAGTGGTCTTGTTCATGACAGTGGTCATCACATGATGTTCAAGAGACTGTTCAGCATCAACACTCCCGGCTGGCTAGATCACACAGACTGCATCATATGACCCCGCCTCCACGGCTTCACCAGCCCAGACCTCCTCCTCGCAACGGTTCCCAAGTGCTCTCTGAAGACCCGCGCCAGGCCTGTGTTTATGTTTCGGGTCCTCTTCACTCACATCCCCCTCATAAAAACAATTATTGCTGGTTTGACCCCTGGGGTCAGAGATTCCTTTCTCATGAAATCCAGTGTGGCTGCTGAATTAGGGCCCCTTTCCTCAGCTGTTCCTGGAACAAGCTTCCATTTACGATGATATGCAATCATCGCCACGCTATGAAGTTAAAATGGGCGAGGACACTTAGAGATAAATTCAATTTATTGAGGGATGTGTTCAACTGATATGCAAGAAGAGAACTGCACCTATGAGGACTGCCTGTGACTTTATTATAGTTTAAGCATTGTTTCAACTGCCAAATAAACTAACACCAAGTTCCAAGAGATACACTGCGAGCCTTACTGCTCAATTCTGATTTATTGCATTGATTTATTTTTTTTGTACAGCTGCTCACTTTGTTGTTTTAAACGTGGCCAATATCAGATTCCAGTGCGAACAGATCACGGTCCTGAACTGACCCACATGTGCAAAAGAACGATAAAAAGACGTCACGCAGTACACTGTCATACGGAAGTAAACACGGATGACATTAAAGTAAGTGATTACGCGTTTATCTATAGTGTGATCCGCCGCGTAAGCCAGCGAATTTATGCGCAGGCAATAAATAAAAAAAAGACGAGGATGCGAAAAAGAGAGCAGAGTTTAGGGCTGGGCGATATGGCCAAAAAAATGTATCACGATATTTTTTTTTATATCAGTCGATATCGATAATTATCACGATAAATGTCAAATCTTTATTTCTTTCAAGTTTAAAGGCAGATTTTTGCTCCTAAGTGAAAGTTGTATAAACCAGAGCGTTGTGGTTTTAAAAATCTGAGGTAGAACATTCAAACATTTGTCATTTTTCCTTAACAAAATAAATATCTGAAAAGAAAAATATTTCTTCAGCAGTTTGCAGTGCAGGCTGCAATATTCAAATTACATGTTTTGTCTCGAAATGTATATTTGACAGTGAGTTGACAGTAAATCTACATCCTAACTCAAGCTAATGCTACTATGTTAAATTTATGTTCATTAACAAAAACAGTAACATCTGTTTGTTTGTTTTTTTAAATTTAAGGACCACATTTTTATTTTGTAAAATGTAATATTCTGACTGTTTAAGTTTTATTAAAATTAACCATTGGTCATCCAGTATCATGCATTTAGATCATGATAACCACAGATAAAACCAGGCATAGCCTATAGCACCTCACTATCATGGCAAAATGTAACTTTATGGTATCTATGGTATTTGTATGAAAAACAGTAGCCTAACAGTTAAATACATTAAATACTGTAATTATATTCCATTAGTCATTTAATACATTGTCTACATTAATACTATTATACAATTCAATATGTATATCCCACATTTCATGGTGCAGTTAATATTACTAGGCTAACCTTACAGTAAATCCATGGTAGGCTAAATGGATTCAGTATCAATTCAGATTCTGACTGTTTCGCTGCGTAGTGTTTCTCCTGTTTGTCAGCGGTGTTTCATCTGCCTTTAAACTGATTTAAACTGGACATTTGTGTTCTTCGCTGAACTTTAGCGCTTCTCACTGGATCTCGTGACCGAGGCCGATCAGAGTAAAAGCGTCTGCTCTAGTGAGCTTGCGCTGCCATTTGGACTTTGAGCCGAGCGGATAAACGGTCCGTGTGGCGCGCGGTTCAAATGAGTTTCGTTCCGCTTTTGGCGCATACACATTATCGAACATTTATCGACCTCTTGATATCGTTTTATCGAGAAAAAATATATCGCGATAATTATCGTTATCGTTGTATCGCCCAGCCCTAGCAGAGTTTGTAAACATTTATGAAGCGCTCGTGTTTTGCTTGTACATGTCGCTGTAATACTTGTGAGTTCTGACACATCACTGTCCTTCACAACGGTCTTGATAACATCGAGTATGTAACATCTTTGAAGTGACTCCAATGAGCGCAGAATTGTGATGAATGTTGCTCTAGACGAGTGACGTAAAAGTCGCATTAATTCCGATATGACTGTTTAGACTGAGGTCGCATTCAAAACATCGGATTTAATAACACATATGGAAGTGGCCCAAATCAGAATTGAAAAGATCAGATTTCATGTGGTTTGTGCCGTTCACACGGTCATGACAAAAACAGATTTGCAGTTGAAATCCAGTCATTCTAATAACACATGCAATCGGGGAGTTTTATGAATTTACCGCATTAACCAACAGAAAGCTTCTTGGTTTGAAATTGACTTCTGTGCGAGTAGTGCTTCGTACATCTTTACATTATTGACAATGGATTCCATTCGCACATGACATTTTTGCTAATGTGACCACACCTTCACAGCTATTGCTCTCTATAAATAGGACATTTACAGGTAAACAATACACAAAATCTTCTTGCATATCTGATTTCAATTTACGATACTTTCCCAAAGAACAGCACAAACATGACCTTCTTGTAGACTAAGAAAAAAGACCAGTCAACAAACGCGCCTCAGTTTTGTTTTGAAACGGTTTAATTTGTGTCTTTTGTGGAACACACACACACACACAAACATTTCAAGCCTATGTTTTCAATACATTGAAAGATGTATCCAAAAAAGCACAATCAAATAGACTTGTGCACAATAGTCCAAGTATTTTGAAGCCATAGGGTAGCTTTGTATGATAAACAGACACAAATTTAAGTGATTATTTGCACAAAATCTTTCCTTCTATCACGGTTCATAACACATTTCCAAATATTCAGGCTAGGCGCCATAATGCGACACGTAAAACCGATAGTGCTTGGCATAATACACAGTGTCTTCACTGGTATATTTGAAGACAAGCCCATGTGAAATGGGAAATGAGATCTGTGACAGAAGGGAAGATTATCAGTGAATAAAGAAGCCCACAAATCTTATGGACTAGATTAATGTTTCTTTTTGACATTTATTGAGATCAACAACCCTAGTCTCCATTTCATGGTATGGAAAAGTGCAACTTGGATATACTTTCAAATATATCTTTTGTTGTGTTCAACGAAAGAAACAGGTTCGAACTTCGGAATAATGAGGGCGAGTTAATTATGGCAAAACTGTAACTATTTGGGTGAACTAAAGAAATAAACCTACAGCTTTAACATTTCTAGACATATAGCATAATATAGCATTTGCCAAGCATTGCAACCAACAAATGTGTCCTAAAAGGTTCTTGACTTGTGCAACATTACTACAAGAGAGATTCACCAAAACTTCCTGACAATCTCAAGTGTTTACACAAAGAATCCTTGAAAACACTTCCCTAAATGCACTCTTACAAGCCATTTCTCAGGCAGAAAATGTAAATCCATTATTATATTTCTGCAGTATCAAATGTAATGCTAAACTGAGTGAAAATCTTGAGCACTATAATAACCGCTAGCACCTATAAATCCAAAGGTAGTGATGTTTATAAAGAAGTTATTAAATGGTTATGACTAGATTCAAAGGAAGTGCACAATCTGAATGTGAAAAATAGGCAGTGTTTTGTAATTTGTTTAATTTTTTTAGACACTCTCAGTGTCATAATCAAGGACAAGCCGGGTTTGACAATCACACTTAACTGTAACATCTCAAAGCAGTCAGTGAAAGTGACTTTATTAGAAGATCATATAGGATCCTAGCTAACAGTCAAAATTGACAATTCTTGTCTTTATGAAACATTACAGTTTTTGTTATAAAATCTCTGTGCACATATATAGTTTTTTTAATTCATATCCTTGTAATCTTGAATCAAAATAACTTCACCTCCCTCTTGCAGTGACTTCTCTGATGATGCGTTTACTGGCGTGAGGGCGGGATCAACCTGTCACTCACATGAGATCAACCAATAGCAAACCACAACCATCTAATCAATTCCAAATGGACAAAATCAAGCCCCGCCCTACTTTTATTCTTGTTCACGCAGCCATTTCACTAGGATGTACGTTACAATAGGGAAGAATAGACTATCGTAACATCTGTTTCATGACTTTAATGAAAAATGGAAAAAATGGTCCCAGTTTACATGGGGAATATGCATATTTTTACATTTTTGCATTGTTTACATGTTTTTACATGGTACTATATTTGAAAAATACCTGCATGTAATTACAGCTGTAATGAATCATCTACAATTACTCTTCCCTTACCCACCAAACCTGTCCCTAACCTTTACCATACCCCACTTCAATAGCAGCACAAGTGTTTGGAATACAACATCAACACAATAAGTACATTTTATATGTAGGCCCACAGTAGTTAAAGACACCTAATGTAAAGTGTGGCCCGAAAACATACTATAGTTTATTAACCATCATGTTGCTCTCAACCCAAAGATATGTTATCATGAACTGACAGCCGCGGTCACAATTGACTTTAATTGTATCTTTTTATATATACTTTAAAAGTGAATGCAACTCTCCTTTTGTGCTCCACATAAGAAAGTTATAAGAACATGGAGGACAGATTGGTCATTTATGGGTGAACTATCCCTTTAACCATGATGTCAGTCAGATCATGTCAGTCATTCATTTAATGGAAATGAATGGAAAAGATGAGTCCAGGAACACTAACGTTCTGCATTGAAACACAACCCGAGTGCGACTGATTCAAGTAAACACACACAAGCACTTACCGCTCTCCATCTCATTGCCCTTGTTCTTGGCGGTGGGCGCGTTGCCCATGATTGCAGGCCAGGTATAGCAGATCTAAATCGACTTTTCTTTACGCCAACTGTCTTCAGACTCCGTCCCCTTTATGATCATACGATTTCTGCGGCCGTTGCACTAGCTATGTCTGGTCATAACTCACTGGATCACAGTATGCTGTCAGATCACATAAAGTCTGGAGGTTGATAGTGGCTGGTTCGTTGGTTAGCTAGCTAGCGAGCGAGCGCTAGCTAGCTAACAGTAATTAGCTGTCCGATTGCTGTGCTTCGGGTTCGGTAATGTCTCTCAGTTGTTCTGGGTCGGGTCCAGTCCGTTGAAATAGTACTAAGAGCCCGTCTTCGTCTCCTTCTCTCGCTCCTCTTCCTCGCTCTGCTAACCCCCAGCGAGGCCCTCGACTTGAGCGACACAAGCCCTTGTTTTCACCGTCCGTGCGCGATTCCTGTCGCAGCACGCCCACTTCTCCGTACCTTTTCGGTAGCGTGAACGTTTGCTTGTTTATGTTGATAAAGCAATTCCGTCTTGTGCACTATGTAGTTCGCATAATTCGACAGTCAGACCCCCTCCATTAATCCTCTATCCACAGCTAGAGGGAACTCCTGCTTCAATGAGACCCGCCCCAACGCGATGCCTATTGGCCGCTATGCTTATGACGCGCTAGCAGAGTCAGAAGCTGATTGGACAAGAGGTCATCAATCCAGCGCAGGGAGAGCGATGATTGGCCAACTTATATCTATCTGTAGAATTTTATCCCACCCCCGCAAACTGACAAATAACGTCATCTATTTTCATTGTAATAACACAAGTTTCTCTGTTCGCTTTTCGTCTTTGTAAGCGGCTGCGGTATTTTGGTCTCTCAATACGGATTCGGTTTCATTCACAATCCTTTGATGATCCTCTGCGGTTGTGTTTGTTAGCGAAATGGCCGCGCAGACCCCTCCCGCTAGACTAATCCGTGATAGGCTGTATGACGTCAAGATGGTCTATTTTTAGAAAGTTGGTCAGAATTTGAGGCACGCGCGAACACCCTACGTCTATGGAATATTAAAACGAGGTCTGTCTTCTGCAAAACAACCACACTGAGGTCATTTACGCAGGTATTGCATTTCGGCAACAAATTTGCGCGATCAGTTGCAAGGAAGGGATTCGGCATGCAAGAGATGGAAACCTGTGCGTGCTTTAACGGGCATAGCAACTGCATTAATAACGCTGTGCAATAAAATAAAGGAGTAAACCCCATAAGGGGACACTGATATTATTGAACACCGATGAAAAAATGATACTTTGAGTAGGGATGCACAATATATCGGCCACCATATTATAGGTATCGGCTGATATATGATAATTTTTAATGTTATCACCCCGATAAGAAATTTTGGCCGATATATTAAAGCCGATCAATAATGTATTTCCTTCATGTTTGCCATGATGGTTTTAAATTGCTTGAAATATGATTGAAATCACTTCAAAAATGAAAATGCAGTTAAGTGCACCGCAAGTCTGTCATACAGACTACATAAAATTATGAGAAGATTATAATTCTGTGCTTGGGACATGGCTTTTAATGGTGAGACTTTTGTTTTTGTATTCAGGCTCTCAAAAATGATATATATATATAAAAAGGGATTTCTATTTATCGGCCAATATATCGGTTATCGACATTCAAATGTAAATTATTATCGGTTATCGATATTGACCAAAATGTACATATCAGTGCATCCCCAAACTCTGAGGTCTTGACACAGATGCTGCAATAATCCATGTTGCCAAGCAACAACAAGCAAGCTTCTGTCACTCCTGCATAATGCAACACAACAGCTTTTTTATGAATGAAAAGACTGCACAGTTGCATCCACTCTGAGCACATCACAAATCAAAGTAAAACGGCTTCAATGAGCATTGTCACGTATCAAAACATTTATTTCAAGGAGAACTGGCATACAAAAAGACAGATATATATATATTTATACACAATATAATACAGTCCCACCCACAAAAAAATCATCCAGAGTAGCTGCAACCTTTCACACAAGTATTGCTGATTGTGTCTGTTAAATGAATTATGCATCTGACATCTTATCAACTGAGCTGATCTTCCATGCCTTTCAGTTTGAGAATGGATCGGGTTTGGATCAAACGGCATTAGATGCAGCACATCCTAATACCTAAATCATGTCTCAGAGACATGACTCACCAGCTCTCCATTCAGGTTTCAAACGGAAAAGCAAGTATGTTTATTGCGTACCGGAGGATATTGTGCACAGTCACACCACTGATTTGTTTCAGGCGTGACAACTGTAACAAAATGAGATAACCCCCTCTGATGTGTTATTTCCCGCCTCTCCTCCACAGTGTCCAGATTGACCTGAGCTCATGGATGAGCCTTGAGATGTGAGGATTATTCACAGGAGCCTGCGTCACTACAAACAGTCCATTGAGTTGTCTGGCACCAGTCCCAGCGGAGGGGCTTTTCCTGGGGTGCAGGACGGCGGCAGCATGGCGTTAGGTGCGGGGTCCACGTTCTCCGAATCCTCCATTTTCTCAGCACATCCCTCCCAGTTGATGTGAAATCTGGTTACACGAGGATTGGAAGCCAGAATGTTCCTCTGAAGCTGAGAGAAAAGCACACGAAGAAAGGCACTTTAATTTGACCCGTTTCGAGTTTTGAGTTGACTGAAATGCCTGTTTTTTTTCCCCCTTGACATTGTGACTTTCTCAAACATACATGCAAAGTTTCAACACGCTGACGCTGATGTGTTTTGACATACACACACCTCATTTCTATTACGTTTTTGGGTTAATGTACAGCCCCAAAATAATAACTTTTCTGGTTATATTTTGTTATGTTGGTTTTTTACTAACCTGTGAAGGTAAAAAGCAGCTTTTCCCCACTTATTTCAATACTGAAAAATATTGTGTCAGCCACAGATAAAAATGAGCTATAATACATTTTTTCAAGCTGTCTGAAATACTATTAAACCTATGTTGTTTTTCTTGAAATGTTGTGACTTTCTCATTTAGGGTCCTGAACATGCATGCAAAGTTTCAACACGCTGATGTGTTGTGAAATCTGGATATAGGATTTTTATATGATCTTGAGCTGTTCAAAAGCAACTGTACAAACCCAAAATACAAAACATTTCTTTGCTGTATGTCAGAGCTCTTCAACTCTAGTCCTGAAGCGCCAGTCTCTTGCTGAGTTTAACAAACACATTTTTTCAAAGTTTGTGAAAATAGTTGTTTAACCCGTTAACTGTCTATCCTGCTTTTTGAGCATAGATTACATTTTACAAATATAATTTGTTATAAATCTTGAATATTTCGAACCACAGAGATACGTTTTGTGTCTTTTTAAAGGGGACACGTGGCAGATTATTGTAGAAGTAATTTAAGTAACATTTTATTTTTTATAGAAGTTTAAGTTTATAAAAATATTTTATATTTTACAAAAGATGTTCAACTAAAACTTTTTTTTTTAATCAAAGCCAAACATTTGAACAGTTGTGTGCCCAATTTTAGACGATATAAAAAAAAAAAATGTTTGTGCGCACTACCAAATCTTTCCACTAGATGACATCCAGGCTCCACTGGTGACCATATAAGGACACATCCATTTCCATATATGGTTTGAATCATATATTTTCATATATATATATATATATATATATATATATATATATTTTTTTTTTTTTTTAATGAAGTAGACATTAATCAGTAGTAATGTTAAGATTTTATTTGAATTCAACCTCAAAAACCCACATACACAAATAGGGAATCTATCACTATTTCTCTATTGCTCTGTCATTTCTTTTGAGAATTGAGTATTTAGCAATAAAAATAATAATAATTTGACAATTTTATTTGATTGAAATTCCAAATCACTGCTAGCTATGGTGACCCTAATATTAGAAATACTTTTTTGCTTTAACTTTATTAGCACCTGAACTATTACTGAAGTCTGATCGTTGTATGTTGTATATGACAAATTCAATTAACACTAAAGATGGCTGTTAACAAAACTATTAAAGACCTGATGAAACTTTACTAGTACAGGTGTTCTTTCCTGTGGTGTCGTACTTCCTATGAAACAGAAAAGATGAGGCAGGACATATAACCTGGGAAAACCCAGACAACTTCCGGCAAATTTAGATTTGCTCTGAAAGTTAGTATGGCAAAGAGCTCATTCAAGCCCATTTCCAACGTTGGGGCGGGCTTTACACGATGACGACAGCGCTGGGATTTTGAAGCAGATTTTGTAGCCTACATTACAAAGATGGATGCCGCCGTCGAACATCACTCGTTCGAATCTGCTATCGCGTCTGTTTTAAGCGATCTGAACGTTTCCTTTTTGTTAAAACCGAGCAAAGAACAACACTCGGAGATGTATCTCCGCCGCTCTGCATACGTCATCTCCTTCATCGCTCTGATTGGGTTTAGGTCTATCCGCGACGTCCGTTGGTGACGCCCCTCTGGAAATGATTTGTCTATGACGCTTTGCCAGACCATAACTCAGTTACAACTGAGAATGGTCTGGTTTTAACCAGGCTACAGGACATATTGAAGGGCTCAACAATTTTAAAACAGTGAAAAAAGTGACAGCCATAAATTAAGGTTTGCTACTTGGATATTGCTAGTCCAAGACAGACTTCTTCCCTTTTGTGACGTACATCCAAGCGAAACTGCTAAACAAACAAAATAAAAAAAGAAGGACAGGACTTCATTTTGTCCATTAGGAATTGATTGGATCGTAGAAAAGTGGGCATTGTAAACTAAACAGAGGCAGATCTGAAAATTTAACCTTACTTAAATTACAAGGGCACACGAATAAAAAACAAAAAAGGATGTGCACACAGGAATCATTTAAATACTTGTCCATTTTTATTTTTAATTTGTCCATTTTTATTTTATGGTGACTTTAGGGGGAGGACATTGTTCTTCTAGAGAGCACTTCATTGGAAAACAATTTGTATTAAACATGTGAGTGCAAGATGAGTCAACAATATTTTTCTCAATTTGTTTCTCCAAAAGAAAAACTGTACATTTTCTATAGACAGATATAGAACACGCATGGACTGAAAGCTGCAAAACTGCAGTTTTAATTTCACAGGGTCTGTAAGAAATGAATCTCTCACCTGTCCATAGTTGGGTTTAATGGGCGGGTTCTCACGAAGCTCCGCGTCCGTATACTCATTGTTAACATAGTAGCCGATGCGTATGAACTCCTGTCCTCTGTATGTGCATGTGATCAGAGCAACAGTAACACCCACAGCATCACTCTCAGGTATGAGGGCAGGGTTTGGAGCTTCTGCCTGTTGCAAAAAAAAAGACAAATATTACTTAGAACAATAGCATGACTCAAACTGGGTGTGTAACTACAGGATAAGTGCACTAATTGTCTTTTCATGTGTACTTTTTATAATAGAGAACAACATTACATGAACAGTTTACCCATTAAAACACCTCTCATGTAGTTTCAAATACACAACACAAAAAACTCTGTGTTCCAGTGAAGAAAGTTACGACATGAGAGTGAGTAAAAGAGTGAATTTCCATTTAAAATTAAATGAGGCATTCAAATAACGCTTTACTATGTACTACTGTACACCCAAATAGGCCGCTGTACGTGAGCTGTATCGTTCAGTTTCGTTCCGACAAACGGGGCACTACATTTTCTTTTGCTCAATATGTTCAACGTTAATAAAAGGTATCCAAGCAAAAAGTTCTCCACGCATTATCCTGCAGTTAATGAGAAAAGTGTAATTTATTGGCGCACTATATTGACTGCGTATTGAGACATATAAAACTGTTTAGCTAGATTTTCAACCAATCAGCATCGAAAATGTAAGTAGGTCACAGCCAAAATCAAGCTAATATCACTACGCACATGTAAACATTGAGGAGGACGTAAGCAGCGCATCTTCATCTGATGGCGGCGATCAAGCTCGATTAACACCCGTAAAGTGTATTCTTCATGTCGGAAAAGATGGCGGGAAGGTTTACTGCAGCCCTTTACTGAACTCCGATGGGAACAAATCAAGCAATGTGCGAAGGAATGGCTCAAAACGTCGGACACTACGGAGCTAGCTATCCCATGCTGCAGGTAAGTTACATAACATATCAATATTTGTTCATTATCTTTGGGTGATGCTAATTTACAAACTTCCCGATCAGAATCCCGATAAAAACATCGACACGATGAGAGACGTTGTCCTCCGTTGCTTGATCTGTTATCTGGGTGAAAAATAGGATAACCTCATCCATGAGTACAATGTAAGTGACAAGAATTATTCTATATATTTATGGTGTTTTGAGAAATGTATTTGTACATCGTTTTTATTTATAAAAATAGAAATGCAACTTAAACAATAATCTTTTTTCTAATTAAATTATATAAAGCTAATGTGAAAATATTTAACACAAAATAGATTTTTGTCAGCCACTTATATGAAAAAAGGTAACACTTTATTTTGATGGTCCACTTTAGACATTCTACTGACTATAAGTAACTGCAACTACATGTTAACTTACTCTATTAACCCTAACCTAGCAGTCTACTAATACTCTGTGTTAGTTGACATGTTACTATACAGTTAGTAGAATGTCTATAGAGGACCAGCGAAATTTAATTTCCCCCTCTACAATAGTGTCACCAAATGTAATTTTACATTTATTTAATTTTTTCTTCCTGAATACACCCTCTGTCATTGGTGAAACTGTACTTATGTTATTGTGACAGTCTTTGTGGTCCGCAAAGTGGTGGTCTTTGTGGTTTCAGTGATTACAAAGAAAATAAACTATAATGGTGTCTTAGCATTTTAAGCTGTTATAAGAAATTTTTACAACCGTACACAAATCAAGTTTATAATTATGGACAGACTTATGAGACAGACGAGATAAAAATACTTCTTTAATGTTTGTTTTACAGTGTGACAATGGAGATATCCTGTAGCACATAATGAAAATTGCCATCTCCAAGAGGGATTCTCAGGAGGATTTCAGCATCATCTTAGAGGGGATGCAAGTCATGGCTGGCTTGGAAAATCTGGCAAGAGCCTGTGCTGTTCTTCTTGGACTCACGTATGCACTAAACCTCACCTACCCGAAAGAACTGAGGCACACTTTTGAGGCCTTTCAGAAGCTCTTCTTCGAACTGGATGTTTGCAAGTTTTCCCCGAAATTACTAACACTTAAAAACAAACTCATGACTTAGATTGAGACAATGCATTATGACCAAGTTCTGGTGGAAAAAAAACTGCATTGATTGATGAACGTTTAATATTGTTCTACAAGCTTTCAGCAAGTACAAATGATTTGTTTTGCTACAAGTTATTCACAAGTTTTAGTCAAGAATGTGACTTTTCCAACAGAAATTTGTATGCACATGTTTTTGTGTAACAAAATTATTTTTCTCAATGACATGGAAAATGTTTGTTTTTTTGCTTTTATTTTTCATATCTTAAAACTGCTGTCTTACATTTTATATAGATTTGTTTTATTTGTGCAAAAAAATACAGAATAAAAGCATGTTTGATTACAAAAAGTGCATTATGAAGTCATTATTATCTTAACCTGAAAAATGCAGTAAATGTTATAATTAAGTCAATTTCATTAATACAAACGAGTAAATTCTGCTTAATTTATTATTGAGACAACTTATATTAAAAAAGCACATTCCTCACTAATAATATTAAATGCATCATGTGCCATAGACTAAATAATTTAGGAAATTTTACTTAATTTATTTGGGTAGATTTCACACAAAAAAAAACCTCAAAATCTACTCAAATATAATACGTGTAATATTGTTACCATAATTGTTTTAAGTATAGCATGTAAAAAATGTGTACATGCAGTGCAGTTACTGCTCGTGTATGCGAATTGACAATTCACCATTAAATGCGTTATTTTGAAAAGTGTTTTTTTAATATATATATAGCCTATATATATATATATATATATATATATATATATATATATATTATATTTTGGCTGAATTCTATTTGTAATTCAGATTTTACCTCAAATATTACCTTTGAATTGGAACAACATAATGAGAAGTAATTGGGATGTTAATGCTACAGTAGAAGTTTTCTTGATAATCTTATGTTTACTGTGCCTAGATTGCAACTTCAGGTATATCACATATTTTAAACTGGTTTATTTTTTACCTCAAGTGGTAATTCAGCATTTTTGGGTTTATATGATAAACCGGTTTGAAAGTGCAAAATTCCCTATGTTTTCCCTTTATTTCAAAATGGGCACCTTTAGCATCATTTTTCTCAAAAACTGCAAGGTTGTGTGCGGAGAACTTTTTCCTAAGGAATCTCTATATATTTCTGATGTTAAATATAAAAAAAGTAGGTAGTGCCCCACGTGGTGGAACGAAACCCTATTTCTAGGCCTCTTTTAGGCTACCGACAGCGGCCTAAAAGCGCTACATAATCATTTCAGAGGATCTCTCCTGAACCACCGTAAAGGAGTTTGATGTAAAGGAACCGTATTTGATGTAAAGGAACTAGCGGCGACGAAAGCTGTGTTGTCGCCTTGCGTCGGCTGCGTCTCAGACAAAAGCTGCGCTTGAACACACCAAAAGGACTAAAGGAGACTGTCAACTAGCATGTGCATTCAGTGCCTGAGTGTAAGGAAATTCAAACAGGGAAACCGCATACAAACCATATACAAAACATTAAAGCAGCGCTTGTTTAGCATTTTGAATGCTGATCACTTTCTTCATTCCAGGCGGCTCATGTTATGAAACAATTCACGTATTGGAAAGCTAAGATGACATAAAATTTAGAACAGCCTTCTGCCTGTGCCGTCTTGACTTTGTTGTACGCTTTCATCACTTTCGCTTTTCACTTTCGACCTCGACGGACCTTAGGTGTGTGTCAAGTAGGGCTGGGGTAAACGATTATTAATTAAACGATTAGTCTGTCGATTATTTTATCGATTAGTCGACTAATCTAACGACTAATTGAACGATTCTTTTTTGTAACATGGAAATTGCAGGAGTGCACATTCAATGCACAACAATTTTGATCTGGTTCTTACAGAGTATCTACACTGTAAAATGTTTGGTAGAGCCCTATCACACTTGGATGTGGTGCTCATTTTAATGTTTTCAGTGCTCATAAAAAACATCCGGACTGATTTTTCGGTTTTGTTGACGGGGGTGGGGTTTACATGCGCTTCATAAGGCACACACGCACATTTGCACACACACGCGCAAGGTCTCTCGCTCTCTCCCTCGCTGCGCGCGCTACACGGTTTGGAGCTCGCGAGCTCTAGATTCCGGGAGATTTTAACTAATTTGCGGTCATCAGGGAGGGTCTATCACTATGCGGGAGACTTGGGATGTCAACTCCATTTGACAAAGAGCGCAAATAACGACACCTTTACGTTTGGGACTAAATTTGAAGTATTCCCATACCTTCGATGATTTAGTGCGAGCTGGGTTTTTTTAGGACTTTTTCTTTTGTTGGGACTTTTGCATGGCTTTGTTGTGAATTCTGTGAAGAGGTTGCTGTTTCGTCCTCGATTCTGCAATGTTTCGGTCTCCCACGTGTGTGTGGCGAGCTGTACCGCCGGGAACGGTGCAAAAAAATAAATACATAAATAAATAAAGAAGCGTCGACAAAAAAATATGACGTCGACGAATTTTTGACGTCGAAGCGTCGACGTCATCGACGCGCCGCTACAGGCCTAGTGTCAAGCAGTGGCATGTGTGTTAAATATGTTAAAGGGGTCATATGGTGGGATTTATTGTTTTCCTTTTTCTTTAGTGTGTTATGTAGCTGTTAGTGCAAGTATAAGATCTGCAGAGTTACATAGCTCAAAGTGTCAAACCTAAAGAGATATTCTTTATAAAAGTTAAGGCTAAGCCACGTCTTCCAAAAACACGCCCCCACAAATCTACATGTACGTCAGTGTTGTGGGGGCAGTTTCATAACACCGCCCAAATGTATACGCAAAGAAAGGCGGCGTAACTTTTTTTCTTGCTGTGTTATTGTTGCTGCCATGTCTGGAGACGCTGTTTTATTCGTTGCGAAAGCCAAATTACTTTGTTTGGCCTTCCTAAAGAGGACACAATTAGAAAACAGTGGGGCAATTCCATCTTTGCATGTACATATTGGTGCTTCTGACTCACACAGCCTGTAAGTATGTTTTCATATTTTAAGAATTTTCTGACTATTCAAACGCGAATTTTGAGCAGTATAGAGTAGCGCTTGCTTGTCGTTTCTACGTTCACAAATGCAGACATGGTTTTATGTTTACATAGTGTTGTTCTCACACCCGTAGCACGGTGTGGCGCGACGCGTAAAAAGACAGTATAAGTCATTATAATCAGTAATTATGTCGCCAATTAAATAAAACCTTACCAATCTGATACTTTCTGGTCCAGTCGCGCTGGCAAAGTTGATCAATCAGCTCAGACATCTGCATTTTCAGATTCAGATTCGGGCTCGAATTGATAAGGTAGTGCCAACATTATTAAGGGGCGTGACATTTCCGTCACAAGCTTTAGGTTTGTGGGCCAATCACAATGCACTAGATCGCTGACCAATCAGAGCACACCGCGCTTTTCAGAACAGAAGCGTTTCAGAAAGGCGGGACATAGAGGAGCAACAATAATGTACAGTATGTGTAAAATAATGACTTTTTTTAACCTAAAACCACATAAACGCATTGCATTAAACCAAATGCACAAAATAATGTTCTTTTTAGAACCGTCATATTACCCCTTTAATGTTTTTGTTAGCCTATCCAGTTGAATCTACTAGATGCTGCGCTGCTCATTCAAAACATTACAAAATTCGAGAAGCTTAATGGGGAGAAAATCTTGGCTACGTCAAAACCGTACAAAAAAAATCTTTGACTATTGCACTCGCGTCTCACACAAGAGGGCCGCATGTTTAGAAACCCATGTAAACTTAAAAGTAGTTCAACTTTTTTTTCCCTATTTCGCTGCATCTCATGTTTATAAACGCAAAAACAGTAGCTAGCTACTCTGTAATTGGCGCTTCAGCTCTTTGTATTAAACTATGCAAGATGCAGTTTCGTTCATAATTGTTCATGCAATTTACGCAATAAAATTTTATTTATAAATGTTAGTTTAAACTTTTTTTTTTTTACAGTCATGTTACTTTATTGCTTTGAATAAACCATTTAACGCTGCAGTGCGCAGTTTTTCCTCTTTGTCGCCATCTCTGTTTGAAATCTGCAATTGCAGTCATTCGCTGAATTATCAACTTTACGTGAGTTGTACCTCGACACGGGCACACGGCACAGCGCGGATGAACACAATGTTTGAGGAGAGTGTGCAGCTGTCAATCACTGCGCCGGTGTCGATACTGGCATTCACAATCACAGATTATTCTTTTTGGAAGTATGACCAACATACCGTATTTTCCGCACTATAAGGCGCACCTTCAATGAATGACCTATTTTAGAACATTTTTCATATATAGGGCGCACCGGATTATAAAGCGCATAAGATACTGCAGTCAAACGTTTGACTGGGTTTGCGTTATGCATACACTAGATGTGCTAAAGGGAATGTAGCGCACAGCCCTGGCCTCCACCCTCACCCGAGCACCAGCCGAACCCGGGGGTCCCACTCTTAAGCCCGGGTACTATTTCCCAGCCAACCCGCGCCTCCAAAGAACCGCGCCACTGGTAACCCACAATCGACTTAGGTTTTGGCCGGGTATTTTTTTTCCCCGGTTCCCTAGGGCCGAGTGTCTCCGGCCTCGGCCCGCCTCGGGGAACCAGAGCTCTGGGCATGGACCCCCAACTCGGTCCACCCTCCGCCCGACTCAGAGAACCAGAGCTCTGGGCGTGGACCCCCAACGAGGTCCACCCTCTGCCCGACTCAGAGAACCAGAGCTCTGGGCGTGGACCCCCAACGAGGTCCACCCTCTGCCCGACTCAGAGAACCAGAGCTCAAGCACAGCCCTGGCCTCCACCCTCACCAGCGCTCCAGCCGAACCCGGGGGTCCGAGTGCGCGGCGCCGGAGGCGAGGCGTTTATTAGTAAGCATGAGCGCGCTGGGGCGGGCACGTAACTTACATTCGCAGCCTGACTCATATGAGTATTCATGTGCGGCGGCTCGCTGACAGCAACAGCTGGCTGTTTTGAATGAGACAACCCGGTTACTGTGAACGGGGAGCGCTTTATGAACATTCTGTGACGCGCGAGCAGCGCCGGGGACAGTGTGTCTGTTCGTGTGTCTGTTAGTAAGAGTGAGCGCTCGTGAGCGGGCACGTGACTTACACACATAACCTGATTTATACGAGGTTGAACTGGCCGTGTGAAAGAGCGGGCATAAGATGGACACGAGCTCGAGTTCGCGGGCGAATTTAATAACGCAGAGCGTTATTAACCAATTGATCCAATTAATCCATATATAAGGCGCTCCGGATTATAAGGCGCACTGTCGTTTTTTGAGAAAATTAAAGGCTTTTAAGTGCGCCTTATAGTGCGGAAAATACGGTAATAATTTTCACCGGAAAATGTCATCTGAACAAGTAAGTAACATCCACATTTGTTCTACTGACCAACTAAGGGAAAAAAATCATTGCAGTAAATCGCGCTGATTAAATCGAACGATCACTTATATCACGTAAAACCGTGCAAATTATACTTTGTTCTCAAATTGTTAATGTTAACACCGTCAGCATTGCGTGACTACATTTAAAGCCCTTTTACAGATAAAAATCGCTTTTAAAATATTTATGTCCCTCTATTGACAGTCCACACCACTACCACTTTGACACTTCATAAAGATCAAAGATATTGTAAAACTAATCCATATTAATTGAGTGGTTTAGTAAAAATCTTCTGAAAAGGGTCGATCATTTTAATAGGGCTGTACTGTCCCAGTCGATTAGTCGATTAATTGGTCGATACATTCTGGTTCGACCAAAATTCTGATTGGTCGATTTTTTTGCTGCGTTCATTTCATCAGGTGGAAAGCACTAACTGCTAATGGGGGTGTTTTCAGAGTACCCTTGTTTCACAGGTAACAGTATGTCTTCAGAACACCCCCCTTGTTTTCACCTTTTTTGGATTAGCCCAACCCAAGAGAGAAAGATAAGTAGGCTATAGAAGGTTTGATGCTGAATATTATTTATTTAATTGTAAGAGGGTTTAATAGTCAGTCCTCTTCTAACATGTGAACAACAAAGAAATTGACAGTGTGGCAGCATTTTGTTAAAACTGATAACGGGAAAAAGGTCGAATGCAAAGTTTGCAAGCAACAGTTTTCCACAGCTCGACGACAAACATGACATATCATCTAAAAGTGGTAAGCTCACTTGTCTGCGTTAGCTTGCCCAGGCTGTTTTGAGTAGGCTATGAACATATCAGAATTAGCATATTTCAATGTTTTAGTGTGATAACCTAACTTTTTTATTTGGAGCCTAATGCGCAATTGCGCTGTGCCCACTGTTTGTGAGTTTTGAGCCTAAGATGCTTTATTTTTCAGTTATGCACTTTACTTCGTTTCTGCTCTTGATCTGGTTTGTTTAATAGATATTTTTTTTTTGTTAAAGTGGACGTGCCTTTTGTGTTTATTAAGAGTAAAAGCTTTAAGTTAATAGTCTATTCGTGTCTCAGCCGCAAAGCTGATGTTCAGCCTCGCTCGGTGCGAGGACATGCACAGAGCGGCTGAAATGATAGTGTCTGACAGTTATAACTTATTATAACATATATGACAAAAATAATTGTCTAAATGATGTTGCATATTCCTCAACAGTTCTTGTGATGATATCACTAGTTGACAACATAGTACTATTTTCGGAAATCATAGGCTATGATATTGCACAGGTGCACGTGATGCAACGCTGTCAGAGCCGACAGACTCGAGTGTCAGACTCATTTCAGTGCAAAATAATTAGGTCAAAAACAATTTAATATACTGCAAGCCTACTAGTTTATGTTTATTTATAATTAATTTAGGCTGACAACAAGGCTACCAGCTAATTAATTTAATGTTTTTTTTCTAACGTCATTATAGTCGATTTTTAGTCGAAAATTTCAGGACTTCAGTCGACCAAGATTTTCTTTGGTTGAGTAGGCCTACAGCCCTACATTTTAAATGATCAAACAATTAAATTTAGGCTTTTATTCACAAATAAACATTCATCAACGCACACAACAGTTATGGTAAACGGAAAGCTCATGTTCACGTGTAACGTTGTAGCACTAACTGTAACCATGGACGTTTGGCAGGAATAGTAATATGCTTTCAAGTACGTCTCACATCTTTTTCCAGCACTTCAAAACTCAAATATTATCATATTTAAATGTTATTTTTAATGTGATGACCAAAAAATTTTTTGTTCATCCTTCTACAAATACCCCTGTTTATAAAACTGAAAGTTTCAAGATGTAGGAAAACTCACACTTATTTAAAAATAAAAAATTAAAATGAATCGTTTTGTTTTGACTTATTTCGACATTATGAATAAAAATGCTGCCCTCAAATGTTAATCTGGAGCCTTGCAAACTTAAAATAAACCTGCACGTTGTAATTTCTGTAAGTTAAGTCTATTTATTACCAAGGCATTTGTCAGTAATAAAGTCAAAATGAGGAGAAATGTGAGTAACTACGCTGCAGGTTGATTTAAGGTGTGCCCCTAAATTTTCTGCTTGCGCGCCTAAAATTTTCAAAAGTGTGGAGCCCTGTACATGACAATAGGCTACACCAGTAGGAATACTTCAAACAAGTCATTTACGCCGACATTGCCCCAGTGGGTCATTAACTGGAACAAGACGAAAACAAGGAGATACAGACACGCTACAAACTATCCCCACAGCATTTAGTGGACACTAAATATTTCAGTAAAAAAAAAAAAACACTTAAAAGGAGTAAAAGCACACTGAGTTCCATATAAAAACAAAATTGTTATTTTTCTTTGTTTATAACTACTAAAATATTACATTTCATTTTTTATAAGGAGCTGTTTTTGTTTTATATGCTGCAAAGAAGACAGGTGAAGTATAGCTCCAGCTGTTCAAAGTAAAAAAGATCATACTTTATATGATGTTAGTTTTAATAAATAAAGAAAAAAATCAAGGAAATTTCTCTGGCATTTCTTTCTTTTTGCTGTATCGAAAACATACCGAACCGTGACACCACAGTCGTATCGAACCGAACTGTGAATTTTGTGAACCGTTACACCTCTAATTGCTTCTCAGCCGAGCCTTGTAAAGCGGCGCTCAAAGTTAAAATAATTTCAACACCTTGTTTCATTACATCTATCTTTGAATTAATCTCCGTTTTTGAGCTTGTTAGTTTAATGAACGGTTTATTGACTCACTCAAAGACCTCGACAGCTCAGGCATTTAAGCGGCATCAAAACGAGGCACTGAAATCTGCGCTCTGATTCGGTCCGGTATATATCGGTAATATATGTTTTGGTACCCAACCCTACCAATGAGGTTAATTTTTGGATGTTACGCAGCACGTTTGAGTTTCCACAAGAACCAATGAGGTTTTCATTATCGTGTTACGCAGCACGTATGAGCTTTTTGTTAAGAATTTGTGTTTGTTAAGAAAATTTTTGCTACAATACATTTAAATATAATGCAAAGCAATCGAATAAATGAAATTGAGTTTTACAAAAATGGCTGTTAAACTTCTAAAAGATTATTTGTGGCTCATAATGACAATGTTATCAACTCACCTGAAAAACAAACATGTGTCGGCCTGCAGGAACTGGACCAACCAGGACAGAGTCAAGAGTCTGATCATACTCCTCACTTTCTGCTGAGCCAACGTAAATAATCTTCCATTCGAGATCTAGAACACAGAAACACAATTAATTACATGTTAATGCTCAATTAATTAACTATTCAGACAAAAAGAAGCTAATAGTTTAATATATTTTGTGATTATAAAGCCGAATTTTCAGCAGCCATTCCTCCAGTCTTCAGCATCACATGATCCTTCAGAAATCAGTTTTGCTGCTTTACATTTTTGTGGAAACCATGATACACTACCATTCAAAAATGACAGTAAAGAAAATTATAATGTTACAAAAGATTTCTATTTTAAGCAAATGCTGTTCTTTTAAACGAATCATCAAAAGAATCTTGGAAAAAAAAAATCAGAAAAGTATTTCACAAAAATATTAAGCAGCATAACTGTTTTCGACATTGATAATAATCAGAAATATTTATTGAGCAGCAAATATTCATATTAGACTGATTTCTGAAGGATCATGTGACACTGAAGACTGGAGTAATGATACTGAAAATTCAGCTTTGCATCACAGGGTTAAATAATATTTTAAAATATAAAATAGTTCTTTTAAATTGCAATAATTTTTCACAATATTAATATTTTTTTGGATTTTTCATCAAATAAATGCAGACTTTTTGAACATAATAGACAAAAAAAAAATCAATGTTTATAAAAAAATCGTAATTATTTCTAACTTTTGACCGGTAGTGTGTGATGCCATTATTGGAATTAAAAGAGCACTTATTAAAATAACCAAAAAACATGCTCTTTTCAAACTACTGACATTTGGACTGGATTTAATTTGGATCATTCTTGCATATGATATTTTAGTTATTTAGACAGGTTTATCATAACATAATTATATCCACGCACACTAACACGGTGTTTTTCTAAGTAGTACACACAGCTTTCTTCTATCGACATGGCAAGACGCAGGGTCAGATGAAGAGTGATGGTGAGCTTGTCTTTATTGAGATGAGTAGAAGAATAAAGGATAAGTTACAGCAGCTTCCTCGCACGCTTCAATCACCCGCCATTCCGAATGACGTCATCAGGGGGAGTTAGCGCGTTAGCTAGCTAGCCAATAAAGGACATCGAGAAAATGCATCAAAATCAAATTAAACTTAAACACTCACCCTCGGGAAGGTCCTCCATGCACTCAAACGTTATTTCGAATTGAAACGGGTTTCCAAATGGACTTGGGTTGTCCAGGACAGCTACATTTAGCACTTGTACTTTTGCCATTGCTCTAACGTTACTGTAGTAAAAAGGAAATCGTCACAATTGACCCCCAAAACAACTCAATAGACCGAAAACCAATTTAAATACTCAACAGACGTTTTAAAGTAAACGCTCGAATCCTTGGGTTCACTTGTTAGCTTGCGAGCTATTTTATCTTGTGAAAGTCCAATGATACTGTTAAAGCAGGAGAATAGAGAATTCTATGTTGTCTCTCCTCCCAAATTAAAAGAAAAAAAGAACGCAAGATATGATCTAGAGTACCGTGTAGATGTAAAAACAAATATTATTTCGCGAACACCGTTCATAAACTGACTGACAACACGAGCCGGGCTCTCTCCCGCCAGACTGTTCAGACAGCTCTAGTAGTGACGCGTTGGGGGAAGCGGATTGGTTTGTCAGTACACCAAAGGTTCCGGGATTTGCGGACGCTGATTGGACGACAGTGACAGCTGTTAAATAGACGAGTCCTCCGACTGGCATCATAATCATTCATTGCTAAAGTACAACAAACAGCACAAGGGCCTGTTTCAGAAAGGAGGTTAACCGTGAAAACTCTGAGTATGTTAACCCTGAAATGAGGGAAACTCTGGGTTTTTCGTTTCAGAATGGGAGGTATGTCAAACCCGAGAAAGCAGAGTAAGTCAAGCCCGTTTCTGAAAGAGAGGTAACTTATACTCAGAGTCAGTTACCATGGTAACTTGCTCTGTGAAGTGAACCTAACCTGGTCGGGAGCAGGTTTTCTTATGGAAACCCAGAGTTTTTCTTTTAGTAAATGCATCTTGATTTAAGAATCTTTTGATATTTTGACAACAACAAGACAAACATGCCATTTTTTTGCAGTGCAGTATCATTCATTGCACATTTTTCTATATAACATCGGAGAGAGCACGTTAGCAAGGCTGCTGTAGCGGGAAGGAAAGTGTGCCTCGCTCTCACGCTCTTTCTGAGAGTTTTTGTGTTGTTTCCTGGACACAATCCCATCAGATCCATCAAAGAGGAGTTTCGGATTGCAGGACAGTGGAGAGAATTCGGTTTAAATGAGGCTAATCTGATAAATGACATTCATTTGATAAAATCCCTTTCTGTGACCTCTGAAAGTGACCTAATAATTAGAATTTCCTTAAGGATTTCCAATGTGGCTGGATGCATTGATGACGTGCATATTCCCATCATCGCACCTTCCGAAATGAAACAGATTACTGTATGGAAGGATGCCAGATGGAAGGATAGTCCGATATGTGCCGTAACCACCACAGCTGTTAAATACACACAAATTATTCACAATTTATTCGGTCATCTTTATTTCATACAAATACAAAAGCAACAGTTATTCTTTTTCCTGCTGGATTTTAATATTCTTTATACACTGTTAAAATCTGACAGAAATAAAGTCAGTCTGGTTGGTAATAAGTGAAGCTGGTAATGCTGTTTGTGGAGTTGTTTAATCCTCTGATGAGATCTTCACAGATTTAATGTCTTCTTTTCTCTTCTTCAGTTGATTTCATCTAAGGCTGTGGCTGAAGTCAGTTGTAGTTCTTGTTGTGTCTCTATATTGACATTCCCAGAATTCCCTGCGTGCCACTTCACATTTGATGTTATTTCATTTAAACAATTATGTTTCTAACTTGTTTTTGTTATCAGTTATTTGGGGTTTATATTACATTATATATTGTTTAATAAATGTTTATGGCATTATTTGGAGTCCTGTGTGTCACCATGATGGTGTTTTGTATTTATGTGTATGAGACTGTGCACCTTATATACAAATTAATGTGTCCCCAGCTTGTGGAAAACTAATGGTGAACTTTAAATCATAATGTGTTTTTTTTTGTGTGTTTTTTTTACCGCCTGTATTATTTAGGTGGTTATCAGTATTGCAAAGATATAAAGCAGAATTTTATATTTCAGTGAAAAATAATAATAATATTTGTCGGCTAATGAAACACTGTATTTTAATGGTAAATTACTGGGAACCACAGCTGATGTTTTGTTTATTTTTTGCTGTAAATTTAAGTCCAAAGTAAGGTTGCTACAATATTTTTAACGGTAAAATACTGGCATCCAAGCTTTCGTTACCGTAAACTTCACAGGTTTTCTTTACATTGTGTTTTTTTTGCCCTTAAATTTAAGTCTCGTAAAACATAAAAGGTTGCCACCATATTTTTTACGGTAAAATACTGGCAACCACAGCTGCCGGTATTTTAACGTAAATTTCACAGTTTTTTTTAACAGTGTGGTCTACCAGCATGGTCTTGCTGGTGATGCTGGTCTACCAGCTAGGTCTCATTAATGATGTTGGTCTACCAGCAAGGTATCATTAATGATGTTGGTCTACCAGCATGGTATCATTAATGATGTTGGTCTACCAGCAAGGTATCATTAATGATGTTGGTCTACCAGCATGGTCTTGCTGGTGATGCTGGTCTACCAGCAAGGTCTCATTAATGATGTTGGTCTACCAGCAAGGTATCATTAATGATGTTGGTTTACCAGCAAGGTATCATTAATGATGTTGGTTTACCAGCAAGGTATCATTAATGATGTTGGTCTACCAGCATGGTCTTGCTGGTGATGCTGGTTTACCAGCAAGGTCTCATTAATGATGTTGGTCTACCAGCAAGGTCTCATTAATGATGTTGGTCTACCAGCAAGGTCTCATTAATGATGTTGGTCTACCAGCAAGGTCTCATTAATGATGTTGGTCTACCAGCATGGTCTCATTAATGATGTTGGTCTACCAGCAAGGTCTCATTAATGATGTTGGTCTACCAGCATGGTCTCATTAATGATGTTGGTCTACCAGCAAGGTCTCGTTAATGATGTTGGTTTACCAGCAAGGTATCATTAATGATGTTGGTTTACCAGCAAGGTCTCATTAATGATGTTGGTTTACCAGCAAGGTCTCATTAATGATGTTGGTCTACCAGCAAGGTCTCATTAATGATGTTGGTCTACCAGCAAGGTCTCATTAATGATGTTGGTCTACCAGCATGGTCTCATTAATGATGTTGGTCTACCAGCTAGGTCTCATTAATGATGTTGGTCTACCAGCAAGGTCTCATTAATGATGTTGGTTTACCAGCAAGGTATCATTAATGATGTTGGTTTACCAGCATGGTCTTGCTGGTGATGTTGGTCAACCAGCAAGGTCTCATTAATGATGTTGGTCTACCAGCAAGGTCTCATTAATGATGTTGGTCTACCAGCAAGGTATCATTAATGATGTTGGTCTACCAGCAAGGTATCATTAATGATGTTGGTCTACCAGCAAGGTCTCATTAATGATGTTGGTCTACCAGCAAGGTATCATGAATGATGTTGGTCTACCAGCAAGGTCTCATTAATGATGTTGGTCTACCAGCAAGGTCTCATTAATGATGTTGGTCTACCAGCAAGGTCTCATTAATGATGTTGGTCTACCAGCAAGGTATCATTAATGATGTTGGTTTACCAGCAAGGTATCATTAATGATGTTGGTTTACCAGCAAGGTATCATTAATGATGTTGGTCTACCAGCATGGTCTTGCTGGTGATGCTGGTTTACCAGCAAGGTCTCATTAATGATGTTGGTCTACCAGCAAGGTCTCATTAATGATGTTGGTCTACCAGCAAGGTCTCATTAATGATGTTGGTCTACCAGCAAGGTCTCATTAATGATGTTGGTCTACCAGCATGGTCTCATTAATGATGTTGGTCTACCAGCAAGGTCTCATTAATTATGTTGGTCTACCAGCATGGTCTCATTAATGATGTTGGTCTACCAGCAAGGTCTCATTAATGATGTTGGTTTACCAGCAAGGTATCATTAATGATGTTGGTTTACCAGCAAGGTCTCATTAATGATGTTGGTCTACCAGCAAGGTCTCATTAATGATGTTGGTCTACCAGCAAGGTCTCATTAATGATGTTGGTCTACCAGCAAGGTCTCATTAATGATGTTGGTCTACCAGCATGGTCTCATTAATGATGTTGGTCTACCAGCTAGGTCTCA
Organism: Rhinichthys klamathensis goyatoka; assembly: GCF_029890125.1. Taxonomy (NCBI): domain Eukaryota; kingdom Metazoa; phylum Chordata; class Actinopteri; order Cypriniformes; family Leuciscidae; genus Rhinichthys; species Rhinichthys klamathensis. Next base: position 2,938,448 of record NW_026606567.1, read on the forward strand.
TGAATGATGTTGGTCTACCAGCAAGGTATCATTAATGAGGTTGGTCTACCAGCAAGGTCTCAATAATGATGTTGGTCTACCAGCAAGGTATCATTAATGATGTTGGTCTACCAGCTAGGTCTCATTAATGATGTTGGTCTACCAGCTAGGTCTCATTAATGATGTTGGTTTACCAGCAAGGTATCATTAATGATGTTGGTTTACCAGCATGGTCTTGCTGGTGATGTTGGTCAACCAGCAAGGTCTCATTAATGATGTTGGTCTACCAGCAAGGTCTCATTAATGATGTTGGTCTACCAGCAAAGTATCATTAATGATGTTGGTCTACCAGCAAGGTATCATTAATGATGTTGGTCTACCAGCAAGGTCTCATTAATGATGTTGGTCTACCAGCAAGGTATCATTAATGATGTTGGTCTACCAGCAAGGTCTCATTAATGATGTTGGTCTACCAGCAAGGTCTCATTAATGATGTTGGTCTACCAGCAAGGTCTCATTAATGATGTTGGTCTACCAGCAAGGTCTCATTAATGATGTTGGTCTACCAGCAAGGTCTCATTAATGATGTTGGTCTACCAGCAAGGTCTCAATAATGATGTTGGTCTACCAGCAAGGTATCATTAATGATGTTGGTCTACCAGCAAGGTCTCATTAATGATGTTGGTCTACCAGCAAGGTCTCATTAATGATGCTGGTTTACCAGCAAGGTCTCATTAATGATGTTGGTCTACCAGCAAGGTCTCATTAATGATGTTGGTCTACCAGCAAGGTCTCATTAATGATGTTAGTCTACCAGCAAGGTCTCATTAATGATGTTGGTTTACCAGCAAGGTATCATTAATGATGTTGGTTTACCAGCATGGTCTTGCTGGTGATGTTGGTCAACCAGCAAGGTCTCATTAATGATGTTGGTCTACCAGCAAGGTCTCATTAATGATGTTGGTCTACCAGCAAGGTATCATTAATGATGTTGGTCTACCAGCAAGGTATCATTAATGATGTTAGTCTACCAGCAAGGTATCTTTAATGATGTTGGTCTACCAGCAAGTTATCATTAATGATGTTAGTCTACCAGCAAGGTATCTTTAATGATGTTGGTTTACCAGCAAGGTATCATTAATGATGTTGGTTTACCAGCATGGTCTTGCTGGTGATGTTGGTCAACCAGCAAGGTCTCATTAATGATGTTGGTCTACCAGCAAGGTCTCATTAATGATGTTGGTCTACCAGCAAGGTATCATTAATGATGTTGGTTTACCAGCAAGGTCTCATTAATGATGTTGGTCTACCAGCAAGGTCTCATTAATGATGTTGGTCTACCAGCAAGGTCTCATTAATGATGTTGGTCTATCACCAAGGTATCATTAATGATGTTGGTCTACCAGCAAGGTATCATTAATGATGTTGGTTTACCAGCAAGGTCTCATTAATGATGTTGGTCTACCAGCAAGGTCTCATTAATGATGTTGGTCTACCACCAAGGTATCATTAATGATGTTAGTCTACCAGCAAGGTATCATTAATGATGTTGGTTTACCAGCAAGGTCTCATTAATGATGTTGGTTTACCAGCAAGGTCTCATTAATGATGTTGGTCTACCAGCAAGGTATCATTAATGATGTTGGTTTACCAGCAAGGTCTCATTAATGATGTTGGTCTACCAGCAAGGTCTCATTAATGATGTTGGTCTACCAGCAAGGTATCATTAATGATTTTGGTCTACCAGCAAGGTCTCATTAATGATGTTGGTCTACCAGCATGGTCTTGCTGGTGATGTTGGTCTACCAGCAAGGTCTCATTATTAATGATGCTGGTCTACCAGCAAGGTCTTTGTTTGATTTATTTTAGCTCATTATTTTGTACACATTTATGCAGCCAGTCCTTACAATGTCCATTTAAGAAGTTACTTGTTTATTTCTACGTTTAAATTACTGAAATAGAAGACAATTAAATAGAAATTAGGCTAGCAACGTCAAGGAGTTCTTTAAGGGAAGTACATTAATATATTGTAAAAACTTGAACCTGCAATACAACACAGCATCGCTCGGGCATGATAGGAATATTTCGCGACGAGCTGTATTATCACCGGCGGTTTAGCATTTTCTATTCCATCAAGATGGCTGCGCCAAATGGCGTGACGTCACGCAGGATGTCCCTATATGGTGAATTCCTAAGAATATTTAAATTATTATATGATAAGAATAGTCAGATAAAACAATATTGCAGAAAACAAAAATATAGTGATATACCGTGGATTTCAAAAGGATTACAAAATGCCTGTAAAAAGAACAATACACTTTATAGAGAATTTATTAAACACAGAACTATAGAAGCAGAAAATAAATATAAGAAATATAAAAATAAGTTAATTAAGATTATGAGAACTTGTAAGAGAGAATACTATAGTAAACTATGAGATAATAATAAAAATACTATGAAGGGTACATGGAACATACTAAACAGTATTATAAGAAGCTAGGGGCACGAGACAGTCTAATTATCCCCAGTATTTCATTGGTAATGAAAAGAACATTAATAACATGGAGGATGTGGTCAATAACTTTAATAAACATTTTGTAAATGTTGGATCAGATTTAGCTGGAAAAATACCGATTCCACAGATAATCGATAACAGATATAATCATCTTATTGAAATAAGTCAATGTTCGATGTTTCTTAAAGCAGTAGAAGAAAAAGAAATAATAGATATTGTTAAATGCAAAAACTACAGCATCTACTGATTGTAACGAAATAGATATGAAGATAGTAAAAAATGTAATTGAGGGGATCTCAATTAAATTAACTTACATTTTTAATTTGTCGTTCCAAACTGGTCAATTTCCAACAAAAATGAAAACAGCAAAAGTCATACCTCTGTATAAAACTGGAGATAAACACCACTTCACAAATTACAGGCCTGTCTCTCTACTGTCATGATTTTCAAAAATTCTAGAAAAACTCTTCAATGACAGATTGGACAAATTCATTGATAAATACAAATTACTTACTGACAGCTAATATGGATTCAGAAAAAGTGGGTCAACATCACTAGCTTTAATTGAACTCATTGAAGAAATTACAAATTCCACAGACAAAAAGAAATATGGAGTTGGGGTATTCATTGATTTTGAAAAAAAGCATTTGATACAATTAATCATGAAATATTAATCAATAAACTGGAAAGGCTCGGGATGAGGGGGATAGAACTGAATTGGTTAAGCAGTTATTTAAAAGACAGGAAACTATTTGTGAAGTTAGGAGATTATACATCTGAATGTTTGGACATTCCGTGTGGTGTCCCCCAGGGGTCAGTATTGGAACCAAAATTATTTATTCTCTACATAAACGATAATATGTAAAGTATCTGAACTACTGAAATTTGTATTATTTGCAGACAACACAAACATCTTTGGTTCTGGTCAGAATTTACAATAGTTCACTAAAACTACTTGATCTAGTTGAATTTCAAACAGCAGTAATTATGTTCAAGGCTAGAAACAATTTATTGCCTAGAAATATACAGAAAAGGTTTTCTGAAAGAGAGGGGGGCTACGACTTAAGAGGAATGTCAAATTTTAAGACTCCCAGTTTTCGAACTACTAGGAAACGTTTCTGTCTATCTGTCAGTGGCGTTAAATTGTGGAATAAATTAAATAATGAGTTAAAGCAATGTCCAAACACATTCCATTTTAAAAAGATGTGCAAAGAAATTATATTTCAGAGGTACAAAGAAACACAGTGCTAATAATAACCTGAGCTTATATTGAATAATTTGTAGTATGTGTATAAATATTGTTGTGTATAATATATGTGTTACATGTGTGTCCTGAGTTTCCCCCCGTTCATTGTGTATTTGGTTTAGTCCTGTGTTCCAGTTTTCCCGCTCCTCGTTTCTGTTCAGTTCCTTCACCTGTGTCTAGTTAATTTGCCCCAGCTGTGCCTTGTTCCCCAATCTGTTCTCTGTGTATGTAAACCCAGTGTTCTCCCTCACTCCTGGTCGGTTATTGTCTATGTTACCAGTGTGTATACTTTGCCCTTCTGCCTGCCAGTATCTGTTTGTTGTTTTGATTTATTAGTAAAAGTGTCTGTCTTTGGAAATCCTGTTCTCCTCGTCTTCCTCTGCCTACACCAACCGTAACAGAATAACCGACCAAAAAGTAAAGAAAAGAGGGAAGATGGAGAGCTGGAAGCAGGCCTTTGTGGGAACCCGCCAAGCTGTGTTCCGTGGGACCCGTGGAGGCCGCAGTGGAGGCGGTGGTCGAGAGGAGTCCCGACACAACTCTCCACTCTGGCCTCTCTTCGATCCTGGGTTGGTGGTGTCCAGTTCAGCCAAGCCTTCGCCGCTGGTTCCATCCAGCACCAGGCCTTCTACACCGCTGGTTCCGTCCAGCACCAAGCCCTCTTCACCGCTGGTTCCGTCCAGCACCAAGCCCTCTTCACCGCTGGTTCCGTCCAGCACCAAGCCCTCTTCACCGCTGGTTCCGTCCAGCACCAGGCCCTCTTCACCGCTGGTTCCGTCCAGCACCAGGCCCTCTTCGCCGCTGGTTCCGTCCAGCACCAAGCCCTCTTCACCGCTGGTTCCGTCCAGCACCAGGCCCTCTTCACCGCTGGTTCCGTCCAGCACCAAGCCCTCTTCGCCGCTGGTTCCGTCCAGCACCAGGCCCTCTTCACCGCTGGTTCCATCCAGCACCAGGCCCTCTTCACCGCTGGTTCCGTCCAGCACCAAGCCCTCTTCGCCGCTGGTTCCGTCCAGCACCAAGCCCTCTTCGCCGCTGGTTCCATCCAGCACCAGGCCCTCTTCACCGCTGGTTCTGTCCAGCACCAAGCCCTCTTCACCGCTGGTTCTGTCCAGCACCAAGCCCTCTTCGCTGCTAGTTCCGTCCAGCACCAAGCCCTATTCGCCGCTGGTTCCGTCCAGCCCAGCCAAGCCTGCACCGCTGGTTCTGTCCAGCCAATCCGAGCCAGAGCCCGCTGATCCTGCGCCGGAGCCCGCTGATCCTGCGCCGGAGCCCGCTGATCCTGCGCCGGAGCCCATTCATGCTGCACTTGAGTCTGCTCTGGAAGACACAGCGCTTATTGTGGTGTCCGTGGCTGTTTTGTGTGTGTGGGCAGCACACACATCAACTACAGCCCATGAACCCAGCCTAGAGCTTCCCCGCACGCCTGCCGAGCCAGAGCTTCCCCGCACGCCTGCCGAGCCAGAGCTTCCCCGCACGCCTGCCGAGCCAGAGCTTCCCCGCACGCCTGCCGAGCCAGAGCTTCCCCGCACGCCTGCCGAGCCAGAGCTTCCCCGCACGCCTGCCGAGCCAGAGCTTCCCCGCACGCCTGCCGAGCCAGAGCTTCCCCGCACGCCTGCCGAGCCAGAGCTTCCCCGCACGCCTGCCGAGCCAGAGCTTCCCCGCACGCCTGCCGAGCCAGAGCTTCCCCGCACGCCTGCCGAGCCAGAGCTTCCCCGCACGCCTGCCGAGCCAGAGCTTCCCCGCACGCCTGCCGAGCCAGAGCTTCCCCGCACGCCTGCCGAGCCAGAGCTTCCCCGCACGCCTGCCGAGCCAGAGCTTCCCCGCACGCCTGCCGAGCCAGAGCTTCCCCGCACGCCTGCCGAGCCAGAGCTTCCCCGCACGCCTGCCGAGCCAGAGCTTCCCCGCACGCCTGCCGAGCCCGTCGCCTGCCCGCCAGAGCCTGAGCCCGTCGCCTGCCCGCCAGAGCCTGAGCCCGTCGCCTGCCCGCCAGAGCCTGAGCCCGTCGCCTGCCCGCCAGAGCCTGAGCTTCAAGCCAGCCCTACAGAGCCTTCTCTACGGGTCCCATCCAGCCCTCCCAAGCCTGACCTGATGCACGTCCCTGAGCCTGGCACTCTCCCCAAGAAAATTTTGGGGGGGGGATATAGGCCACCTGATGGTGCGTCTCCGCCATGGCCACCGGAAGAGGCGTCTCCACCCTGGCCACCTGAAGGGGCGTCTCCGCCATGGCCCCCTGACCAGCTTGCTCCGCCAGGACCGCCCGAGGGGTGGTCTCCTACTCCGCCATGGCCCCCTGACCAGCCTGCTCCGCCCTGGAGGCTTCCTGCTCAGGGTAGGCCACGCCCTCGTCAGCCTCCAGGGCGCCCGCCCCCCCACCCCTATTGAAGTTATACGGCGCGAGGACGCGCCTTTTTGGAGGGGGCGTTATGTTACATGTGTGTCCTGAGTTTCCCCCCGTTCATTGTGTATTTGGTTTAGTCCTGTGTTCCAGTTTTCCCGCTCCTCGTTTCTGTTCAGTTCCTTCACCTGTGTCTAGTTAATTTGCCCCAGCTGTGCCTTGTTCCCCAATCTGTTCTCTGTGTATGTAAACCCAGTGTTCTCCCTCACTCCTGGTCGGTTATTGTCTATGTTACCAGTGTGTATACTTTGCCCTTCTGCCTGCCAGTATCTGTTTGTTGTTTTGATTTATTAGTAAAAGTGTCTGTCTTTGGAAATCCTGTTCTCCTCGTCTTCCTCTGCCTACACCAACCGTAACAATATGTATGTGAAAAGAACTTGAACTCTGTTTTGTCCTACTGCTTGCTCTGCCAGCATTTTCTTCGCTTCTCTGTCAGGATATTCTGTGTCAGTCACATGTAGGCCTACAGGGAGGAGAGTAAAGATGGAAAGCTTCTGAAGCTTAGTTCCATATAAATTCACGGATAATTTGTTTTGTCGTTAGTGAAAATCAATATTGCCCTTGTATTTGAAAAAGGATCCTCATATAATGAAATGATTCAGTAATACAGATCGACTATTTTTGACTGACAAAATGTCGGCGAACAACAGCTACAGTGAGTTCAAAACCTTTCTTTTTAGTAAACTTTGTGTACACAAACGTGTAGAGCCCCTGGTGATTCGAGCACAGTTGTATGTTGTGTCGAGCCTTCTTAGTGTTTTAAAAATATATTTTGATGCTATCATAGAAGTGCCCCATGCACTCCCATTCAAAAGGCAATTTGACCTAAAACGAAAATACGGTCAATCTTAAAAGTGGTGTTTCCATTCTAATTATGCTTTTACACAAAAGTTTGACTCAGGTAGATTAACAAAAAGAGCCTAGGTTCAATTTTGGCAAGAGTTACCCTTGATCAGACTAATTCAAGCTTGATTTAAAAGGGTACTTGGTGGAGTTTTTGACATATAATTGTGATATGGAATATTTTTATGAGTGAGTGGGACCCTGTTTTGTTTGTGTTATCCACATGCATGAGGATGCACATGCCTCTGCCCTCTGGGAGACACTTCATGTTTTTGTCCACCATAACAAACCAGTTTAAGAACAGCTTTTTTCCTGCTGCTATAAGGACTCTGAATTCTGCTTTTTACATTTAAATGCTTGCAAATGCTTGATTGTGATACATGCAACTTCTCATTATCTATTGAGGTTATTATTTATTGTGTGATATGTTACATCTGCCTAGGGCTGTGCGATATGGCGATATATATCGTTTGACGATAGAAAAACGTTGAGATTGATGTTCTAAAGAATACGTTACAACAGGAAATTTAACCAAGCCATGGTATAAATCAGTTTATCACACCATATGTTAGCCCCTTTAGTAACAAAGCTAATCAAAACCCACTGGTCACCGGTGAAAGCCAAAGCCTGAACAACCAGGAGTAACGTTTAGACAACAATTTCAACAGCGACGTGACACAAGCCTGCAGGTGTGGTTGGTAGAAGAGCTCACCATGTTGGCCGTTTCATCTGGATCCAGCTGAAGACGAAGATCGCCAGATGGAGACATGGTCTGCACAGGATCAAGAAGAGATGGCACAAGCACAGAGTAAAAAAAAACTGTACTAAATGTAGTAAAGGCCAATGGGGAATTATGTATTTTTAATTTTAAAAAAATAATTACTCTCTCACCTCAACATCTGCAGTGTGTGATCCTGAACTATCTGCCACCTTTAATAATGCACTGATCTGTCATCTGCCATTTGCCTTTTCATGTTTAAAACAATAATATCTTAGTAAAAACCTAAAGTAATATTGCCAAACTATATATCATTTGAAAGCTTAAAATCTCTAGTTTTCATATTTGGTGGCTGTTATCTAAAATAAATTACAGAGGAGCAGAAATTTATCAATTTGCAACAAGAATATTTCATATTCATTAGGAGTATTTAGGCCTTTATTTTGAAATAACAATAAACATGAAAAATCATGAAAGATTGGTAGAAACCTCAGTTTGTTTTCATGCCATGAGTTCAAAAGATAACACCAATTCCATTTTATGAGAAAAAAGGTCTGAAAATGTTTTAAATATAAAGAAAAATGTATGGATTCTCGATTTGTGATGCGGCTGCAAGCTATAACGCTATAACGTAGTTTTTATGCATTTATTAGAGGTTTAATTCAAATCAAATACTGCCAAACCACCCATACTACTTCTGAATAGGATGTCTACTTCATAAATTGTATGAGAATTATGGAAATACATGGTTCAGATCACTCAAAACATATGAAAATGGAGGCGCCCTTATATGGGCAGTAATGGAGTCTGGTGTTCACCTAGTGAAAAAGTTGGGTACTGTGCCCGAATAAAATCTTACTGAAAGCTCATTTTTTGAGATATCAACCTAAAATTTGGAATACAACTTGTTCGGATTTTTGTCTTTAATTTTCTTGCAGTTTTAGAGTAAAATATATTTTGTAATATAAATATTTTATATAAAATATTAATCATTATATTTTTACATTACACAATTTCATAAACTCAAACTTATACAACTTTTTTTCTGTTACATTTTTTATAATTTCTAGACTTCTACAATAATGTGGAAAATGTCTTCTTTACAACAAGGCCAGCCATAGGTCTATATTCCAAAGCATTCCTGAATTACAACCATTTAAGTTTGGATAGTAATTTTTATGTCTATGCAAAAAAAAAGGGGGGTTACAGTTAACAGGTTAAAACCTTTTCATTTATGGAGTCAGATGAAATAACGAGGTAATAACATATGAGCAAATGTATCTCATTTAATCAAAATACTTTGCCACGAGGAAAGACAGTAACGCGCATTCCTTCACCAGCTGATCGGACGCCACCATTGGGCCGATTGAACCGGGCTTACACTGACCCTTGACTTTTTTTAACATCAGTTCCCTATCGGTCAGTCACTACAACGTAGGTCAGACTGACCAATAGGAATCTCGCTAGAGAGGCCAATCTACTTCGAGTGAAACTAAAACAAGCCAATGCACATTGGCATGCAATCATTTGCATCAGCTGCGCGTCCTCGTCAGCGCGGGTATTTAACAGCAGCTGTTATGATTGCACGCTAGCTTTTTGCTTCGGAGCCAAACCCTTCATGTTTAATCCTACAGAGTGTGACTACGAGCCTCTTCTTTGGACCTCTCCTTCCCGGTGCGGGCGTTACAGCACGGCAGCGCGAACAGTCGTCTTTTTCTCTCTCCTGTCTGTGGTATTGAGCAAAACCAAAAAGCTGTTGTAACAGCTGGTAAGGTGCGCCGTACGAGCGCTCAAAAGCTGTTTTCACAGCTGGTAAGACAGCGAGAGAGAGAGAGAGAGATCGCGCACAGACAGGTGCACATTCCTGTCTGTGTTCGCAGTGACTGTTCCCCTGCGTGTTTCAGCACCAGTGAGAGCAGTCCCTAAAAGAGCTTACACAAATAGAGAGCGTCTTTTAAAAAGAAAAAGATGACTTTCTATTTGTGTGTTTCTGGATGCGGTCGTTACCTGGGCTCACAGGATGGTCACAAACGCTGCCTCGTGTGTCTGGGCATTGAACACGCTGAGGCAGCGTTTGTGGATGAGTCATGTACCCATTGTGGGAAGATGACCATCGCGGAGCTACGGTCGAGACTCCTGTTCCTGCAAAGGGGCGGAGTCCCCGTGCCTCTGCCTCGTTCCAATCCTCCTCAGAGGGTTGCTTCGGGCGGGGGCGCGGGTGACCTGAGGATCACGGTGAGCGCGTCTCCTTCGGGGAACCAACCCCCTAGGAGCCCTCACCCCTCTCATGCTCCGCAGCCAGTTGAGCTTCCATTGGAGAAAGCTGGACCATCCTCGAGGTGTGTACCGGTTGTCTTCTTTGGGGCTCCCAGTGACCAGATGTCGATCGCTGCATCGGAGGGTGGGTCAGACTTCTCTGCGGACGACGACTCGGCACCGCTGCCTCCTTCGGGGGTGCCAGCGGTGCCTGAGACGGACCCGGAGATGATGGCCATGCTCTCCCGGGCCGCCAACGGGGTCGGGCTCGTGTGGAATCCTCCACCGTGTCCCGAACCCTCGAGGTTGGATGATTGGTATCTCGGGGTGGCGCGCGCTGGTTCTCAGCAACCCACCCCAGTGCCTTTCTTCCCGGAAGTGCATGAGGAGCTTACGGGAACGTGGACGGCACCTTTTACTGCCAGAAACCGTTCCGGTGGCTCCTCCTCCCTCACCACCCTTGATGGCGGGGCAGCTAAGGGATACACGCGCATCCCGCCAGTGGAACGGGCCGTTGCTATGCAGCTGTGCCCTAACTCCACTTGGCGTGGAGAACCGTGTCTCCCTTCCCGGGCCTGTAAGTACTCGTCGGATTTAACCGCCAAGGCTTACAAGGCCTGTGGGGAAGCTGCCTCTGCCATGCACGCCATGGCGTTGCTGCAGGTCCATCAGGCCAAGGCACTGAAGGACCTGCACGAGGGTGGTCATGATCCCCAAGTTCTTCAGGAACTTCGCATCGCGACGGACCTCGCGCTTCGTGCGACGAAGGTGACCGCGCGGTCGGTGGGTCGTGCGATGTCCACCATGGTGGTCCAGGAACGCCATCTCTGGCTGTGTCTGGCTGACATGAGGGAGTCTGACAAACTCCGGTTTCTCAACTCCCCTGTGTCCCAGACCGGCCTCTTCGGCGACGCGGTCGAGAACTTCGCCCAGCAGTTCTCGGCTGTACAAAAGCAGACGGAGGCCATCAAACACATCCTGCCGCGGCGGCCAGCTGCTGCCTCCACCCCAGCGCCCGCGGCACCTCAGTCTGCTCGTCGCCGAGGGCGTCCGCCTGCGTCTGCCCCTGCTCCCGTGCCGCAGCAGCAGCCTCCACCTAAGCGGCGCCGTGGAGCCAGTCGCAGGCAGGGCGCCCCGCCCGTCCAGGCTCCCGCCAAGAGGGGCGGCAAAGCCAGGGGTAAGCGGCCCTAGGACGGGCGACCCGGAGATGGAAGGGACTGCTCTCCAGGAGACGATGACTGCATCGCTCCCTCCCCCGGAAGAGGGCCGGGTGGAAAATCCTGTGTTTCGTTTTGTTTGTGTTCCGCCGCTGGCCTTAAAACCAGCGGTACCCAAAATTTCAATAAAAGAGCAGTTTCTACCATCTCTGGGTCCGAAGAGGACCCGGAGAGCAGTGGGGGGACAGAATCCTCACCACTCTCATCCGCCTCCTCTGTCGCCAGTGAGCAGCAGTGTGCAGTTCGAGAACGCCACCGAGCCGCCTCCTGCACCTCCTGCCCCGTGGAACCAGGTAAGTGCTGCACAGCACACACAGACCCTGCTACGGGCCGCCTCCCAGAGAGAGCCTCCCGAGCCGCGTCCCTGTATTCCACCTCGCTGCCCCACTCCGGGTACGCCTACAGTCCCTTTGGTCCCGCTTGCACGGTCTCTGAGAGCCTGGTTAGCGCTCCCCAGTCCGTCTCGCTGGCTCATTCGGACCATCAGGCTCGGCTATGCGATTCAGTTCGCCCGGCGTCCCCCCAAGTTTCGGGCCATCCACTCCACTACAGTGAGAGCAGCCGATGCCCATGTCTTGCGTGCGGAGATCGCAGTCCTACTGGCGAAGGACGCGATAGAGCCGGTCCCTCCAGCCGATATGAGGTCAGGGCACTACAGTCCCTACTTCATTGTACCCAAGAAAGGTGGTGGGTTACGACCGATCTTGGATCTGCGAGTTTTGAATCGGAGCCTCCACAAGCTACCGTTCAAAATGCTCACGCAGAGACGCATTTTCGGATGCATCCGTCCCCAAGATTGGTTTGCAGCGATCGACCTGAAGGACGCGTACTTTCATGTCTCGATTCTTCCTCGACACAGGCCGTTTCTGCGCTTTGCGTTCGAGGGTCGAGCATATCAGTACAAGGTCCTGCCCTTCGGGCTGTCCCTGTCTCCCCGTGTCTTCACGAAAGTCACGGAGGGGGCCCTTGTTCCCATGAGAGAACAGGGCGTTCGCCTCCTCAACTATCTCGACGACTGGCTTATACTAGCACACTCTCGAGATCAGTTATGCGAACACAGGGACCTCGTGCTCACGCACCTCAGCCAGTTGGGCCTTCAGGTCAACTGGGAAAAGAGCAAACTCGCCCCTGTGCAGAGGATCTCTTTTCTCGGTATGGAGTTGGATTCGGTCGCACAGACAGCGCGCCTCACAGAGCAGCGCGCTCAGTCGGTGCTGAACTGCTCGAACACGTTCAAAGGCAGGACAGCGGTCCCACTGAAATTTTTTCAGAGGCTCCTGGGGCATATGGCAGCGGCAGCAGCGGTAACTCCGCTCGGCTTGCTTCATATGAGACCGCTTCAGCACTGGCTTCACGGCCGAGTCCCGAGATGGGCGTGGCATCATGGCACTCACCGGGTGGCAATCACACCGGCCTGCCGCCAGACCTTCAGCCCGTGGTCAGACCTCTCGTTCCTTCGGGCAGGAGTCCCCTTGGAACAGGTCTCCAGGCATGCTGTGGTTTTCACAGATGCCTCTGCCACCGGCTGGGGTGCCACGTACAACGGGCATGCAGTGTCAGGGGTGTGGACGGCTCCCCAACTGCATTGGCACATCAATTGCCTCGAGTTGCTAGCAGTACATCTCGCTCTGAGCCGCCTGAAAAGGCCGCTACGGGGCAGGGACGTGCTGGTCCGTACGGACAACACTGCGACCATGGCGTACATCAACCGACAAAGTGGTCTACGCTCCCGTCGCATGTCGCAACTCGCCCGCCATCTCCTCCTCTGGAGTCAGAAGCGTCTGAGGTCGCTTCGAGCCATGTATGTCCCTGGCGTGCTCAACCGTGTGGCCGACGAGCTATCACGAGCTGTGCTTCCGGGAGAATGGCGACTCCACCCCCAGGTGGTTCAGCTGATCTGGAGAGAGTTCGGAGAGGCTCAGGTAGACCTGTTTGCCTCTTCAGAGACCTCCCACTGCCAGCTGTTTTACTCCCTGACCGAGGGAACACTCGGCACGGACGCACTGGCACACAGCTGGCCCCGGGGCCTACGCAAATATGCGTTTCCCCCAGTGAGCCTACTTGCACAGACACTGTGCAAAGTCAGGGAGGACGAGGAGCAGGTCCTTCTGGTGGCTCCCTATTGGCCCACCCGGACTTGGTTCCCAGAACTCATGCTCCTTGGGACAGTCCCTCCCTGGCCCATTCCTCTGAGGAAGGATCTTCTGACTCAGAGACGGGGCACCCTATGGCACCCGCGTCCAGACCTCTGGAAACTCCATGTCTGGTCCCTGGACGGGACGCGGAGGTTCTAGGTGACTTACCCCCTGAGGTACTTAACACCATCACTTCAGCACGGGCGCCGTCCACGAGACGTGTTTACGCCCTGAAGTGGAACCTGTTCGTCGAGTGGTGTTCTTCTCGCCGAGAAGACCCCCGGAGATGTTCGATAGGGTCTGTGCTTTCCTTCTTGCAGCAAGGGTTGGAGCGAAGGCTGTCTCCCTCCACCCTCAAAGTACATGCTGCCGCTATTTCAGCTTATCACGACCACTTAGATGGCAAAACAGTGGGGAAGCACGACCTGGTCGTCAGGTTTCTTAGGGGGGCGAGACGATTAAATCCTCCTCGACCCCCCTCCATACCCTCTTGGGATCTTTCCCTGGTGCTTCGAGCACTTCAGGATGTTCCCTTTGAGCCTCTGCAGTCAGTAGACTTAAAGCTTCATTCCATGAAGACTTTGCTACTGGTTGCACTGGCCTCTGTCAAGAGGGTAGGAGACCTGCACGCATTTTCGGTCGACGAATCGTGCCTAGAGTTCGGGCCGGGTGACAACCATGTGGTACTAAGACCCCGGCCTGGCTATGTACCCAAGGTTCCTACCACTCCCTTCAAAGACCAGGTAGTGAACCTGCAAGCGCTGCCTTTGGAGGAGGCAGACCCAGCCCTGGCTTTGCTCTGTCCCGTTCGCGCTCTGCGTATGTACGCTGACAGAACTCAAAGCATCAGGACCTCAGACCAGCTCTTTGTCTGTTACGGAGGCCAGCAGAGGGGAAAGGCTGTCTCCAAGCAGAGGATGGCCCACTGGATAGTGGATGCCATCGCCTTGGCTTACCAAGCTCAAGGCGTGCCCTGCCCGCTCAGGTTGCATGCACACTCCACGAGAGGCGTCGCATCCTCCTGGGCGCTGGCACGTGGCTCCTCGCTAACAGATATCTGTAGAGCTGCGGGCTGGGCGACACCTAACACGTTCGCTAGATATTATAGCCTACGTGTAGAGCCGGTCTCCTCCCGTGTTCTCACCCTAAACGGGTAGAAGCACCGAGAGGCCCGGCTCTGTCGGCTTGCTGCACCCTACTGTGCACCCTTATTGCTCCAGAGTGAAAAACCTGTTAAGTCCTCCAAAAACCCCTCGGCCCGGACATGGCGGAGCGTCCAGGTGCCAGGCCTTTATCCGCTGAATCCTTGAGAACCGGATCTGGGCTGGGTTCCATATGTGTGACCCTACGGGGATCCCATATGTGTATATTTTCCACGGCTGCTCCTAACGGAAGCCCGTGTCTTTCCCTTGGGCTAAGTCACCCACTATCTCATATGTAGTACAGCCTTCGGGCTAGTCCATATGTATTCCCCACATAACTCCTTGAAGTAAGTGGCTTCCGCAGCGTCCTCCTTCCTAACTGAAGGGCACGCTTTCTCAGTGTTATCCAATAATCTCACTGTATGGGTTATTACGGAACAACAGTGACAGATACACTCTGTGTGTAGCCTCCTCCTATCGTCCTTCTAGGCAAGAAGGTGTAGAGGCTTGCATGGGGCGCTGGATGGGGTGCAGCAGCTGTGGCGCTTTGGTAGGGATTCCTATTGGTCAGTCTGACCTACGTTGTAGTGACTGACCGATAGGGAACGTCTCGGTTACATATGGTAACCCTCGTTCCCTGAGGGAGGGAACGGAGACGTAGGTCCCGTCGCCACATCTGCTGCCGCCCGCTGGGGCGGCCAGCTTTTTCAGGTTTGGCTCCTCAGCAAAAAACTAGCGTGCAATCATAACAGCTGCTGTTAAATACCCGCGCTGACGAGGACGCGCAGCTGATGCAAATGATTGCATGCCAATGTGCATTGGCTTGTTTTAGTTTCACTCGAAGTAGATTGGCCTCTCTAGCGAGATTCCTATTGGTCAGTCTGACCTACGTCTCCGTTCCCTCCCTCAGGGAACGAGGGTTACCATATGTAACCGAGACGTTTTTATCTTGCTTGAACTGTGTTTTGCAAGCCACACTTGGTTTGTGAATGCAGTTTGTTATAATGATTATGATGACAAAATCATCATATAGCCCATTCATTCACTAATCTCATTCAGAGTTTAATTCTGTATCAAAAGTGTTACATTACCACCACTGTGAAACTACAGCAATCAGTTAAAATGATGATTTTTTTAACACCTCATGCACAACCAAAGAAACAGAGCTAAACTGACTTGCAGAAACACAGAGATATCAAAAATCAGCACGTCTCTAAACAATGGTGGCAATATTTTTAATTTTTTTTAATTCATACTGCAGTGCATGCTGGGAGTTTTGTACTATCCTGAAACCCAGCATGCATTGCGACATGAAACTTTTGATTGTCACCTCACCATTGTTGAGATTCATATGCTGATTGTTGATGTCTGTGTCTAAGTCAAGGAGGAGTTCGAAATGTTTTAATACACTATATTATTTCAATATCCTTCATAATAAATGTAATAAACAATTTCATGTTGTAGATTCACAGATAAAATTATTAAATATTAAATTCAAAGATTATACACAGGAAGAGTACAGTGAATCAGACATGTCCATGATGATCACGGCATCATCACAACAGCCAAATACACCTGATCAACTTTTTCTTGACTTTTTCTTGCAATAACAAATGTGCTTTATAAACTCACAGTTACAGCAGCCAGAGAGCAACTCATAGTAAAAAGTCAAGAGCCAACCTTAAGCAAATACTGATCTACAGGTCCTTCTCAAAAAATTAGCATATTGTGATAAAGTTCATTATTTTCCATAATGTAATGATAAAAATTAAACTTTCATATATTTTAGATTCATTGCACACCAACTGAAATATTTCAGGTCTTTTATTGTTTTAATACTGATGATTTTGGCATACAGCTCATGAAAACCCAAAATTCCTGTCGAAAAAAATTAGCACATTTCATCCGACCAATAAAAGAAGTGTTTTTAATAAAAAAAAAAAAAAGTCAACCTTCAAATAATTATGTTCAGTTATGCACTCAATAGTCAATACTTGGTCAGGAATCCTTTTGCAGAAATGACTGCTTCAATGCGGCGTGGCATGGAGGCAATCAGCCTGTGGCACTGCTGAGGTGTTATGGAGGCCCAGGATGCTTCGATAGCGGCCTTAAGCTCATCCAGAGTGTTGGGTCTTGCGTCTCTCAACTTTCTCTTCACAATATCCCACAGATTCTCTATGGGATTCAGGTCAGGAGAGCTGGCAGTCCAATTGAGCACAGTAATACCATGGTCAGTAAACCATTTACCAGTGGTTTTGGCACTGTGAGCAGGTGCCAGGTCGTGCTGAAAAATGAAATCTTCATCTCCATAAAGCTTTTCAGCAGATGGAAGCATGAAGTGCTCCAAAATCTCCTGATAGCTAGCTGCATTGACCCTGCCCTTGATAAAACACAGTGCACCAACACCAGCAGCTGACATGGCACCCCAGACCATCACTGACTGTGGGTACTTGACACTGGACTTCAGGCATTTTGGCATTTCCTTCTCCCCAGTCTTCCTCCAGACTCTGGCACCTTGATTTCCGAATGACATGCAAAACTGAGCAACAGTCCAGTGCTGCTTCTCTGTAGCCCAGGTCAGGCGCTTCTGCCGCTGTTTCTGGTTCAAAGGTGGCTTGACCTGGAGAATGCGGCACCTGTAGCCCATTTCCTGCACACGCCTGTGCACGGTGGCTCTGGATGTTTCTACTCCAGACTCAGTCCACTGCTTCCGCAGGTCCCCCAAGGGTCTGGAATCGGTCCTTCTCCACAATCTTCCTCAGGGTCCGGTCACCTCTTCTCGTTGTGCAGCGTTTTTTGCCACACTTTATCCTTCCCACAGACTTCCCACTGAGGTGCCTTGATACAGCACTCTGGGAACAGCCTATTTGTTCAGAAATTTCTTTCTGTCTTACCCTCTTGCTTGAGGGTGTCAATGATGGCCTTCTGGACAGCAGTCAGGTCGGCAGTCTTACCCATGATTGCGGTTTTGAGTAATGAAACAGGCTGGGAGTTTTTAAAAGCCTCAGGAATCTTTTGCAGGTGTTTAGAGTTAATTAGTTGATTCAGATGATTAGGTTAATAGCTCGTTTAGAGACCCTTTTCATGATATGCTAATTTTTTGAGACAGGAATTTTGGGTTTTCATGAGCTGTATGCCAAAATCATCAGTATTAAAACAATAAAAGACCTGAAATATTTCAGTTGGTGTGCAATGAATCTAAAATATATGAAAGTTTAATTTTTATCATTACATTATGAAAAATAATGAACTTTATCACAATGTGCTAATTTTTTGAGAAGGACCTGTACATCATGGTGACTAACTTATATTCAATAAAACATCAACAACTAAATATCTGTTAAATATCTACAAGAACTTTTGTACATGTATGAAAGAAATAATCGTTAACTGGTTTGTAAACTATGTACACACACAGTGGCTGGAAGTCAGTTGTAGTTCTTGTGTTTCTCTTTTTTCTGTTCTTGTTTCTCTGTCCTTCAGTGATTCTGCTTATCGGGTGTTCATCAGTGTCTCAATTCACTCACTTCTTTTCATTCACTCTGTCAAGTGGACTATATTATGTAGGGAATGTAGGGAATAGTGAGTGAGGGTATATGGTGTGATTGGGAAAACAGCAAGCACCACTAATTCAATTTCTTATGTGTTATGTGTTAAGTCTCGTTCTGCATTAAGAATGAATAAAACAAAATCTGAAGACCACTGGTGTATGTTTCTTTTCACACTGCATGAGGTTAATTTTGCATCAAGGCACCATAAACTAGAAATTTGCCAGGTGTACACGTTGCAATCTTTGCCATTGTAGAAGCTCAATTTCAGTGATTTCTTTTTTTTTCCCCGTTGGGAGAAATCGTGAAATCGTTGATGTTCGTATATGGTTGTGGATCGCATCATGCAAAAGAAACTTTTACTGAGTACCTTACGGGCATCTCCCGAGCTACCAATCATTTTTAAACATGTTAAAAAAATTCGGGGAGTTAGCTCTAAAGGGTTGGTCAAAATCCCTTGTCTCTTCAATATATATCTATATTCATATCCTTTTGAGTGCTTATATATTACTCCTATAAAAGTCAATAATCAAATATATGCATTATCACATAATCATTTCTATATTCTTTGTGCTAGTGAAATTATACTCTTAATGCATGTTGATGTAAATTAACCACTTCTTTTAGGTGCATTCCAAGCTTGCCCTTGGGACCCGGTGATCTTGGTGACAGAAAACGGGCCAATGAATTTAGGTGCGAGCTTATTCGAAACGGAGCGGAGAGGAATGTCCTTGGTAGAAAGCCACATTTTAGAACCGACGACATATACGGGAGGCCTCCGCCGGTGGCGATCGGCTTTGGCCTTGGTGCGCGCCCCCACCTGGAGTAGAGTCTCACGGGCTCTAGTCCAAGTGCGGTGACACCTCTGGACGAAGGCGTGAGCGGAGGGGACCGCGACTTCGGATTCCAGACTAGGAAAAATAGGTGGCTGGTAACCTGCGCTACACTCAAATGGTGATAGGCCCGTGGATGACACTGGCAACGTGTTGTGGGCGTACTCCACCACAGACAGTTGCTGACTCCAAGAGGAAGGATTCTTGGACACTAAACATCGCAACGTTCGCTCCAAATCCTGGTTGGCTCGCTCAGTCTGACCATTGCTCTGGGGATGGAACCCAGAGGACAGACTGACAGTCGCCCCCAGAAGTTTACAAAACTCTCGCCAAAATTTGGACACAAATTGGGGTCCCCTGTCAGAAACCACGTCTGTCGGGAGGCCATGAATCCGAAAGACGTGGTCAACGACAATCAACGCTGTCTCCTTGGCTGAAGGTAATTTGGGCAAGGGAATGAAATGGGCAGCCTTCGAGAACCGGTCCACCACGGTCAAAACTACCGTGTGACCCTGGGAGGGTGGGAGGGCGGTGATAAAATCCAGTGCGATATGGGACCAGGGTCTCGAAGGTGTCGACAGTGGTTGAAGTAACCCATCTGGAGAGTGAATATAATTTGCCCTTAGGCGGAGACGTACCTGGCAGTAACTCTATAGCACAGTCATAGGGACGATGTGGAGGAAGAGAATCAGCCCGAGACTTACTGAACACCTCCTTCAGATCCCGATACTCCGTGGGCACGTTAGATAAATCCACTGTCTCCTCCTGCAACACATGAACAGAAACAGACGGACAGGCAGACACAAGACAGGACTTATGACAAAAACTACTCCACGCCGCTACTGATTTGAGCTGCCAGTCTATTTTGGGGTTGTGACGAGTGAGCCATGGGTGACCAAGAACGATGGGTGCAAGCGGAGTGTCCAGGATGTAAAAGGAGATGGTTTCTGAGTGGTTGCCTGACGTGATGAGGGTGATGTCTTCAGTGACCAAAGATATAGTGGGGAGTTCTTGACCATTGAGGGCGTGTACTGCAATCTGATGGGAACTTTGAGGGGAACTTGGTGGTTGAGTGCAAAGGTGTGATCCATGAAGTTACCTTCAGCGCCCGAGTCCAGAAGTGCGTGACAGTCGTGACAGTAGTTGGACCATCGGAGTCTACCCGGAAGGAGAGTCGATGTCGATGAGGTCTTCTCGGCGGAGATCCCACCCGATAGTAGCCTCATACTTACTATCGGGCTGGGCCTTTTAATGGGCAGTTATAGGCGAAGTGTCCCGTTCCTCCACAGTACATGCAAAGGCCCGGGAACCTCACCTTTCCTTCTCCTCCCGGGAAAGCCGGGCTCGACCCACCTGCATGGGCTCGGGATCGTAGACGGGGCTGACCGCGTCCCCACCTCCAGCGCGTTGACCAACGGATACCGCCAAAGAATGATAATTGGGTACTCTCCGATCCAACCATTGCAGGAACATATCCCACTGCGCCTCCTCGTTCCATTGGCTCTCCGCCGCTAGAGTCCGAAACTCAATGGAGAAGTCCGATACGGATCGTTGTCCTTGCCGTAAATCTGCCAGCATTCTGGCTGCTTCTCTGCCCGCCAATGCCCGGTCGAAGACACGTTTCATTCGGCGGAGAGCGCTTGGAACGAGGTGCAGCAGTCGTCCTGGTTCTCCCACACCACCGTTCCCCATAGCGCCGCTCTCCCAGTCAACAGCGTCAATACAAAGGCCACCTTGGTTCTTTCCTCGTGGAAGGTTCTAGGTTGTAGAGAGAAATGCATGGAACATCTAGTTAGAAAAGCTCGACAAAAATTGGGTTCACCTGAGTATGTCTCCGGAGCTGGTAAGCGGGGCTCCGACTGGGAGGGGTCCACTGGTGGTATTTGGGGAATCGGGGGTGGGACCGGCGCAGTGGGAATGCGCAGCTGTTGGACTTGCTGGGTGAGCCTGGACACCTGCGTCACTAACGTCTGAACAGCACGGGCTGTGTCGTTGATGTTTCTTTCTTGATTCTCCATTCGCTGTCTGCTGTGGTTGACAAAATCCTCCAAGCTTTCTGAAGTGGCACTCGCTGCTTCCATCTTGGGTCAGATCGTTCTGTAACGAATAAACTTCAGAAGCAAGTGCAAGTACACAGTTTATTGAAAGATAAATGACTCTGTCCAAAGGGCAACAGGCTAGTGACGCAGGGACTCGATGGTCAGATGTAACAGGTGCATGAAGTGATGAGAGGTGACGATCAACGAGACGAATCCAGAACATCCACAGGAAACAGACAGGAACAATGAAGGATAACTGGAACGAACGAGGGATCAGACACCGGACACCAACAAACAACGATCTGACAATGGAGATGAGAAGTTGATGAGATTATATACACAGGAATGGATAGACTGCAGCTGGTGAAGAGGTAATGAGTGATTGCTGAACGAGAGCTGATGAGCGGCCACGCCCCTCTAATCAGCACACACACATACAACAACAGAAACAGGAGACAAGAAGAAGACATTGGATTTACCAACCGTGACACCCGGCACGTTGGATAGAGGCCGCTTGTCTCTTTCTCTGGGATCAGTAGAAAAGGTCACGGAGGAATCCTAAAAGTGGTGTGGACATATATGGCCCTTCGCTGGACAGTCGGATGATCAAGCTCTACATAATTCTACCTGTTGTCATAAATGTATTTTCTCCAGCATATTTCTCTAGGGAGCAAGTTGTCCATTATCTGCCTTTCTTCCTAAGGAGTGAATGTTTTATCATCTTGTTTTGGTTGACTGGATTGATAATAATGAGCTCAGGTTCTCTTCAGCCTTGATGTGAGCTGCTATTTGGTGGTTTTCTGTGTGTGTGCGTTTGACACTCTATGTAGATTCTGGACGTTGGGATGAACAACACATAGGCGCCCTTCTCTAACCTACGAGGTCACCACAGACCTAAATCCAGGATCGGACGACGACTATCTTGACAACTATCTTTACTAATGGCGATAGCCACCCTTATCTGCTCATATGTGTGAAATTGCTTAGGTTTATATGTTCTCTTAGCCAATCAGGAGTGACACTGATGTAATACATGCCCTTGCAAAATGGTATAATTGGTGTTTCAGATGAATCACCAAGTATTCCTCAGTAAATTTTTATCTATTTGATTGAACCTCACGACTCCTGGTCTTCTTTCATCATATCTGGTCTTGGGTCTTATAACTGTTACCCCCCTAACAGCTCGAATTTGACTAGTGTATAGGCTCCCTATTACCAAATCATGTATCACAACCACTACTAGCAACCTTTTGGTATGCACATACACACACAAATAGCCTACACTCTCTAGTTGTTTTTGTTGAACAGAATGACCATGCTATCCTCTGCTGTTCACCTTATCACTTGCACAGCTGTGTTTTTATTTATTTGTTTTTTCTTTTTCTATCAGAAGCTATAGCAGCAACATTGAAAACAACAATATCTGTTTAAGCGCCAAAGCTCACGTGATTGATGGTGGCTAGCTATGCATTAGCCAACAGTTTTATCCTTTCTTTTACTGTCTATGGTTTTATCGTGTACCAATGGCTTTCACATGTTTATCAGGTTAAAGCTGCAGTCTGTAGCTTTTTTGGGGTTAAAAATGATCCAAAATACATATTTGAGAAAATACATAACCAGCCAGTGTTCAAAACTATCTGCTTGCCTTAGCTCGATTCAAAGCGGTAAGCTTGTAATAATGTTTTTAATTCCAGTGGTACTGGTGGATTTCCGCGGGAGATTCGAGCGTCTTTGCGTCATTACGTCACATCTGTACACATAAAGAAGGAGTCTCGGCTAGTAGGCTATTTCACTAGTTCACACTTACATACAATTAGAGAGAGAAAGTTTAATGCATATTTGGCGTGCTGTCCGGGGGAAGGGCTTCGAGCTCGGAAATCGGCCCAAACCCAGAGTACTCCCCCGGTATGTAAATGGTTAGGACAAAAAGTGTGGAGAAGGGGTGGTGGAGGGATGCTGCTAAAACTGTCGATGAAAGAGATGAGACTGCTGAGTCTATACCTCTTATCGTAGATTGCTGAGTGCACTCCAGTCGTGTTAATTGTCTGCGCGTGCTCCTCCCGAACTTTGTTAATAAAACATGATATTGCGTGTGAGGATGCGGGAGGTGGAGATTTATAGCCTTTTCTCACAGCACTTGATATAATTAAACTTATCAATTTGATGGCGGATCCAGAAAGGTTAAAATGACAATCACCAGTGACAACTAGAGATTCACACGTTGTAAAATGCAAAAGACTTCGTTCGGACTTCGGAGTGGCTACAGAAAAAAAGAGACTGCAACCGGACACATGTGAAAACAAGGATACATATCGGAAGGACATTACATGTAGTCACGCAATGCTGACGGTGTTGACATTAACAATCTGAGAACAAAGTATAATTTGCACGGTTTTGCGTGATATGGTAAGCGATTGTTAGATTTAATCAGCGCGTTTTTACTGCAATGTCAGAACCAGAACAAACGTGGATGTTACTTGTTCAGATGACATTTTTCCGGGGGGAAATTATTATGTTGGTCATACTTCCAAAAAGAATAATCTGTGATTCTGAATGCCAGTATCCCCACCGGCGCGGTGACTGACAGTCGCACACTCTCCTCAAAACATTGTGTTCATCTGCGCTGTGCCGTGTCAAAGTACAACTCACGTAAAGTTGATAATTCCGCGAATAACTGCAATTGCAGATTTCAAACAGAGATGGCGACAAAGAGGAAAAACTGCAGCTTCAACTTAAACTCACACAGTGTACATCCAGCATTATGCTTAGTTAAAGCTGCCGTCGGCAACATTTTTTTTATCATATTCAGTGAAATCGACACTATAATCCGACAGAACAACATAAATAAAGTGGTTTTAGAAAAAAACCCGAGCTTCTAACTCCACCTGGAGCGTGTTATTTGTTTTGCAAAAATCCACAGCTCCCGGTTCATCATGTCCAATCAGCGCAGGGGGGTGTGAGATCTGACTGTCAATCACAGATCGGGCACACGCCACCCCTCACGCACGTTACAATCACATGCACACGCCTGAAGTTCGCGGAAGTTCGCGCAGTAACGAAGAGTGATGGCGGAAAATCAAGTAAGCTCATTTAGAGTATGACGTTAGCAATTGCAATCTATTGGTAGATTAGCCAGGACAGCATACCTCCAAATACTCCATGGTGTTGATGGATGCTG
The DNA here is from genome assembly GCF_029890125.1 of Rhinichthys klamathensis goyatoka. Taxonomy (NCBI): domain Eukaryota; kingdom Metazoa; phylum Chordata; class Actinopteri; order Cypriniformes; family Leuciscidae; genus Rhinichthys; species Rhinichthys klamathensis. The sequence continues at coordinate 2,962,492 of NW_026606567.1, forward strand.
ATGAGACGGGCGGGTTCACTGAAAATCTGGTGCACACGCACTGACGAAAATGAACTCGGTCACGGTGGGAGGGTATTAGTTGATAGTGGGGGAGGGCCATGAGAGTTGTAAACATTCAAAATTGTGTAAATCCACTCAATCTGCCAGACTTTCCGACTTCAGCTTTAATGCATTTTTTTTACCATCAGGCTCTCGGCTAAATATTGACTTCCTGTTGATTTTTTTTAATGTATTTTTCTATCCTTTTTTGTTACAGTTATGGTTTTTACAGAGTGTGATGCTACTCAATCTGCAGTGTGAAACATACAGGCGACCAGTGTAGTCCGATTCTCCAAACGACTCTTTTGAGAAGTTTTTTTTTTTAATGAATTGATATAATACAGCGCGACCAGTGTAGAATACTTTCCGAATGAATAACTGTAATGACCTGGTTCCTACTCGGTAGATTTGTCTTTTTTTTTTAAAGGTTCATTTTATACAATAAACAAACAATGCCTTTTTAAAAATATTCTAGAGTTGATGCTTTGTTTAAAATCTTGCAGTGTCACCAAGGGCGCTGTAAGATAATTGTGGCGAGCAGGACGAGGCCAAGGGCCGTGGGAGAACGGCGCGAGGCCGGTGGCGTGATTGATGATGAGCGGAGGAGCTCCTTTGTACCAACAGCAATTCACATGTGATTCTTTTACACATTCTGTCATTCTGGATTATATTGCATCGTGACGCCACCAATTTAGTAATTTCCTGCTGTATTTCCTCTTTCACCCCCAGTCTCTCAGTGTCAAATTGACTCATGTCTGATGTAGTATACCTGTTTCTATTTTTCCGAGAAAAAACCTAATATAACTTCTAAAATTGCCAGAGTCTACTGACAGTGTCGCTACACTGCGAAACATAAAGTGACCAGTGTAGACTGATTTCTGAATGAGTGACTCTTACGTGTCGGTTCTTTTAAGTGAATCAAAAACATTTATGAATAAGTATATGAACAATTACTGAAATGAGGAGGAATTGCTGAACTGCTAATTGCATTCAAAAACTTGCACTTTGAAACCTACTTCAAAGATTGCGTTCTCAGGCCACCAAAATGCTGTTGTCGTGTAAATGAACAGCCAGAACGCATTAAAAGTGTTCTGCTTTCAATTGAAATATGTTATGTAAGCAGCCCCAAAGTTAATAACTAAGAATTTTTTACAACGGAAATTAATCAATCCAAAACTAACTTTAGCTGGACAATAACTTTATTCTAGAGCTGCTGTAAAGCCAAAACAATCTCTGTTACTTTAATTTCCTATTATCACTGTAAAGCTGCTTTGAAACAGCACTACTGAAGCCTACTTACCTTAAGGCCAGCGAGACCTGTTAAAAAAACGGATGAATCAATAATATTGTTAAAATGTCTGTCTGTGTTCCCCCTGTCTTTGTGCTTTTGGTTCAGTCCTGTTCACAGTGTTCCCGCTCCAAGTTTGTGTTCATGTATACCACGCCCCCTTGTTATCTTGTTTAGCTTGTTTGGCCTTGTATTTAAGCCCTGTGTTTTAGTCCAGTCCTTGTGAGTTCTTGTGTTGTTACTGTCGATGTTGGATACCCTGTTCCTAGTCTGAGTCTTTGTGAAGTTTTCAGTTTATTGAATAAAGTGTACTGCATGTGGATCCTGCTTCCTCCTTGCTTCAACCACATCGTGACAGAAGAACTCACCAAGAAAATGGATCCAGCAGTTGTCAGCAACCAGGCCCTCAGAAGTTTCCTTGCCTCGATATTTCAGGAAGGCCAGTCCATCGAGAGGTACGTGAGGGACTTTATGTCGTGCTGTCGTCTGGGGGCTTTAGACGACCTCGAGATCATGGACTTGTTTTAGAGTGGGTTGGACGAGGACGTTGCCCAGTTGATGCCGGATGACTGTACCGGCTGGACCCTAGAGGGGTATGTCAACCTGGCCCTCTTCAGGAGCGGTTCATCATTTACTGTAAGCTTGGCTGCAGAGACACCCCGCAAGCCCACAGTACCCCCAGAGCCCTCACCGCTGGTCCCGTCCAGCACAGAGCCCGCGCTTCGCGTCTGCCCAGCCGAGCCCGCGATCCACGTCAGCCTCGACGAACCTGAGCTTCACGACAGCCTCGACGAGCCAGAGCCTTCACCGCTAGTCCCGTCCAGCCCAGAGCCTTCACCGCTGGTCCCGTCCAGACCAGAGCCTTCACCGCTGGTCCCGTCCAGCACAGAGCCTTCACCACTGGTCCCGTCCAGTCCAGAGCCCTGCGCTTCACGTCAGCCACGCCGAGCCTGCCCTTCACGTCAGTCCCGCCAAATCAGCGACTGTTCACGTCATGCCCGCCGAGCCAGAGACTGAACTCTTCGTGCACGCCGAGCCAGAGACGGTTCGCGTCACGTCTGCCCAGCTGGAGACGGTTCGCGTCACGTCTGCCGAGCCGGAGGCTGCTCGCGTCGCGTCTGCCGAGACCGAGCCGGTGTCTGTTCCCGAGCCGGTGTCTGTTCCCGAGCCGGTGTCTGTTCCCGAGCCGGTGTCTGTTCCCGAGCCGTTGTCTGTTCCCGAGCCGGTGTTCGATCCTGTGCCTGCTTCAGCCTATGACCCCGTAGCTACCCCCAAGATAATTTTAGGGGTTGGGGTCAGTAGGTCCTCGCCATGGCTGCCCGAGGGGTCTTCACCGCCATGGCCGCCCGAAGGGTCTTCTCCGCCATGGCTGCCCGAAGGGTCTTCACCTCGGCCGCCTGTACATCCTGCTCCGCCCTGGGTCCCTGCACATCCTGCTCCGCCCTGGTCTCCAGCGCAACCTGCTCCGCCCACGTTCCATGGCCCGGGTCCGCCCACGTTCCATGGCCCAGGCCCGCCATTGTAAGACCCTGGTCCCGTTCCCTGCACGGACCTGGCCCTCCATCCCTCCCCCGGGACTGCCTCCGCTCCACCTCCCGCCCGAACTGTGTTTCCAGTTTTGATGGGCGTCGGGAGCCGCCCATAGAGGGGGGGCTATGTTGTAATGTCTGTCTGTGTTCCCCCTGTCTTTGTGCTTTTGGTTCAGTCCTGTTCACAGTGTTCCCGCTCCTCGTTTGTGTTCATGTATACCACGCCCCCTTGTTATCTTGTTTAGCTTGTTTGGCCTTGTATTTAAGCCCTGTGTTTTAGTCCAGTCCTTGTGAGTTCTTGTGTTGTTACTGTCGATGTTGGATGCCCTGTTCCTAGTCTGAGTCTTTGTGAAGTTTTCAGTTTATTGAATAAAGTGTGCTGCATGTGGATCCTGCTTCCTCCTTGCTTCAACCACATCGTGACAAATATACTACCTTCTTACATGGTGCTCTAGAATATCTGATATTTCCTAGTACAGGCCGTCATCCATGGCACCGCGGACTCAATCCTTCATTTATAAATAGGGAGCAAACAAGGCAGGCAACGAGGGAGGAGAGATGGGGCAAATTAACCAATAATCAGGTAACAAGATGGGCAGGGTTAGACAATCGACAGGAGAGCACATGGCACAAGGAAACACACATGACAAGCCATGTGCTCACAACAAATGGGACTAGAAAACAAGCACATGGATAGTAAAACAAATCGCCAGCCATGTGCTCACACAAAACGAGACATTAACACGTAGCTAATGAGAACATGCCAACATGAAATCACACAGCTAGTGTAAAACACAAGCTGTGTGCTACACAGCACAAGACAAAAGGTGTCATGAAAGCATGCGGTTCGTGTTTACATCAGCCGCGTGCTTTCATGACACCTTTTGTCTTGTGCTTGTCATGACACCTACACAGGACACAACAACACACGCAGACAGAAGAGTGTATACGACCCGAGCGAATTCGAAACCGCACGCTCACGTGACATGACAGAGAGCACAAGAATGAGTGAAGGCTCATCCTGTGCGCTCACAACAGAGATACAAACACGCGGAGCATGAGTGTCTGAATTCCGACACAGAACTGAATCCAAACTACTAGACTGATTTAATTTTCAAACGTTACTTTCTCAAAAGTACAAACAAATTTGTTATTTGAATTGTACTGTAGCTGAATTCACTATATTAACACTAGGACTCCCGGAATTCTATAACTACTATAATGGCCATAGCAGTCATTCTGACTGCTCATACATTATTTGCATATAATTTCAATAAGCTATATCAAATCTAAGAATAAATGGATCTGTAATGTTAGGATAGGTAATAATAAACATCAGAACACTTTTAATTATGATGTATGTAAAAATGTATTAGTTAACCAACAACCACTCAGCCTCATCAAGGCTCTGAAGCATGGCTAAAGCCTCTGTGGCAGTCATTCTTCTTGCTGACATTGTTCTGATATTCTCTTAGTTTTCAATATTTCAATTTGGTTTTAGCTCGAAGCTAAAGCTAGATCTCAGCTTTGCAATAGACTAAACAAACAACAAGAGAAATTGTTGCTATAACGGTGATGCATCTTCAAGAGCGGGAAAAAGGAGCAACCGACACACGGTCTGTAATGCATACGGTCCGTATGACTGTTATGGCCATTCAAGGTAGAAATACTCAAAACTCTTTTGTGTCTTGTAATTTTAATAAAATAACAATGATAGAATAAAATATAGACACATTTAGGAAAAGTCAGGGTTCTATAGTTACATGGGTTTTATTTTATTTCAACAAAGTTATTACATTGCAAAATTTTAAAACAGTCAAAATGACTGCCTTGGGAGTTCTAGTGTAAAGAGGAACAGGCATAAATATTGTTACATCCCTTGTCTTGGTGTATGAATACTAAACTTGTCACAGGTACTAATATATATTAGTGCCACACTTCGACACCTTTATTGTTAGAGGCCTTGTAGATTAGAAATAGATCGAGATGAGCTCATAGTTGTGGTTTGGTTTCTTCTCTTTCAGATCAGTGGAATTAACCAGTGTGGGAGGAACAGCGGATGTTCACCAGTTTCTGCTTCTTAACTTATAAAGTTATAAATACATCGAATAACATTATTACAGGGATACACTTTGATATTAAATGAGTCCTGACAACATTTCAGTAGGAAACTTGCGTGACATTTTTGAAAATGTGTTACAAGATTATCAACTTCATCTAAAGATTTTCTGTAACACATGAGGTACATTTGTATGTCTTCTTTAATCTGTCATTATGTTCCTAAAGATCTGACTATGTATCAGGAAGTCTCGAGTAACTCAGTCTGTCTTTAACCGTCAGTCATTATTCAGTCAGTATGGAGCTCAGTCAACTTCCTCTTCTGCTCTGTGAGTATTATTTCCTCAGAAAATAGTTGCACTTTTATTATGAATAGGATTGTGTTCCTGGATTTTTTTATTTTCATGCTCTGAGAGCTTAAAATCCAGCTCTAGTTCATGATATATGAGTGAAAGACGAGTCTGAGCAGTTAGTGCTGTTTGTGAAAGAGAAATGCACTCTGTTGTGTTTGGGTCAGTCTGTTTGGTCACTCACTCGGTTTAATGCTTTGTAATGCAGTTTGCTGAATCATATCTGTTGGTTAGTTTTGTACAGTTTGCTGTCGAGATGCACTAGGTAGATATTCACTTGTTATTCTTCAGTAGATGTTCACTAGTATTCATTTAGTAAGAGTTTATATGAGTTAATTGTTATAACTGTCACTGTTTTCAGACTCTAAAGGGTTTTTACAGAAACACTCATCCAGGTGCCACTAGATCTAGACAATTAGAAGAAAGACTTAAAGGGTTAGTTCACCCAAAAATGAAAATTATGTCATTAATGACTCACCCTCATGTCGTTCCAAGCCCGTAAGACCTCCGTTCATCTTCGGAACACAGTTTAAGATATTTTAGATTTAGTCCGAGAGCTTTCTGTCCCTCCATTGGAAATGTATGTACGGTATACTGTCCTTGTCCAGAAAGGAAATAAAGACATCATCAAAGTAGTCCATGTGACATCAGTGGGTTAGTTAGAAATCTTTGAAACATCGAAAATACATTTTGGTCCAAAAATAACAAAAACTACGACTTTATTCAGCATTGTATTGTCTTCCGGTTCTGTTGTCGATCCGCGTTCAGTGACGCTCCTGACGTGTATCTGGTGCGTTCGTGTATTCGGGTTCAAATAAATATGGCTGGGCAAAAGAATGCAAGTCTTCCTCTGTGTCGAAATCCTTAGACATGTTTGCGAAGATTGTTTTGTTTACAGCGTGCGTCTCCCTCAGACTGTAAACGAAGCTCGGGCGCACCAGACACACATCAGCAGCGCCTTACGTCATCAGCGGCACTGAAGCGGATCGACAACAGACAATACAATCGTGAATAAAGTCGTAGTTTTTGTTATTTTTGGACCAAAATATATTTTCGATGCTTCAAAACATTCTAACTAACCCACTGATGTCACATGGACTACTTTGATGATGTCTTTATTTCCTTTCTGGACAAGGACAGTATACCGTACATACATTTTCAATGGAGGGACAGAAAGCTCTCGGACTAAATCTAAAATATCTTAAACTGTGTTCCGAAGATGAACGGAGGTCTTACGGGCTTGGAACGACATGAGGGTGAGTCATTAATGACATAATTTTCAGTTTTGGGTGAACTAACCCTTTAAAGAGAAATTAAACATTTCTGTGTTGTGAAGCTGAGAAACGAGTGAAATTATGTTGTTTCACAAGCAAAGAAAGAAAAATACAAAGTTAATCAGCTCCATGTTCACAGTGTAATCGTTTTGAGATGTTCCTGTATTTGGCTGAACTGTCACTTTGGTGGCTTGCCAGTGTAGTAGATTTCTCTTATACATAAAATAAGTTCTTGTGGAGAGAATAATTTACTGAAGGTATCAGAGCAGCAGATTCTTCAGCAATGATGTTAGTCTGTCTTCAGAGAGTCTGAACCCAAATATCTGTTTATGGGACAGACCTTTATACCTAAAGCTTATTTACAAACAAAAGACATCATAGGGACAACTAAGAGAAACACAGCCGGTTACTTCACGAGAAGAACTTTGCAAAGAAGATCCCACAGAAATAAAAAATCTGGATAATCAATGGATGAGTTTGATGATCTTTACAAGGAACATTTAAAATACATATAATATATCATTGGTTGTTTACTTTGTGTTTTTAGTGCTGATTGCAAACATCCAGTCTGGCCACACTCAAGGTGAGTGAATTTGATTCATACATTTCATCACAATTGTGTAATTCTGTTACAAACAGGGGCCGGGTTCATGAAACATTCTTAAGAAAAAAATTCTTATTAACTGCCATTTTCTTCTTGTTTTTTAACTTAAGAAAAAAAGATAAGATTTTTTTGCATTCCCAAAAACTTTTCTTAAGAATGTTCTTATCTTTCTTTTTAAGGTTGTCCTTGAAGGTACAATATGTAAGGAATAATTGACGACAGGCCGTTGAATTATTAGAAAAATAATGCACACCCGAGGTGGTAATGCGGTCACGACGCGAAGCGGAGTGGCCGTTACACCTCGGTGTGCATTATTTTTCTAATAATTCAACGGCCTGAAGTCAATTATTTCGCTTATACTACAGTTACCACACCTCAAAACATTGTTCAGATGATGCATTTCAAGACGTTTGTCAAGTTTTTGTCATTAAAACGCTCTTGAATGTAGGACTAATTTCTTACGCATCTAATCCCATGCCTCCGTTGCTAATTCCAAAACGTCATTTTAGAGTTAGTAACGGAGGTTTGAGCCACTGATAGCAGACTAATGATGGGGACACACTTACGACTTGCTGAAACATTCGAAGACTGACTGTTTCCATCGACTGTAGCAGCTGTTACACACAGACTGTGAACAGACTGAACGCGCTGAACACCTGTTTGGGCATGTAATAAGTATCAAATTACATTTATAACTGGCCTTATAATCAGTGTGTCCCGGCTTTATGCAGTTATTAATGCCGTTTTTAGAGAGAGAGAGAGAGAGAGAGAGAGAGAGAGAGAGAGAGAGAGAGAGAGAGAGAGAGAGAGAGAGAGAGAGAGAGATGTTGCAATAATGAGACAGAAAAGCATGTGCGTCAATATTATTATTTATTTATTAATTAAATTTGTTTTAATTAATTCGTTCATTCTTGTTTTCTATAATTGACAGTAGATAACCCAATAAATGAAACACACAAAGCCCTTTTAACAAGTAGGCCTATCAATAATTATTTATTTGTTATATTATCTGGAATAATTACGAAAACCCAGCAGGACTATCAATTTATTTATATAGCCTATTCAATTTAATTTTCTATTTAGCCTATAGATAGGACTACATACTTTATTTATTAAAATTAAACTGTATGTGTCCATTGATTGTGAAGTTAGACATAGAAAATTGCAGATCAAGTGCATGGGGCTGCATGTTTTTTCTTGTTATGAATTGTATCCTATTTTCCGTTATTACGCGCAGTGATATGGAACTGTAATGCGGTCAAACCTGCCTGGAACTACTTTAGCCGTGCGTTTCCCTGAAAATAATTGCACACCTTAGAACGTTCTCAACCAATCAGAATCAAGCATTCAACAGCCCTGTAGTATAAGCAGGAATTTTCGCCACCAGGGGTCGCTACCTCTTACAATAACAAAAGCGTATAATGATGACTATTCCGCATTAAGCGGATTTATGGATCTTGTCGTCAAGCTGATGGATCTTTTATGGATAAGGGAATACTTTGATGTTTTTATTATGACTGTGGTGTGAAGCAGGGCGCGATTGCTAATGAGAGACGTATACCAGCGCCACACGCAACGCGAGTCCCGCGGATATAAAGGAATAAGGACATTTCATTCTACCGAACTACACGCAAGTGCTGAATTAATACTCACACAGGTCAGTTTATTAGATGAATTAAACTTGAGGTAATGCAGCGCTGTTTCACTTGCTCTAACAGTTACACTATCAAACTAAACGGCATTTGAGTGTGTTGAATGTTGTTAGTTAGGTTGTTTGTTGGCTGTATGAGACTAGCAGTAAGCTAGATCAACATTAGAATAACATACAGATCATATTCTAACATTTCATCATGTTGAACTAAATAAGATTAGTTTTATGTACATTTGCTCACCTGTCTAATAAAGTACATGCAACACTCGCGTCTAAGTTAGTCACGGACGTGGAGCTCTCGGCATCTCGAAAGATGTTGGTCTTCGTTTTAGTCCTCTTTTTGTCTTAAAGTCTGCTTGCCATGGTCCATAATGTTTGAACAAAACAACAACAGCGTGAGCGTCCTGCTAAGCCAGTTGTCCACGTCTGTCACCATGCCAAAACTATGGCAGTACCAGCGGAAACTGAGGGTAACGCGGATATGACACCATTGACTGGCGACTCCTCACCCCTGCTCACACGTCCCGTGTCCTTGATTAAAATCTTAATTTTCTCACGATTTACAAATAGTTGTAAAGTAATCAACTAAACAAAATATATAACATTGGCCTAGTGGTTTTTGGATATTTTATTGCAAAAATCCTACATATTGTACCTTTAAGGCAAAATTTGGTAACACTTTATTTTACGACCCGCAAACAACTGCGTAAGTAAACCGAAATTACGGTGTACGTTTCTGTAATTATAGTGTACTTCCGTGTAGGTATAAGGGAACAATATGTTAAGTTTTGGGTAATAAAGGGGTAACAAGCAGCAAATTATTTATAATGTAATTATTTTAAAACTAACAGGTACCTATTCTGTTAATATATTCCAGGCAAAAATTGTACGGCTGTTGTATAGCTATAAAAGTTATCATCACATTTCTGGCAAAATATGTACAGTGTGATTTCAAGATTATTTCTGTTCTGTTTACAGTTTGTGTTGATGTAATTTCAACATTGTGATTGTTTATTGTTAAACTTGTTTTAATAAATGGTTTTGGTTTAATTGTGCTACTGTACTTTTACAAGTACTAATTTAGAAATGTGTTGATAATGCTAATGGTGAAGCTAGGTTTGTCTGTTTCAGCATACTGGTTTAATGTTGTACTTACCCTGTAACTACACAGAACAAGGAGGTAACAAGCGCCACTTTAATTTACAGCCCGCAGGAGTTACACTTACCCTGTAAATTACACAGTTGAAACGGGTAACAAACACTACTTACTATGTAACAATACGAAACAACACTATTCGCACAGTAATTACAGAGAAAGGTATACTCTTATTAAGAAAAAAAAACAACGTTTTAATTACACAGTATATTTGCCCTGACATTTAAGCGTCATTGCAATACAATGTGATAAGGTAAGTACTAAGTACTACATGGTACGGTCTAAATTAAATTCATAGCAGAAACTAATTTTTTTGACTTAACATTAAGTAATCTAGTAAGAAAAGCCAATAAATTCATTTTTTATCACACTGTGAGTGTGCTTACATACATTACAGCCATATATATATATATATATATATATATATATATATATATATATATATATATATATATATATATATATATGTGTGTGTGTTTAATTTTCAACCCACAGATGTCACAATTACCCTGTAACATTGCACAAGAACATATTTTGCCAGAAATGTGATGATAACTTTTATATACAGCAGACGTACAATTTTTGCCTGGAATATATTAACAGAATAGGTACCTGTTAGTTTTAAAATAATTACATTATAAATAATTTGCTTGTATATCTGCTTGTTACCCCTTTATTACCCAAAACTTAACATATTGTTCCCTTATACACGTAAGTACACTATAATTACAGAAACGTACACCGTAATTTCGGTTTACTTACGCAGTTGTTTGCGGGTCGTAAAATAAAGTGTTACCCAAAATTTGGTTACACTTTATGTGACGTTGTTACATTGTACTTACTAAAATAAGTACTGAGTAATATTAAATAACTACATTTACTTTCTATAGAGTTACTGTTAGGGTTAGGGTTTGGTTTAGTTACTTGTAATTATACATAATTTACTTTTATTAATATATTAAGTACATGTACAGTAGTAACATGTTCAAATAAAGTGTTACCCAAAATGTATGTCAAATTCCTAAAAAGAATGTTTTTAAAAATCATCGTAAATAAGCTTCTTAAAGTCAGGATAACCTCCAACTAGTCTTAAATCCCCAAAATAATATTCTTATCAACTTCTAGGAATGTACCTTAAAGTGTCTCTATTATGCTATTTTAAAGTCTCCTAATTTTGTTTTGGAGGTCTCCTACAACAGGTTTACATGCATCAAAAGTAAAAAAAAAAACTTCATTTATTCATTGTATATATATATATTGCACATCACCACATAGTTCAATGATTCTCACACGAATCGTTGGATGAATCGGTCTCTCTAAATTCCTCTTTTCTGCAAGCTGCTCTGCTCTGATTGGCCTGACCGGGCGGTGATTGGTCTACCGCGTACAGTGCCTGACAGAAGCTACAAGGCCATTACAATAAATGAACGTCAGCTCTGTCCGGAGGCTTCCTACAGCTCAACGAAAGAACTGTAAAGACCGAAACCATGATGTCGATTTTAACATATCAATCCAAGCGCGATGATGAAACATTGGAAGAACTTGTTTTCAGGTTAACAAAGGAGGATTCAGTAGCGAGTGTGAAATATTATAATTTATTATGCTGAGTCCAGACAATAGTGAAAGTATGAATCAGGAGAAGCATGTGCAGATGCAAAGTCTTTATTGGTAGCACAGACGAACAATCCACAGAGACAGGAACAGAAAAATCCACAGGAGACCCAGCACAAGACCAGGGAGACTCGAACACAACCAGGAACACCACAGGATAACACCAAACGATCTGACAACACAGGACGGGTTGCACAGACATTAAATAGCAGGGCTGGCATTGACTAGCTCATCAGCAGCAATCAACAGGCACACGCACACACACACACACACACACACACACACACACACACACACACACACACACACACACACACACACACACACACTGAGTAAATTATTCAGTGAACCCATGAACCGTGACAGTACCCCTCCTCCTAGGAGGGCCTCCTGGTGCTCCCAGGTGAACTAACAATCCACCAGGTACTGAAATCCACGTCCCCTCCGTCTTGAGTCCAGAATACGTTTGACCGAATAGACTGGTTCCCCATCTACGAGGCGTGGCAGATTAATGGGTGAATGAAAAACAGGTTACAATTTGGAGACATGAAAAACAGGATGATGTCCCCTGTACACAGGAGGAAGTTTGAGGTGGACTGCCACTGGGCTAAGAACTTTAGTGACAGTTATTGGGCTGATGAATTTGGGTGCTAGTTCATTTCAACTGAGCGGAGAAGAATATTCTTAGAAGAAAGCCACACTTTTTGCCCAACAATGCCTGAGCCTTAGTGCAAGCTCCCACCTGGAGGAGGGTCTCTCAGGCTCTCCTCCAAGTGTAACGGCATCTCTGGATGAAGGCGTGAGCAGAGGGGACCGCGACTTCGAATTCCAGACTTGGGAAAATAGGTGGCTGGTAACCTATTAATGGTAATGGATTCTATGACACCAAATATCGCAACACTCTATCCAAGTCCTGGTTGGCCCGCTCATTTTGGCCATTGCTCTGAGGATGGAACCTGTGATGTTATGAATACGTTAAGTTAAGAACTCCATTACCCAGCATGCCTCGGGGAGGGGAAGCGCCAGGCCGAAAGTAAACAGATGTAGCCGGGAGAGTGGCACTGGATGTGGTAATGTGAAAGTTGCCGAGTAAAATATGTTCAACTTGTAAACACGCCTCGTTTGCTTATTATCGCACTAAGCAAAATAACACATGGTGTCAGAAGTGGCCGTGAGCAGCTACGAAAGGAAGATTTGCCGCGGAAGAACGTCGGAAAAGAAAGAAAAATCTCCGGTCGCGTGAGTGTAACGTGATAAAACGGCAACATGCTAAAAGAGTTTGCTACGGCGTGTGATGGCTACAGGTGGCAGTGGAAGTGAAGCGGGGGACGAGGGACAGATCGAACAAGTAGAAGAGGATCTGGTGCCCGAATCGGAGGAAAACCAGCAACAGGAGAGGGCTGGGGAAGTCCTGATACCCTGACGTTCAGTAATGGAGAGGCTAAGTCCACCCACTTCCATGCAACTGACTGGTAATCTTGCTGATAATTGGAAGCGGTTTAAACAAAGATTTAATATATATTTAGCAGCAAGCGGAGCAGGGGGTGAAGATGAAAAATTGAAAGCTCACATCCTTTTGCATGATATGGGAGAAGATGCTTTGGATATCTATAACAGCTTTCAGCTGGATGAAGCTAATTTGACTTTAGCAGAGCTAATAAAGAAGTTTGAAGAGTACTTTGTGCCTAGTCAGAATGTGACTTTTGAGAGGTACAAGTTTTTCACCCATGACCAAAAGCAAGGAATACCTTTTGATCAGTACTTAGCAGAGCTTCACACTCTAAGCAAAACATGTGAATTTGGCACCCTGAGAGATTCACTAGTGAGAGACAGGATTGTTTGTGGCACAGTGGATAATGCACTCAGAGAAAGATTGCTCAGAGAGACTGGACTTACATTAGATAAGTGTGTCACTATGTGCAGAGCAGCGGAAACCACTCGAGCACAAGCAAAAGAGCTTCGGAGAGGTGAAATCACAGTGCATGCAGTCCATAAAGAACAGATGAAAAAGAAAGCATTTACCAAACAAAAAGGACAGAAAGAGAAGTCTGCAGAATTCAAATGTGGTAAATGTGGAGGCAGTCACAAGCCAAAATCATGTCCTGCATATGGTAAATCCTGTAACAACTGTGGAAAGAGCAATCACTATGCAAGATGTTGCAAATCAGCTTTTAAACAGAAAGTTCACGCAGTTGGTGAGGAAGAAGAGTTCATTGTAGATATGGTGCGTGCTCATGCAACAGAAAAAGAGGAATGGATCGTGCCAATCGAGGTGAATCAGACAATAATACCATTCAAGTTAGACACAGGTGCTCATGTAAACCTGTTATCTTTTGAAGACTATAAAAAGTTGGCAGTGAAAAGTGAAATTCATCCTATTAAAACAAAAGTGACGGGATATACTGGTGAACGTGTTCCTGTTAAAGGCGGATGCATCGCAACCTTCAAACACAGAGGCCAGCAGATAAGAGCATTGCTACTGATCGTGGATACGAGTGCACAACCAATTCTGGGACTCAAGGCATGTACAAAGCTCAATCTGGTCAAAAGAGTGTTTGTCGTGACATCGGATACGGCAAATGATCATGACTCACTCATGGAGGAGTATAAAGACTGTTTTGAAGGACTTGGATGTCTACCTGGAAAACACAAAATATGTGTGGATAAAAGCGTGCCTCCTGTTGTGCATCCTTGTAGAAAAATCCCTTTCGCGTTACGTGGAAAGCTGAAAGAGGAACTAGCGCGCATGGAAAAATTGGAGGTCATCAAGAAAATAGACGAACCAACTGAATGGGTCGGCTCTCTAGTTGTTTTGCAGAAGAAAACAGGTGCTCTGAGAACGTGCTTGGACCCAAGAGACTTAAACAAAGCAATTAAAAGAGAACACTTTAAGTTACCAACCAGAGAAGAAATCATGGCACAGTTTGCTGGAGCTAAATGGTTCAGTAAACTAGACGCTTCGTCAGGTTTCTGGCAGCTGAGGCTGGATGAGGAGAGTTCGAAACTGTGCACGTTTAACACACCTGAGGGCAGGTACAGGTTTCTTCGTCTGCCGTATGGTATCTTGTCAGCACCTGAAGTCTACCACAAGACTATACACATGATTTTCGAGCACATACCAGGAGTGGAGACCATGATGGATGACATCATAGTCTGGGGCTCGAATCGAGAAGAACATGACGAGAGACTGAGACAAGTGCTAGACAAGACAAGAGAAGTGAATCTGAAGCTTAACAAAGACAAATGTGAGTTTGGAGTGAAAACGCTTACCTTTGTGGGAGATGTTGTCAGTGAAGAGGGAGTGAAGCCTGACCAAGGGGGTAATCCATCGACCGGAAGTTGAAGCCGGCCGGGTGCCGCCATGTTGTAGCAGAACTTCACTTGCGTTAGCATTTCCATTGACTCCCATTCATTTTGGCGTCACTTTGACAGCGAATAACTTTACATCT